>NC_083832.1:11955556-12146127 GCF_015708825.2 Lethenteron reissneri | reverse complement strand
CCACCGTGTGGCCACCACGTGATACAACTGCAGCGCCCCCGTGTGGCCACCACGTGATACAACTGCAGCGCCCCCGTGTGGCCACCACGTGACACAACTGCAGCGCCCCCGTGTGGCCACCACGTGATACAACTGCAGCGCCCCGTGTGGCCACCACGTGATACAACTGCAGCGCCCCCGTGTGGCCACCACGTGATACAACTGCAGCGCCCCCGTGTGGCCACCACGTGATACAACTGCAGCGCCCCGTGTGGCCACCACGTGATACAACTGCAGCGCCCCGTGTGGCCACCACGTGATACAACTGCAGCGCCCCGTGTGGCCAACGTGATACAACTGCAGCGCCCCGTGTGGCCACACGTGATACAACTGCAGCGCCCCGTGTGGCCACACGTGATACAACTCAGCCCCCGTGTGGCCACACGTGATACAACTGCAGCGCCCCCGTGTGGCCACCACGTGATACAACTGCAGCGCCCCGTGTGGCCACCACGTGATACAACTGCAGCGCCCCCGTGTGGCCACCACGTGATACAACTGCAGCGCCCCCGTGTGGCCACCACGTGATACAACTAGCGCCCCCGTGTGGCCACCACGTGATACAACTGCAGCGCCCGTGTGGCCACCACGTGATACAACTGCAGCGCCCCGTGTGGCCACACGTGATACAACTCAGCGCCACCGTGTGGCCACCACGTGATACAACTGCAGCGCCCCGTGTGGCCACCACGTGATACAACTGCAGCCCCCGTGTGGCCACACGTGATACAACTGCAGCGCCCCCGTGTGGCCACACGTGACACAACTGCAGCGCCACCGTGTGGCCACCACGTGACAACTGCAGCGCCCCCGTGTGGCCACCACGTGATACAACTGCAGCGCCCGTGTGGCCACCACGTGATACAACTGCAGCGCCCCCGTGTGGCCACCACGTGATACTCAGCGCCACCGTGTGGCCACCACGTGATACAACTGCAGCGCCACCGTGTGGCCACCACGTGAACTCAGCGCCACCGTGTGGCCCGGACCTACGTGATACAACTTCAGCGCCACCGTGTGGCCACCACGTGATACAACTTCAGCGCCACCGTGTGGCCACCACGTGATACAGCTTCAGCGCCACCGTGTGGCCACAACATGATACAGCTTCAGCGCCCCCGTGTGGCCACCACGTGATACAACTCAGCGCCCCCGTGTGGCCACCACGTGATACAACTGCAGCGCCCCCGTTGTGGCCACCACGTGATACAACTGCCAGCGCCCCGTGTGGCCCACCACGTGATACAAACTGCAGCGCCCCCGTGTGGCCACACGTGAACACTTCAGCGCCACCGTGTGGCCACACGTGATACAACTGCAGCGCCCCCGGTGTGGCCACCACGTGATACAACTGCAGCGCCCCGTGTGGCCCCCACGTGATACAACTGCAGCGCCCCCGTGTGGCCACCACGTGATACAACTGCAGCGCCCCCGTTGGCCACACGTGAACAACTGCAGCGCCCCGTGTGGCCACCACGTGATACAACTGCAGCGCCCCGTGTGGCCACCACGTGATACAACTCAGCGCCCCCGTGTGGCCACCACGTGATACAACTTCAGCGCCCCCGTGTGGCCACCACGTGATACAACTTCAGCGCCCCGTGTGGCCACCACGTGATACAACTGCAGCGCCCCCGTGTGGCCACCACGTGATACAACTGCGCCCCCGTGTGGCCACCACGTGATACAACTGCAGCGCCCCCGTGTGGCCACCACGTGACAACTGCAGCGCCCCGTGTGGCCACCACGTGATACAACTGCAGCGCCCCCGTGTGGCCACCACGTGATACAACTGCGCCCCCGTGTGGCCACCACGTGATACAACTCAGCGCCACCGTGTGGCCACCACGTGATACAACTGCAGCGCCCCGTGTGGCCACCACGTGATACAACTGCAGCGCCCCCGTGTGGCCACCACGTGATACAACTCAGCGCCCCGTGTGGCCACCACGTGATACAACTCAGCGCCCCCGTGTGGCCACCACGTGATACAACTGCAGCGCCCGTGTGGCCCCACGTGATACAACTGCAGCGCCCCGTGTGGCCACCACGTGATACAACTGCAGCGCCCCGTGTGGCCACCACGTGATACAACTGCAGCGCCCCGTGTGGCCACCACGTGATACAACTGCAGCGCCCCCGTGTGGCCACCACGTGATACAACTGCAGCGCCCCGTGTGGCCACCACGTGATACAACTGCAGCGCCCCGTGTGGCCACCACGTGATACAACTGCAGCGCCCCGTGTGGCCACCACGTGATACAACTGCAGCGCCCCGTGTGGCCACCACGTGATACAACTGCAGCGCCCCCGTGTGGCCACCACGTGATACAACTGCAGCGCCCCGTGTGGCCACCACGTGATACAACTGCAGCGCCCCGTGTGGCCACCACGTGATACAACTGCAGCGCCCCGTGTGGCCACCACGTGATACAACTGCAGCGCCCCGTGTGGCCACCACGTGATACAACTGCAGCGCCCCCGTGTGGCCACCACGTGATACAACTGCAGCGCCCCGTGTGGCCACCACGTGATACAACTGCAGCGCCCCGTGTGGCCACCACGTGATACAACTGCAGCGCCCCGTGTGGCCACCACGTGATACAACTGCAGCGCCCCGTGTGGCCACACGTGATACAACTCAGCGCCACCGTGTGGCCACCACGTGATACAACTGCAGCGCCACCGTGTGGCCACCACGTGATACAACTGCAGCGCCCCGTGTGGCCACCACGTGATACAACTGCAGCCCCGTGTGGCCACCACGTGATACAACTGCAGCCCCCGTGTGGCCACCACGTGATACAACTGCAGCGCCCCCGTGTGGCCACCACGTGATACAACTGCAGCGCCCCGTGTGGCCACCACGTGATACAACTGCAGCGCCCCCGTGTGGCCACCACGTGATACAACTGCAGCCCCCGTGTGGCCACCACGTGATACAACTGCAGCGCCCCCGTGTGGCCACCACGTGATACAACTGCAGCGCCCCGTGTGGCCACGTGATACAACTGCAGCCCCCGTGTGGCCACCACGTGATACAACTGCAGCGCCCGTGTGGCCACCACGTGACAACTCAGCGCCACCGTGTGGCCACCACGTGATACAACTGCAGCGCCCCCGTGTGGCCACCACGTGATACAACTGCAGCCCCCGTGTGGCCACCACGTGATACAACTCAGCGCCCCGTGTGGCCACCACGTGATACTGCAGCGCCACCGTGTGGCCACCACGTGATACAACTGCAGCGCCACCGTGTGGCCACCACGTGATACTGCAGCGCCCCGTGTGGCCACCACGTGATACAACTGCAGCGCCCCGTGTGGCCACCACGTGATACAACTGCAGCGCCACCGTGTGGCCACCACGTGATACAACTGCAGCGCCACCGTGTGGCCACCACGTGATACAACTGCAGCGCCCCGTGTGGCCACCACGTGATACAACTGCAGCGCCCCGTGTGGCCACCACGTGATACAACTGCAGCGCCCCGTGTGGCCACCACGTGATACAACTGCAGCGCCCCGTGTGGCCACCACGTGATACAACTGCAGCGCCCCCGTGTGGCCACCACGTGATACAACTGCAGCGCCCCGTGTCCACCACGTGATACAACTGCAGCGCCCCGTGTGGCCACCACGTGATACAACTGCAGCGCCCCGTGTGGCCACCACGATACAACTGCAGCGCCCGTGTGGCCACACGTGATACAACTGCAGCGCCCCGTGTGGCCACCACGTGATACAACTGCAGCGCCCCGTGTGGCCACCACGTGATACAACTGCGCCCCGTGTGGCCACCACGTGATAACTGCAGCGCCCCGTGTGGCCACCACGTGATACAACTGCGCCCCCGTGTGGCCACCACGTGATACAACTGCAGCGCCCCGTGTGGCCACCACGTGATACAACTCAGCGCCCCGTGTGGCCACCACGTGATACAACTGCAGCGCCCCCGTGTGGCCACCACGTGATACAACTGCAGCCCCCGTGTGGCCACCACGTGATACAACTGCAGCGCCACCGTGTGGCCACCACGTGATACAACTGCAGCGCCCCGTGTGGCCACCACGTGATACAACTGCAGCGCCCCCGTGTGGCCACCACGTGATACAACTGCAGCGCCACCGTGTGGCCACCACGTGATACAACTGCAGCGCCCGTGTGGCCACCACGTGATACAACTGCAGCGCCCGTGTGGCCACCACGTGATACAACTGCAGCGCCCCCGTGTGGCCACCACGTGATACAACTGCAGCGCCCCCGTGTGGCCACCACGTGATACAACTGCAGCGCCCCCGTGTGGCCACCACGTGATACAACTGCAGCGCCCCGTGTGGCCACCACGTGATACAACTGCAGCGCCCCGTGTGGCCACCACGTGATACAACTGCAGCGCCCCGTGTGGCCACCACGTGATACAACTGCAGCGCCCCCGTGTGGCCACCACGTGATACAACTGCAGCGCCCCGTGTGGCCACCACGTGATACAACTGCAGCGCCCCGTGTGGCCACCACGTGATACAACTGCAGCGCCCCCGTGTGGCCACCACGTGATACAACTGCAGCGCCCCGTGTGGCCACCACGTGATACAACTGCAGCGCCCCGTGTGGCCACCACGTGATACAACTGCAGCGCCCCGTGTGGCCACACGTGATACAATCAGCGCCACCGTGTGGCCACCACGTGATACAACTGCAGCGCCCCGTGTGGCCACCACGTGATACAACTGCAGCGCCCCCGTGTGGCCACCACGTGATACAACTGCAGCGCCACCGTGTGGCCCACGTGATACAACTGCAGCGCCCGTGTGGCCACCACGTGATACAACTGCAGCGCCCCGTGTGGCCACCACGTGATACAACTGCAGCGCCCCGTGTGGCCACCACGTGATACAACTGCAGCGCCCCGTGTGGCCACCACGTGATACAACTGCAGCGCCCCGTGTGGCCACCACGTGATACAACTGCAGCGCCACCGTGTGGCCACCACGTGATACAACTGCAGCGCCCCGTGTGGCCACCACGTGATACAACTGCAGCGCCACCGTGTGGCCACCACGTGATACAACTGCAGCGCCCCGTGTGGCCACCACGTGATACAACTGCAGCGCCCCGTGTGGCCACCACGTGATACAACTGCAGCGCCCCGTGTGGCCACCACGTGATACTGCAGCGCCCCGTGTGGCCACCACGTGATACAACTGCAGCGCCACCGTGTGGCCACACGTGATACTCAGCGCCACCGTGTGGCCACCACGTGATACAACTCAGCGCCACCGTGTGGCCACCACGTGATACAACTGCAGCGCCACCGTGTGGCCACCACGTGATACAACTGCAGCGCCCCGTGTGGCCACCACGTGATACAACTGCAGCGCCCCGTGTGGCCACCACGTGATACAACTGCAGCGCCCCGTGTGGCCACCACGTGATACAACTGCAGCGCCCCGTGTGGCCACCACGTGATACAACTGCAGCGCCCCGTGTGGCCACCACGTGATACAACTGCAGCGCCCCCGTGTGGCCACCACGTGATACAACTGCAGCGCCCCGTGTGGCCCCACGTGATACAACTGCAGCGCCCCGTGTGGCCACCACGTGATACAACTGCAGCGCCCCGTGTGGCCACACGTGATACAACTGCAGCGCCACCGTGTGGCCACACGTGATACAACTGCAGCGCCCCGTGTGGCCACCACGTGATACAACTGCAGCGCCCCGTGTGGCCACCACGTGATACAACTCAGCGCCCCCGTGTGGCCACCACGTGATACAACTGCAGCGCCCCCGTGTGGCCACCACGTGATACAACTGCAGCGCCCCGTGTGGCCACCACGTGATACAACTGCAGCGCCCCGTGTGGCCACCACGTGATACAACTGCAGCGCCCCCGTGTGGCCACCACGTGATACAACTCAGCGCCCCGTGTGGCCACCACGTGATACAACTGCAGCGCCCCGTGTGGCCACCACGTGATACAACTCAGCGCCACCGTGTGGCCACCACGTGATACAACTGCAGCCCCCGTGTGGCCACCACGTGATACAACTGCAGCGCCCCCGTGTGGCCACCACGTGATACAACTGCAGCGCCACCTGTGAATATAACTCGGCAGGGCCCCGTGTGGCCACCATGATACACCGCAGCGCCCCTGTGTGGAACACCACTTGATACAACTGCAGCGCCCCCGTGGGGCCACCACGTGATACAACTGCAGCGCCCCTGTGTGGCCACGCACTTGATAACACTGCAGCGCCCCCGGTGTGGCCACCACGTGATACACTGCAAGGCGCCACCGTGTGGCCACCACGTGATACAACTGGCAGCGCCCCCGTGTGGCCAACCACGTGATACAACTGCAGCGCCACCGTGTGGCCACCACGTGATACAACTGCAGCGCCCCCCGTGTGGGCCACCACGTGATACAACGGCACTGCAAGCGCCCCCGTGTGTACCACCACGTGATTACAACTGCAGCGCCCCGTGTGGCCACCACGGATAACAACCTGCAGAGCGCCACCGGGTGTGACCACCACGTGATACAACTGCAGCGCACCGGTGTGGCAACCACGTGATACAACTGCAGTCGCCCACCGTGTGGCCACCACGTGTACACACTGCAACGCAGGCGCACCCGTGTGGCCACCACGTGATACAACGGCAAAGCGCCCCCGTGTGGCCACCGACGTGACACAACTGCAGCGCCCAAAACAACCGGGGAGGATGTGCCCACCACGTGATACAACTGCAGCGCCACCGGTGTGGCCACCACGTGATACAACTCCAGCGCCCCCGTGTGGCCACAAGTTATACAACTTCCATCGCCCCCGTTGTGGCCACCACGTGATACGACCCTTCAGCCCCCGTGTGGCCACCACGTTATACAACTTCAGCGCCCACCGTGTGGCCACCACGTGCTACAACTGCAGCGCCACGTGTGGCCACCACGTGATACAACTGCCAGCGCCCCCGTGTGGCCACCACGTGATACAACTGCAGCGCCCCGCTGTGGCCACCACTTGACTACAACTGCAGCGCCCCCGTGTGGCCACCACGTGATACAACTGCAGCGCCCCCGTGTGGCCACCACGTGATACAACTGCAGCGCCCGCGTGTGGCCACCATGTGATACAACTGCAGCGCCCCCGTGTGGCCACCACGTGATACAACTGCAGCGCCACCGTGTGGCCACCACGTGATACAACTGCAGCGCCCCCGTGTGGCCACCACGGTGATACAACTGCAGCGCCCCCGTGTGGCCACCACGTGATACAACTGCAGCGCCCCCGTGTGGCCACCACGTGATACAACTGCAGGCGCCCCGTGTGGCCACTCACGTGTACAACTGCAGCGCCCCCGTGTGGCCACCACGTGATACAACTGCAGCGCCCCCGTGTGGCACCCACGTGACACGTGATACAACTCAGCGCCCCCGTGTGGCCACACGTGATACAACTGCAGCGCCACCCGTGTGGCCACCACGTGATACAACTTCAGCGCCACCGTGTGGCCACCACGTGATACTTCAGCGCCACCGTGTGGCCACCACGTGATACAAGTTCAGCGCCACCGTGTGACCACCACGTGATACAACTTCAGCGCCACCGTATGGCCACCACGTGATACAACTGCAGCGCCACCGTGTGGCCACCACGTGATACAACTGCAGCGCCCCCGTGTGGCCACCACGTGATACAACTGCAGCGCCCCCGTGTGGCCACCACGTGATACAACTGCAGCGCCCCCGTGTGGCCACCACGTGATACAACTGCAGCGCCCCCGTGTGGCCACCACGTGATACAAGCTGCAGCGCCCCCGTGTGGCCACCACGTGATACAACTGCAGCGCCCCCCGTGTGGCCACCACGTGATACAACTGCAGCGCCCCGTGTGGCCACCACGTGATACAACTGCAGCGCCCCCGTGTGGCCACCACGTGATACAGCTGCAGCGCCCCCGTGTGGCCACCACGTGATACAACTGCAGCGCCCCCGTGTGGCCACCACGTGATACAGCTGCAGCGCCCCCGTGTGGCCACCACGTGATACAACTGCAGCGCCCCCGTGTGGCCACCACGTGATACAACTGCAGCGCCCCCGTGTGGCCACCACGTGATACAACTGCAGCGCCCCCGTGTGGCCACCACGTGATACAGCTGCAGCGCCCCCGTGTGGCCACCACGTGATACAACTGCAGCGCCCCCGTGTGGCCACCACGTGATACAACTGCAGCGCCCCCGTGTGGCCACCACGTGATACAACTGCAGCGCTCCCGTGTGGCCTCCACGTGATACAACTGCAGCGCCCCCGTGTGGCCACCACGTGATACAACTGCAGCGCCCCATGTGTGGCCACCACGTGATACAACTGCAGCGCCGCCGTGTGGCCACTACGTGATACAACTGCAGCGCCCCCGTGTGGCCACTACGTGACAACTTCAGCGCCACCGTGTGGCCACTACGTGATACAATTGCAGCGCCCCCTTGTGGCCACTACGTGATACAACTGCAGCGCCCCCGTGTAGCCACCACGTTATACAACTCCAGCGCCCCCGTGTGGCCACCACATGATACAGCTTCAGCGCCCCCGTGTGGCCACCACGTTATACAACTCCAGCGCCCCCGTGTGGCCACCACGTTATACAACTTCAGCGCCACCGTGTGGCCACCACGTGATACAACTCCAGCGCCCCCGTGTGGCCACCACGTGATACAACTGCAGCGCCCCCGTGTGGCCACCATGTGATACAACTGCAGCGCCACCGTGTGGCCACTACGTGATACACCTGCAGCGCCCCCGTGTGGCCACCACGTGATACAAATGCAGCGCCACCGTGTGGCCACCACGTGATACAACTGCAGCACCCCCGTGTGGCCACCACGTTATACAACTCCAGCGCCCCCGTGTGGCCACCACGTTATACAACTCCATCGCCCCCGTGTGGCCACCACGTGATACGACTTCAGCGCCACCGTGTGGCCACAACGTGATACACCTGCAGCGCCCCCGTGTGGCCACCACGTGATACAACTGCAGCGCCCCCGTGTGGCCACCACGTGATACAACTGCAGCGCCCCCGTGTGGCCACAACGTGATACAACTGCAGCGCCCCCGTGTGGCCACAACGTGATACAACTGCAGCGCCCCCGTGTGGCCACCACGTGATACAACTGCAGCGCCCCCGTGTGGCCACCACGTGATACAACTGCAGCGCCCCCGTGTGGCCACCACGTGATACAACTGCAGCGCCCCCGTGTGGCCACTACGTGATACAACTGCAGCGCCCCCGTGTGGCCACCACGTGATACAACTGCAGCGCCACCGTGTGGCCACCACGTGATACAACTGCAGCGCCCACGTGTGGCCACCACGTGATACAACTGCAGCGCCCCCGTGTGGCCACAACGTGATACAACTGCAGCGCCCCCGTGTGGCCACCACGTGATACAACTGCAGCGCCCCCGTGTGGCCACCACGTGATACAACTGCAGCGCCCCCGTGTGGCCACCACGTGATACAACTGCAGCGCCCCCGTGTGGCCACCACGTGATACAACTGCAGCGCCCCCGTGTGGCCACCACGTGATACAACTGCAGCGCCCCCGTGTGACCACTACGTGATAAAACTGCAGCGCCCCCGTGTGGCCACCACGTTATACAACTCCAGCGCCCCCGTGTGGCCACCACGTGATACAACTGCAGCGCCCCCATGTGGCCACCACGTGAAACTGCAGCGCCCCCGTGTGGCCACCACGTGATACAGCTGCAGCACCCCCGTGTGGCCACCACTCGATACAACTGCAGCGCCCCCGTGTGGCCACCATGTGATACAACTGCAGCGCCACCGTGTGGCCACTACGTGATACAACTGCAGCGCCGCCGTGTGGCCACTACGTGACAACTTCAGCGCCATCGTGTGGCCACTACGTGATACAACTGCAGCGCCCCCGTGTGGCCACTACGTGATACAACTGCAGCGCCGCCGTGTGGCCACTACGTGACACAACTTCAGCGCCACCGTGTGGCCACCACGTGATACAACTGCAGCGCCCCCGTGTGGCCACCACGTGATACAACTCCAGCGCCCCCGTGTGGCCACTACGTGATACTTCAGCGCCACCGTGTGGCCACCACGTGATACAACTTCAGCGCCACCGTGTGGCCACCACGTGATACAACTGCAGCGCCCCCGTGTGGCCACCACGTGATACAACTCCAGCGCCACCGTGTGGCCATCACGTGATACAACTGCAGCGCCCCCGTGTGGCCACCACGTGACACAACTGCAGCGCCCCCGTGTGGCCACCACGTGATACAACTGCAGCGCCCCCGTGTGGCCACCACGTGATAAAACTGCAGCGCCCCCGTGTGGCCACCACGTGATACAACTGCAGCGCCCCCGTGTGACCACCACGTGATACAACTGCAGCGCCCCCGTGTGACCACCACGTGATACAACTGCAGCGCCCCCGTGTGGCCACCACGTGATACAACTGCAGCGCCCCCGTGTGGCCACCACGTGATACAACTCCAGCGCCCCCGTGTGGCCACCACGTGATACAACTGCAGTGCCACCACACAGGGGCAGTGCCACCTCGTGGTGGCCACCATGCGTGTGGGTGTGTTGGAAAGTACCCACAACATTGACAGCAACACCGGTGTGCTGCACTCGTAACGAATTGCCATGTTTTGTTTAAGTGAGAAACCTTTATAATTGGCTGTGTCGGGTGGTGGCGGGTTCAACATTTATCTTTACGCGATATAACCCAAACATTTCTCTATTTACTGTAGTTGTGCATTTGTCCACAAGAGGGCAACACGTGACTTGTATAGCCCTGACCCTAATCTATAATGCTCATATAACCACCTCAGCCCTATAGCTTTGATTTAATTGAATATCTGGCTTGCATGCCACAATGATTGTTATAATTCAGTTGCTATACGTTATTGAAGGGATTTTGGAATATAAATAAATCCCCCCTCGTGCTATCCTATGCATACCTATGTTTTTAGTACAATTCTTGGATGTAGAAATTGAAAATGCTTTTGGCCACTAACTTCACAGTGGAAATATTTTTTTATCAAACTCTCCGGACAATTTGTAGCCTACTAATGGTGCAGTCAGGAAATGTAAAAACTGACGCTGTCTCTTGGTTGCAGTGTTATTGACAAGCAAACTAAAGGCTTTTTAGTAATATTTTGCTTCAGGTTTGACTTTTCCTAAGGGAAATTGTATTGATAAATTGTCAACAATGAACTTTAACAACATTTATTCTGAAATACATTTCGGGATTTTTTTTTTTGGAGGGGGGGGTTAAGATTGACAATCACTGTCAGATTACACAAAATGAACAAAACGATCGTAGGGAAGTATATTTTTTAAAACCCTCGCAAAAAAAATCAATATTCAACGAGCATGAACTCGCCTAAATTACGCATAGGCTGCAGATAATCAGGCTGCAATCTAAACACGTGTTGATGCACGATGTTAAACTTCATCCCTGTTGGGGATGTGTTACAGCCTTCTCCTCGCCTCATGAAAAACAATCTGAGGATTTTGCGCTTAAAATAGCTTAAATCTTTCGCTTAAAAAAGCGACGGTCTACGAGTCTAGCTATTACTAACTATAAACACAAGACAGGCCTCGTAACTTTGTGTTGACAAAACATTCTACCGAATGAGCTCGTAACTCACCTTGAGGAGCTGGGAATCCACCTTGACGAGCTGGTAATCCATATGGTCGAGCTGGTAATCCACAACACGAGCTGGTAATCCACAACACGAGCTGGTAATCCACAACACGAGCTGGTAATCCACAACACGAGCTGGTAATCCACATGAACGAGCTGGTAATCCACAACACGAGCTGGTAATCCACATGAACGAGCTGGTAATCCACATGAACGAGCTGGTAATGCACATGAACAAGCTGGTAATCCACATGAACGAGCTGGTAATCCACAACACGAGCTGGTAATCCACAACACGAGCTGGTAATCCACATGAACGAGCTGGTAATCCACATGGTCGAGCTGGTAATCCAAAACACGAGCTGGTAATCCACATGAACGAGCTGGTAATTCACATGAACGAGCTGGTAATCCACAACACGAGCTGGTAATCCACATTGTCGAGCTGGTAATCCACATTGTCGAGCTGGTAATCCACATTGTCGAGCTGGTAATCTTCATGAACGAGCTGGTAATCCACATGAACGAGCTGGTAATGCACATGAACGAGCTGGTAATCCGCATGAACGAGCTGGTAATCTACATGAACGAGCTGGTAATGCACATGAACGAGCTGGTAATCCACATGAACGAGCTGGTAATCCACATGGTCGAGCTGGTAATCCACATGAACGAGCTGGTAATCCACATGAACGAGCTGGTAATCCACATGGACGAGCTGGAAATGCACATGAACGAGCTGGTAATCCACATGAATGAGCTGGTAATCCACATGGTCGAGCTGGTAATCCACATGAACGAGCTGGTAATGGAGCGTCTATTTAAGCTGGGATGGAGGGGGGAAGAGCGCCTTGACAAAATAATTTGCATATCAAGAGGAATTTAGCATATTTATGGGAAATGCAGATATGCGATTAGTACTAATTTTGAAAAGCGTAGGGGGTTTGGCGGGGGGTTTAAAGTCATATTATGCCCGTGCATTATGCAGGATTAGCAGCATCAAAGGGAGGGGATAGGGGTAACATTAATAAAGGGAAGGAATGTTAATAGTATGTAGCTGCAGTAACTAAACCACCACGTAAAAAACGAAAGTATAAACTACATAGTATCATCAGTATACAAAATATACTCTCCAATAAGCTGAGCTACTAACAGTAAGCAATACATTACAATTCTATGTCGCATAAAATATAATATGCTTCCAGTTAAACTTTTTTCTCTTACATCACACGGGTCTACCCCGTACTATATACTGCCATAAACAAAACCAACATTAAATTACATACTGTATTACTATACACCACCTTCGACTATTCATTGTAATATTACACTATGTATTATTCTACCCACCCTACTGTATATCCCACTGCTGTATATTCACTATACAATTATGATACTATATATTACCTTATACATTGTATTAAACATTACAATTTTATACTATTACTTATTATACAATCTGCTATACACTATACCATTGACTATACACTATTACAATGTATAAGGTATGGGGTGGTGTATAGTAATACAGTATATAATTTAATGTTGGTTTGTCTATGGCAGTATATAGTACGGTGTACCACCCGAGGACGGCTATTTGCGTTGTGGCCGAAACGTCGTGAGAATTATTTTATTATGTTATATATTTTTTTATTTCCATTCTACATGACTTTACCGAAAGAACCAAGAAGATGAATCCCTGCAGTTACGAAAGCTTTAAATCGAAATCTTAATACCAGTTTTGTTGCCAGAAAAAAGGGGAAAACCCTATTATCATATTTTGGTACTGGCAAAGGAGATCTCATGATGAATTGTGTTATGTTTTGAATTAGATAATTTTATTTATTCATTAAAAGCGTATATCTTTTACATCTGGAAGACTTCATTTAAAAAGGACATTTCACGTGAATTTTCTCTCGTCGTTAAGTAGTAGCCTTGCTGGAGGTTTGGTTCGATGTGATCGAGATAAGGCGACATGGAGCTGGCCGTGCGAGAAGACTGCCATCTGCATTTCATTCATCTCCATATATATAAAAGGCAAAGTTGTGATTATGTGTCTGTTCAAAATGTTTAGCGTACTTCCGGACATGCAACAAACTTGAAACTTGCCATGTGGGTACTTTCCAGACTGTACACTGTGTAAATCTATTTTAAAAAATACACGTGGAAGCGTCACGCAGTGTGCCTGCTCATGTCACGCACCCTCCCTCCGACCCTCCGCGGGCACAGTGCCATGCAAATGTGTTGCAGGTCTAAGGCGTTCTTCGCGCAGCATTGCTGCTTTATTATTTCAGTCGTTTACTGCCGGACGCACCCTGAACGCTGTGTCTGCAGCAGGCGCGTGTCTGTGTACCTATGGACGTGTGTGGGGGGGGGGGAGCGGTAGTGTAGTGGTTAGTGCGCTGCGCTACGAACCCGGCGACCCGAGTTCGATTCCCGCTCACGGCCACCACCGGTGACGATTATTTGAACCGGTCCTGGGCCTCCCCTAGGTAGACTGGTGTGGTGTGTAGTAAACATCGCCACTGAGGAGACAAAGGCGGTCGGGCGTGGTGAATCCAAGTCCCGGGTAGTAAAGCTAGTTATCCATATAACATTGTTTTTTTTACCCAAAGTGTTACACGTGAATGCAGCTGCGCTTATACAATATACCACTAGAAATAACAAAAATGCCGATACATGCAAATCGTGTAACGAATAACATGACTCGGTTTCTTAAACGTATTTTTCCACACCGTTTGTTTAAAAAAAATGTTAAACTACATTAAATACAAAGATGTCAGATCTTGTCATCATCATAACAATCGCACGGATAATCAATGCAGCATATTACGGTGCAGCAATGCATTATGTCAATTAATATTTATTTTTTGGTCTCGTCACTTATTTTCGTTAAAGAACGCATCTTTGTTTTTTCTCAAAAGGCAAGGCACATGATGTGGGTGCCTTTCGTTTTTTCCTTTAAATTCATTTCCCGACTACTTCGTGCAAATAAAAAAAAATAGCTTTTGTTAATCCATCATATAATAGTGCCATTCGCAACTAGAGCCCCAACATCTCTATATCCTAAATATATTATACATATATAAAATAAACTCCTTAAAAATGTTTTTTTTAAATAACGCTTTTATTCACAACTTAGTTCAACTCACGGTCGAAAAGTACGCCAATGATGCGGCGCCTGCTCCCACATCAACGCTGACTTTAATTGTTTGATGACTTTATAACTGCGTCTTGAATGTCCAACTTCTGTGCTTGTGTGGAGCGATGGCGGCCGTAACTCGACCACGCGGCGCGTGTGCGGCCTGAGACACGCGGCGCCGGCTTCCTGTGCGAGCCGATTCCACAGTTTAGGGACCGCGGCGTTTTTTGACCTACACGTAGATATATAATTAATAAGCCGTCCATACAAACATTGCTTGAAAGCAGGCATGCATTGTCTCCGGATCTGAGTACTTGTGCAACATTTGGAATTGATTGGAGAACAGGAAGTAGACTAACTTTTGATTACAAGATTTGATCACGACAAACACAAGTGAAGTTAAATAAACTCCTTAAAAAAAGTAAAAAAAACGGTTTTATTCACAACTTCGTTTAACTCACGCTCGAGAAGTATGTCAACGATGCGGCGTCTACTCCCACATCAACGCTTACTTGAATACATTGATCTTCTTGGTTCTTTCGGTAAAGCAATGTAGAAGGGAAATAATAAAAGTACAAAAATAAAACACAATAAAATAAAAATTCTCACGACGAAATGTTATAAATTAATCTTCAATGTAAAACTTTTGTTTGCGTAGAGCGAGGGTGCGCGCCTGAGGCACGTGGCGCCTGCTTCTTGGGCAACGCGATTCGAGAGTTTAGGGACCGCGGAGTTTTTGACCTACACAAATATATATAAATAATAAGGCGTCCATAAAAAATGTAAATTGCTTTAAAGTAGCGAATTAATTGATGAATTGATGCCGATTCTGATACAGGCATGCATTGTCACCGGATGAGTGCGTGTGCAACATTTGGAATTGATTAGACAACAGGAAATAGACTAAATGTTGATTACAATATTTGACCACGACACAGGAATCAAGTTAAGTGAAACCGCTGAAAACCCTCTACTGTGTACTGTAGTTGTGCATTTGTCCACACGAGGGAAAACGTGACTTGTGTGGAACCTATAGCCCTGACCATAATCTGTAATGCTCATATAGCCACCTCAACCCTATGGCCTTGATTGAATTGAATATCTGGCTTGCATGCCACAATGATTGTTATAATTCCAGTTGCTATGATTAAGTTATTTGAGAAAAGGGATTTTGAAAAAAAAATGTCGCCCCCCCCCCATGCTATCCGATGTTTGCCTATGTTTTTAGTACAATTCAGGGACGAGTTAAATTGCAAATGCTTTTTGGGGGCTCATTTCACGATGCGGCGCGTCACGTGGTGCTGAGCCCACCCAAAGCGCTCTATGAAATACAACTCGAGGGCGTGGCTATGCACGACAGACAGATAAATAATCCCTGATGGGCAGTTTGAACCTGTTGTTCCCACCTGCACCTCTTGTTCCCACCTGTACCTGTAGTTCCTACCTGCACCTGTAGTTCCTACCTGTACCTGTTGTTCCCACCTGCACCTGTAGTTCCTACCTGCACCTGTAGTTCCTACCTGTATTATACCTGGTGGGCAGTGTGCGAAATGTAAAATGTTAAAGATTGTTTAATACGGCTAATTAACATTTAGCATTTTATAAGGTCTACTTATTCATAATTTTAAAATTTTAGCCCTTTTGTATTACTTATACTTTGTAACGTTAGTATAGTTAGAGTGTATACCTTTTATATAAGTTAAGATTCCTACTTGTTCAATGTATGCACCGTCCCGCCATAGTGAATTCCTTGTCTGTGCAAACTTACATGGCGATTAAAACCGTTTCTGATTCTGATTTCTGATTGTTCGTACCTGTAAAAGTGGTTTGTCGATATGTGCACGATGACGTAATTGCCCTATTCAGAGAATTTCGTAATGACGTCATCGCAAACCGCGATGACATCATCAGACAATTCCCTCCCCGCGACTCCGCGCAACGTGCGCGCGATGACGTAACTCAGTTTGCGCGCCGCGCGCCTCGCGTAACTGGTTACGTGATGATCTCATCACTGGCCTGATGTCTCTCATTGGGCAACTCCGTACGTGATGACATCATCGGGGTGCGTGCTTGCGTCATCACCGCAGTGCGTCTAGTCAAAGGAGCGGCCAAGCCCAACCCCCGGGGCCCTGCAGGCCCGGCCGAGCCTTGTCCCTCGCTTGCCAGCTACGCCGTGGAAGAGGCTCCAAAGTCGGCGAACGAAACCAGGCGAGGCCCGTGCGACACTGGGGCTCGGGGCACGTCCGTCTTACGGAGCGGGCGCGGTTTTTAGGTTGTTTTAATTTAACACGTGCGCATATTTACATTTCTATGCGTGTAGGTTTAGTGCGTTCACTCATTGGTAACAATTAATGTTTACATAGGCGTGCACATATAGCCTAGGCCCGCAGTGTAAAGTTACAAACGTGTCGGGGAGTTTTCATGACTTGCATACTTTAACGTATATAATTGTAATATCTAACGTTGCTGCGTCAGCGAATACTGCAATGAAAAAAATGCGCATCAAACTTCAGACCTTGAGCTTGTTTGAGCCTGAGTAGTGCTTTTCTGGGCGACCCACATGGATAAACAGGTGTTAGAAGAGGCTGCTGCTGAGGGCAGTGCGAGAGTGCTACATAATGATACTGGACTCTAAAGTCTATGCCGCCCCCAACAATCCACACCGACCAGCGTGATGAAGTATGGTCAAGATAAACCCTTACGACCCGCCGAACGTTGTGGTGAGGTATTCTTTGGTTTTTTCGGTAAAGTCACGTAGGTAAAAAAATATTAAATTTTTCACCTACGTGACTTTACCAAAAAAAACAGAGTATGATTCCTTGCAGTCACGAAAACTTCAAATCTAGAAGTTGTGGTGAGGCCCGTGACCGCAGGCGCACTGTGGGCTATTCTTAAGAGTGGCGTAAGTGGCCTTAAACAGCTGGCTCAGGTAGTTGGGAGCTATAGGAACGAGGAGCGATACAAACTTGGGGCGATATGAACTAGGAGCTTGGCAGTGGAGAGAGAGGCGCCGCGATTCAGTTCGCAGTTGAGCCGAGCTGCTCAGCCGCACTGGATGTGACCCCCCTCACTATTTAGCGGCGTCCGCAAGGTCACTTACATGACCTCACACGTCACAATTTCTTGGTTGACATTTGACTTGACAAACGTCATGCACCCACAACTGAGCTGACACCTAATTCACTCATTAGCTTGGTAATCTCATTCACTCACACGGTAATCTCATCCAGCCATTCACCCACGCGGTATCAATCTCATGCACTCATTCACACAGGATTCTAACTCGCGTACATATGGATGCCAACATGTACATGTACAGCCCGTTTTGTCGATAAGAACGTATTCGTGAAAGCCACACGGAGTCGTAGGACTCCTTTTCAGGAGGGGCCTGCGTTGGGTTTTTATTTAAGGATTTAGAATGTATAGAGTGCAATGAAGGGTTTTGTTTCTCTCTCCTCTGCTACCCAAAACGTATCGCACGGCTGCTTTATGTCAACCTGATTGTGTTTGTGGTTATCGCCCATTTAATCAATAGCCAGGTTCAACCATGCCTTGCTTTGGAAATCTGATAAGACCAGTCGCATTCCGGGCGATTGATCATGGGCTGACGAATGTATATGTATGTTTGAACGTCTTTTGCACCGTACATAGAGAACCGTGTTAGTCGATGTTTACACTGAATTACAGTGTAAAAAGGAACCCTAGAGGTCCAATGTTGACAAATCTATTGGCAATATTTACATTCCCCTTAGAATTAAATTTCATGTCTACATTGTGTCCTGCAACATTCCTCAATGAGCAGTTAAACAACCACATTGTGGTGTTAGGGTGGCTTGTGCTGTTCATAATGGCCTTGGCAATCACTGAGTCAGCACTGTTGAGAACCTGGGTTCGAATCGAGGTGTCGGCCACCCACCAATGATGAAGCCGAGTATAGCGAGTTAATGACCTCAGCCCGGTCACCAATAACTTTTGAAGAGAACCATATAATTATGTCGACCCTTAGACTGACATGGACTGAGTTTTGATTAAATTGGGTTTTGAAGTGCAGTGAGTGGTCTCATCCCAGTTACCAATGACTACACAAATGAATCACATCCTGCCAATTGAATCATTCCCTCCCCGTGTTTTCCATGTTTTGTGGTTGGCCCATGCAGCCATGGAGGAGCCGGCCAGCATGGAGGAGGAGCTACCAAGTCCCACCACTGATGACACAGCGATTGCCAATCAGGTGGAGGTCTGGTACACTGACTCGTCGCATGACACACCAACTCCTGACACACTGACTCCTCGCCTGACACACCGACTCTTGACACACTATCACCCAACAGATGGATGCCTACACAAGGGTCTTGGGACCTACGATGGCCCACGAAGAAGATATTGAAGATATTGACGAAGATAACGATGAACCATCGTCATCCTCGGCTGATGATGACGATGATGATGGTTACGACGATGGCGGCGATGGTGGCGGTGGTGTCCTTGCGCCCAGCGTGGCCGATCAGGTCACGGCACACCTCGCCGCTTCTGGTAAGGACGCTCGCCCAGGCTCGCCCATGCTTACCCACACTCACAGGCTGGACGCGCGATGCCGCCACTGCTGTGAGAGCTAATGCGTCCGCGTTGTATCACCTGAGGCCCCGTGGGGTTGGCGGCCGCTGCTGCCGTGGCGACGGGGAGGAGGAGGCGGCGGCTGCATGCCTTCGAGTCGAACCCGTTCGTGCGCAAGCGGCAGCAGACGAGGCTCCTGCGGTCAGCCAAGTGGCACACACGCCGCACTCACTTCTCGCTCGCTCCTCACTCTCGTGTCACTCGTGCCTTACCCGATGCTCCTCAATCTAGCCTTCCTCTCGCCTCACTCTCCTCACTCTTAACTCTCTCTGCATGCTCCCCTCACCCTTTCCTCACCCTCTTCTCCTCACTGTCTCCCGCATTTGCCTCACTCTCCTCACCCTGTCCTCACACTCCCCTTACTCTCTTCTCACTCATGTTGCATCCAAATTCGCTGCTTCCTCACTGGTAATGTCGTGATTCACCCCCTCTCCCCCACCCCTGCCCCCCTACCCCCTAGGAAGCTGAGGGGCATGATAGACGAGTACACGACCCGCGTGGGGCAGCAGGCAGTGGTGCTTTTTGTGTCTCCACGTAAACCCAACCCCGTCTTCAAGGCCTTCGGCGCCGCGCCGCTCGACAACGTGGTACGGGGACGAGCAGGGAGTGAGGGTGGGCGGGCGAGCGAGCAAGTGTGCGAGCGATTGAGCGGGGACGTGCGGAAGGGTGAGCCAGAGTGAGCCGGGGAGAATTGGGTAAGTGGGGACTCGTTGGGTTGGGGTGGGCGTGTGTGAGAGCGGTTGAAATGGTGAACGAGGGAGAGCGTGGGGTGAGCGAGGGAGAGTGTGGAGTGAACTTGGACGATGCTGAACCGTGCAAAGAAGCTGTTCCCCACCACTGCGCTACGAACCGAGTGACCCAAGTTTGATCCCTGTTCATAGCGAACATCAGTGGCAGTGAATATCTGAACCAGTCCAGGGCTTCCCCTAGGACGACCTTAAATAGTTCCCGGTTCGGTGTGTATTAGACATAAGCACTGGGGAAACAAAGGTGTTTGGCCATTGTGCTGGCCACATCCCGCCCCCTCATATATCCTCGCCAACATCGCTTGCCCCACAGCCTGTGTGGGCCTAATGGGGAATCTGTGATGTCTTAGCGAGTGAGTGTGTAGATGTCTATCCGTGCACTTGCGTGCGCATCTATTTATACCCGCTGAACCATTCCTGGGCCTCTCCTACGTTGACTCGGCCTAAAATGAATACCTCGTATTATGTGTAAACATCGCCACCAAGGAGACCAAGGCAGCCGGGCGTGGTGCTAGCTACCCACACCTCGTGTGCCGTGCCGGCCTTCACAGGCGCTACTCGCGAACAGCACTTGCCCCAACAGTCTTTTAAGGACTGTACGGGGGATATTTGTCTCCGTACACTCATTGCTCCAGGTGCGCCGGTACAAGTCGTCATCCTGGAGGATGTGGAGGAGGCACTTTCGGTGCACGCCCCCGCCGTGCACGGGGGGCAACGGCAACCGGAGCTCCCGCCACTCCTTATTGACGGCATCCCCGTATCCGTGGACAAGATGACGCAGGCACGTGTACACTCGCATGCATGTGTGTGTGTACGCGCTAGTGTGTGTACGCACATGTTTGTGTTGGGCGTGATAGTGTAGCGGTTAACACACTGCGCTATGAACCGTGCTAAATTCCTACTCACGGCCAACACCAGTGAAGATTATTTGAACCAGTCCTAGGCGTCCCCTAGGTCGATTCAGCCTCAAATGAGTACCTGGTGTGGTGTGTAAACATCGCCACTAGGGATGCAAAGGCGGCCGGGCATGGTGTTGGCCACCCACCCCCTCGTGTGCCTTTGCTGGCCTTTATAGGTGCACACTAACAACACTTGCCCCAAAAGGCTGTTGAGGCTATACGGGGGATCTTTGTCTTTTGTTTGTGACACTGTGGTGATGGAGTAGGCCCAGCTGCGGGCCTTCATCCCTGAGATGCTGAAGTTTTCAACGGGCCGCGGGAAGCCAGGCTGGGGAAAGGAGGCGTGCCGCCCGCCGTGGTGGCCACCCCACGTGCCGTGGGCCAACGTGCGCTCCGACGCACGCTCCCACCAGCAGAAACAGCTGGTGGGAACCACACATAGACACACACGCATACAAAGATCCCCCATAGCACGTTTGGCTACGTACAGCATGGAAGAAGTTCAACATACATACATATATATAGCCGAGAAGACGGTACAGCAAAAATGTGGACTCATCTGCACGTTTGGGGTTTGTCCGTGTACTCTTGTTTCCTCCCATATGTATGCACACCTATCAATTGGCCAATAACACCTTAATATGTTGAGGACTGCAGAGCTCAGTGAATCTTTGGCACCAGCTCATCCGCTCGTTTGTGGTTCCTCCTCGCTCTTTGGATTCGTTGTCACTCTTCGAGAGTGAGCGGATACCGTGCAGCATCGGCATTGGCGTCGCTGTCGCATTACAAGGTGAAATTACTCTTTATTAACACACCGCGGTATTAACCAGAGCAGCCACCAACTCATGAAGCTGTGCAACCGGGCGGCCGTGTGGCGCACGGTGGCAGGTGTCCTGGACGCACGCGCTGCGCACCATCGTCAAGAACTGCTACCGGCAGCACGGGCGTGAGGACCTGCTCTACGCCTTCGACGATGCGCCCGTGCCACAGGTGGCCGCGGCGGGAGGGCGGGCCGGCAACGATGTTGCTGGCGACAATGGTGCCACCATTGCGGAGCAGGAGGAGCAGGAGGAGGCCACCACGCTGACGAGCACGCTGCTCGGCACGGACGATGACGGCAGTGGCGCCACCATGGTGCAGGCGATCAACCCTGATGGCTCTTTGTCCCTCGTACAGGTGATGGTGAGTGTGGTGAATGGGGTGCATCGTGAGTGTGCGTCTGGTGGATAGAGGATGGCTGATGACGAAGTATGACCGACCACTCACCACCTGTCTCCTCCCCTGAAAGATGGACAGGGGATGGACGGAGGTGGAAACCCTCTCCGACATGGTCTACCAGGCGGGGGTCCACGACACGGCCACCGTCACTGTGGCCATTAACAGGTGCCAGCCTGTGCGACCGAGACCCAGCACTCATACTGACAATCACACTGACAATTGCCCAAACACTCACCCTGGCACCCTAACACACTACACAAGTAACACCCGCACCCTAACACTCATACACACAAAAGTGAACACGAGTCTGTCAGTGTGTGTTTGTATGTGGGGGGTGGTAGCGCAGTGGTTAGCGCACTGCGCTACGAACCCGGCAACACGAGTTTGATTCCCGCTCATGGCCAACACCAGTGACGATTATTTGAACCGGTCCTGGGCCTCCCCTAGGTCGACTCGTCCTCAAATGTGTACCTGGTGCGGTGTGTAAACATCGCCACTAGGGAGACAAAGGCAGCTCGGCGTGGTCCTGGCCACCCACCCTTTTGTGTGTCGTCCCGGACTACACATAGGTGTTCGCTATCAGCACTTGCCCCAACAGTCTGTTAAGGCTACAGGGGAGATCTACTCGACATTTGTGAAATAGAGCTTTGTAGCTTAAGGGATTCTTTCAATATAAATAAATATTCTGATTGTCTTTACAGCGAAGGCACGGTCACTGCGGTGACGACCCTGCCCGGTGGGAACCAAATCCTCTTCTCTGGCGAAGCGGCGGCCGCCGTGGGTGCCCTTGCCCAGCACGAGGGTACAGCTCTCCCTCACTACTCGCCACTCCACACTTCCCTGGCCTGAATTCACCTTGAGCCAATCTCACGTTTACCCTGACCCACGCCCTCCGTGACCTCCCGACCCCACAGGGTCTTACCACGTGAGCTTGGCGACGGACCACCCTGCCCAGGTCTCCGTGGCATCGACGCACGGACTGGCGTGCGCCGAAGACGTGGAGGTCGTGACCCTGGGGTGATGTCGCCGTGACCTCTTCCATGCCGGAGGTACGCGAGGTCACGCAGCGGACTTGCAAACCCATGAGTTGTGAGAAGAGGGACACCTTTCACTTGATGCATGGGAACCTAGGAGGGGCAGAGAGGACCCTTTTTGGGGATGGGGGGGGGGGAATTCCTATTTCTAGGTGGACTAAACAACAACGGCAAGAAGTGAGGAACGCAAACTGTCGCTGTACGGTCGTGTCGCGACAAAACCACCAAAACAGCAATCCGACAAAAGCAATGACAATGATAGTGGAAAGAAACAGAGGGAGGACAAAGACAGGAGACTGACGGATGGAGCAGATGGAATTTGATGACGATGATCGCCCACAGTGGAGGATGGCCGCTGCCGCTACTGCTGGAAGTTGACGGACCCCAGTGTCCCTGCGGAGGGGCTGGACAGGAAAAGGAAAGAAGACAGATGTTTTGGGGTTGGGGGAGGAGAGAGAGGAAGGTTGGTTGCAAGTAAAAATTCACCAAAAAGTTTAACAGAATCAATCAGAACGCCCGCGCCGCGGTACACGCATCCAGTTGTGGTCGTCGTCTGTGATCGATCCACGACTGGCTGAAGACATCCCCAAGTTGCTGCCACCTCTTGTGATCCTGCAATGCAACGATCCATTGAGCACCCGCACATGAACCAATCTCATTGCTGCATCTCCTCCCTGGGAGTCCTTTCGGATGCGCTCCATTCCTTGGCTCCCACTCCATTCCTGTATAAACACATAGTAGGCTTTCGTGCCCAATTATTATTCACGATAAAGTAGTTTTTTTGGGTTAGATCGCATAAATGTAAAAGTGTCGTACACCTGCCTCCACTCGACGCAGTTAATTAGTACGGATTGGAACGAGCACAACATGCAAATTAGTTACAACCTCAGGACCCGCCAGTAGTGTGTTGGCGAGCAAACCCACAACATTACAATTGACCATTTTTACGTTTTGTTGGTGATTACAATCAGCATCGTCAGGTTATTGCCAGAATGCTCAATAAGTCTTCCTATTTTGGGTCTTAATTAGAGTAAAGTGATGGCATTCATTGTAAATGTTGCGGGTTTTCTCTTTAACACACTTATGTGCTGGGACGTTTTGTTCACGTGACAAACCTTACTCATTGGCTGTCATGTGGAGGTGTGTCTACGACACATTGACACAATCTAACCGAAAACAATATTTGTCGTGACCTTTACACTTCTTGACCGCATCAAGTTTTGTGTGCGACGATCGTTTTTTTTAGGGTCCATGAAAATTGTACGCCAGCTTTGTGCAGAGGCTTTCATTCAGCAGCGGCACACCACATGTAGAGTATACTTTGCTGTAGCTATGACAATAGTCTCGTGTCTTGCTGGCACTCCATTCGTATTGCGAGAACCGGAATCTCTTGCAGCCCAGGAGTCGGCGAATGCTTTGAATCCTTTGCACATTG
This sequence comes from Lethenteron reissneri, assembly GCF_015708825.2. Taxonomy (NCBI): domain Eukaryota; kingdom Metazoa; phylum Chordata; class Hyperoartia; order Petromyzontiformes; family Petromyzontidae; genus Lethenteron; species Lethenteron reissneri. Next base: position 12,121,311 of record NC_083832.1, on the reverse strand, counting down.
GAGGAGAGGGGGGCGAGTTGGCAGTGGGGGCTATATGGCTCATGGATGCTTCAACTCTTGGGATGCAGTCAAATATCTTCACGCGCTGAGGGTGCAGGGTCTCCCTTTGTGCGTGTTTTGTTTATTACTAATGATGCGCGTGTGTGTGTGCTGTACAAAATGAGCGTTATTCTATATTATACATGATGTTAATTTTGTGATATAATAAAGACCGTTTATATCCGTGTGTGCAGTGTGCTTTCAATGCATGGAAATGGGACACGGGCCAGCGGAAGTGTCGTATTTACCAGAGGTGGGACAAAGTCATTGTTATGCAAGTCCAAGTCGAGTCTGAAGTCATCAAATTCATGACTCGAGTCTGACTCGAGTCCAAGTCACATGACTCGAGTCCACACCTCTGGTATTTACCGATTGTTGCTGAGGTTAGCAGTTGTATGAAAAGCAAATTGAAATTACAGTGATCCCTCGTTTATCGCGGTTAATGGGGACCGGAACCCCTCGCGATAGGTGAAAATCCGCGAAATAGGATTGGCCCCCTAGGAATTTCCGTATATGTGTGTGTGGGTACCAGAATGTTTAAAATATGTACATTTATACTTTACATATATATATTTTACTTAAATCTATTTAATTATAAAACCTTAATATTATACATTTACTCTCTCATACGATACGTATTATGGTGTTCTACACTCACCAATGACAGTAGTATCTTGAGACTTGACTCCAGTAATGACGACGATGACAATGACGACGATGACAGACCTGGGCAGTTCGATGAATGTGATGATGATGATGGTGTTACTGCACAACACTAAGATACGCGAGACACAGTTGACAGCGTGAACGAGAGTGGCGAGATACAACAAGGGAAGAAGCTGGGAGAGGATGCGATGATGCGCAGCCAATCAGCTCACGGGATACATCCACTCGTGCTCTCATTCGTCGATCTCGCGCCGGGAACCAATCACGTGCCTTGTCTGAGTGCCCGTGGGTATGTACAAAGCCTCTGAGAGAGTTTCTCTCTTTGTCTGGCATCCTGGGAAACCGTTTCTCTCGCGCATCACGATGAAACGCTGCTTTCCGCAATACGGCTGCCGATATGGCGGTATTTTTGAATTTTTATTTTTGGATGAATATTTTTGAAAAATCTACGATGCACTGAGGCCGCGAAACTTGAACCGCGAAGTGGCGAGGGATTACTATATTTGTATTTTACCAAGTAAGGCCCATTGAGCTGTATAGCTCCTTTTTTCAAACACTTATTGAGTGTGCCGTGTTGTCATTATATTCTTTGGAATCTTTAACGCTTAATGTCTTCAGATCTTCGAAGCCTAACGAGCTGACATTACGCAGCCTCGACTCGCGTGACAATTCAAGATTTAATTTTTAAACCGGTCCAGGTCTCGCCCATCATGGTCCTATTCGTGTTTTAACTAAATCTTACTAAATAATGATCTTGACTTAAAGCTTTCATGACTGCAGGAATTCATATTCTTTGGGTCTTTCGGTGAAGCCACGTAGATAGACGTTTCAATCGCAACACGAGCAATCGTCATCAGGTGAAAACAATATCGAGCGGGAGAGCTGCTGAAGCAGGTTGTTACATAGGTTTGAGATGGGTTTAGCCCAAGGGGAAGTGGGTGGGGCTAGAGATGGAATTTGCACGTAAATGTAAGATCGGAGAGCTGATCTACCTCCACGAGGACGCAGCTGTGGAGGTGGCCATTGCATCGAGAGAGATGAGCATGTCAATGTGAGGGAACCACCGCAACGGTGGCTGTGCTTGTGAGACATCCAGCTCGTTAATAAACGAGGGACACCGCCCCACCCACTTACCCTATCTACGTGGCTTTACCGAAAGACCCAAAGAACATAAATAATGATTGTACACTTTACCCCCCCCCCTCCCCACCTACGTGGGCCAACGTCTGGTCCAATGACAGCGGCTGTTGCTGGCAGCCTATGGCCAATGGGAGGGGCGCTTCTTCTATGGCCGCTCGTCATGGCGCCTGAGCGGCCGCTGTGCTCCCCTCTTGTTCCTCGGTGCGAGAGTGACAAGTGCACTGCAAACTATTATGACATTGACTTAAGCTTTTGTGACTGCAGGAATTCATGCTCTTTGGGTCTTTCGCTAAAGTCACGAAGATAGAATTTTTTTATGTTTCTATCTGTGACTTTACCGAAAGACCCAAAGAGTATTATGAGGTAATAAAAACCGAGATTTTTCAATGTACACACTTTTATTTTCACTCAAAAGTATTAAAGAAATTACATTGACCCCCGGAATTAATCAAATTTGATGTGCTCAATAAAAGTGTAAGCTCGCATCAAAGACAATTAAACATATCGAAAGGAAGCCGCCTACTTTTATTGAGCACGTCAAATTCGATTAATTCCGGGGTCAAACAAATTTGTTATCTACTATTGAATGCAAAAAAAGTGTGTGCATTGAAAAGCCTGGTTTTTATTACCGATTGATTTAGCAGTGGGGACGAGGGGCGGGGCTTTGCAGTGGCGGGCGGGGGCTTGTAGTGAAGGGGCGGGGCTTGTAGTGAAGGGGCGGGGCTTGTAGTGATGGGCGGGGCTTGCAACGAGGGGCGGAGCTCGTGGTAAACGGGGCGGGGCTTGAAAGCCCAGGCGACAATGGCGGGCCAGTTCGATCCCGTGCAGCGCGAGATCCACCAGGACTGGGCGAATCGCGAGTACATCGAAGTGATCTCCAGCAGCATCAAAAAGATCGCCGACTTCCTCAACTCGTTCGGTGCGAGAATGCGCGAAGCCCCCGACCCGTCAACCCCCCGCCCTCTTTCCCTCATCCTCCGCCGTTTACATTCCCCAGCGCGCTCGCGCGCGCGCTCCGTTACGAGGGTCGCCGTTGGTCAGGCGAGATCACGTGATGCTGCTTTTGGCCAATGGGAATCGCCAACACGGCCGGGGATATTTATCCGGCGTAAGAAATCGACTTCCCCCTTTGTGTGTTTACAGTCGTGGTAGAGTTACCCCTTCGGTGATGGCACTGTGAGACGTTACCCTGTGATCTGTGATGTCATGTGATCTGTGATGTTACTCTGTGATCTATGATGGCGCTGTGATGTTACTGTGTTTCTGTGATGGCGCTATGGAGGGATGGAACACGTCCGAGAGCACGGCCACCAAGGAGATGGAGCGATGAGATCCACACGTAGCCAACAAGTGATGGGCAGATTGTTGTATCGCAGGATCGTAAGAGTTGGCGGCAACTTGGGGAAGCCTTCATCCAGCAGTGGATCGATCATGGCTGATGATGGTGTTGCTGTGGTGTCTTGAAAATACCGAATCCTAACCCACTTTGCCTTTGATGTTGTCTCTGCTGCTGCTGGCATCATCTCTGCTGCTGCTGGCATCATCTCTGCTGCTGCTGCCGTCACTCCCACCGGCTGCTGGTGCGCGGCGCAGACATGTCGTGCCGTGCCCGCCTCGCCGTGCTGAACGAGAAGTTGACGTCACTCGAGCGACGCGTGGAGTACATCGAGGCTCGGGTAAGAGGAGGAGTGGTGGGGGGGTGACCAGAGCGGTGGGGGGAGGCAGGGCGGTGAGACACACACACACATCATGGGCCCTTCAAGCATAGCATCCTCCCACGGTTCCACACATCATCGCGATAATTCAGAGTAACAACTCAAGTCATGGGTTGATTGTTTTTTTGTGTCATTTGTAGAGACTCGATTTTGTTGTTTTGTTAATGGTCTATCTCATATTACACTGTCCTATTTGGGTTGTCTTATTATATTTTAATAATTTTCTGTGAGGAGGGGAGACTGAGTGAGTGGAGATGGAGAAAGTGGAGACACATATAAGGGAGACACATGGGTGAGACACAAAGGATATGCAAAATATGAGACGCAGGAAGACACGCGGGAGAGGCACTGATGAGAGACACAAAGAGGGGAGATGCCATGCCTCCGTTCCCCACCCACATGGAAGGTCGCAAGAAAATACCTTTGCCAAATATAACCACGCTGATTTGTCTTCGTCTCGCCGCAGGTGACCAAGGGGGAGACGTTGACTTAGCAGACCTTCACCACGTGTCACCCTCGCCACACCGATCCTCACCGTCCCATCTGCCCTCTGCGGCGGTGCCCCTCCTTCTTCCTCCGTGTCCGTTTCCTCCCCCACCACGCCGATAACACTACTACTCACCACTACCCACCACTACCCACCACTACCCACCACTAACCACCACTGCTCACCGCTCGCTGTCCCTTCACCATTGCCTTAAACGCAAAGCCTTGTCTGCAGGCCGGGAGCATGTCCACGTCCGCCATGGCACGCACCGCGGGTCTCTTTGGGCGCCAGTCATCAATTTCGATGTCGCTCCTTAAAGCTCACTATGCGCGCCTCGACTCGCGGTTTTAAGGAATCGCACGTTTGACATGCGTGTATGTTGCACGCAATGGGTTTGTGTGACCCCTGCAGCCACAAGAGGCCAGTACATTCACTATAGTGTAAACAAACTAATTATGGTTGATTCAGATGTATTCTCTGAATCCTGAGGACTTGTCGGATTGCAGGGCGGTGAACTTTTACACCCCGAGCACGTCTCGGTGTTGTGGCCCATTGCTCCCGCTGGTGTCACCCTGGGGGCCTGTCGTGACACACAGAGGGGCCACCTGTTGTTGGGTTTGACTGCGTCCGGTGCCTGATGTGGCGATTTTTGTACATTGAGCGTTTGTTATTTTTATTCCACTGCCTTCCCATGTTGGGTTCCAACGGCGCTGCCACGTCACCATGAGACGAACAGATCTTCGTTTCTAAATGTTCCAGCGAGCAGCGCACCACCTTGTGTCACAACGACCCTGGAAGTTGACGTCACAGATGACTTATTAATACAAACTTCAGCTGCATTTATTTTTCAATACGCCGTGCAATGAGTGTTCCGTCAAACCTGTCAGAGCCTGGATTTTGCCAAATTTAGTTGAAAACTCCCAATTTGTATTTGGTTTCTTGTGAAGTCATTGGTGACCAGGCCAAGACAGTCAAGTCACTGCTCACTACTGTGTGCGAGTTCCCCTTCCAAATACGTGTTTTTTTTATAACATTGTAAACTTTCTTTGCGTGTGAGTTTATATCTGTGCTTTTTTTTTTATTACCAAGACAAAACCACTAACCCCTACCCCGAGGGTACAAATACAATGTGGAGACCAAATGTTCACTGTGGGGAACATATATCCAATTACATCAGCTCGATGTGTCTGACAAAGCCATTGCGAACCACCCTCCGATCCACCCGGCCACGTTAATTGCCCGTGGCGCACGTGAGTCCGTGTCGGGTTTTCTTTGCCCGTGGCGCAGTGTGGGGATGACGGGGAGGGCTTTGCCGAGGGCAGCATTTAAATGTTAACTTTGCGTTCGAAATTATTGACAAAAATAGTCGACCGTCTATGAAAGGATCCGCGATATCGGTTCATCCGTACCACAGTGGATAAGAGTTGTGTAAAACACGCCTACTCGATTGGCACCAGCCGGGAGCAACGCCACCTATTCCCCCTCCGCCCCCTTTGCCCCTACGCTCGTCACCGCGTGTTCTCAATTAAGGTGCCCCACCCCCCCCCCCCCCCCCCGTGTCACGAATAAACGTCGCATCCTTGACCCTGTGTTCGTGCCCCTCTGTCCTCGTGGTGATGATGGCTGTGTGCAGGCTGGTGAGCTGCCTGTTATTGTATAGAATATAAGCAACATTCATAAACAGACAACCTCCTTCACATTCTCTTTGGTTCTATCGGTAAAGTCACGTAGGTATAAAATACAAATAAATCACGACGTTTCGGGCGCAACACAAGCGTCCGTCATCAGGTGGGAAAGCATGGTCTGCTGCTGAGGCTGCTGTTTTAAAAGGTTTGAAATGAGTGTAGCCCAAGGGTCATTAAGAAGTGGCCGGGGCTAGTGATGTTAATGTGAGAAATTAGCATAAGATAGGAAAGCGGCCTCTGAGACGAGGACACGGAAGTAGCTATGTGAATGTGAGAGATTAGCATGATGTTAACGTGAGAAATTAGCATGTAACGAGAAAAGGAGGGTGAGCATGAGAGATCTAAGAGAGAGACAGAGAGAGTTGGAAATAACAGCTGACCATGGGCAGGTAGGATGGAAACATCACAGTCAGTTAATACTTTACCTGGTTAATAACGTCCTTCCAATGATTGTTCAGTTTGTACCCATCCTCTTGGTTGAAGTGTCTGTGTTTATATATCTGGATGGCTTCATGAACAAATCTCTGAAGGTAGCCGGCAGGTTTACAGAGTACCTCCGTCTTGGAAAAATCAATTTCGTGTGAGCCCACAGTGTTAAAACAATGATCAGCAAAGGCAGAGGTATTGGTCCTGCCGTGTTTCAGATCTGCCTTGTGTTCACGAACACAGTCCGAGACATGTCGTTTCGTTTCCCCAATGTAACTGCTGCCGCAACCACAACTAGTTTGTAGACACCAGAGTATTGCATGTCAGAAATCACATTCTTTACAGATGGGATTAAATCACGGATTTTGTGTACTGTGTTGAAACGAACCTGGATCTTGTTTGTTAAAGATTTTGGAAATCTTTTTGGTAACCCCTGCTATGTACGGTAAAGTGGTTGGTTTTGATTGGATCCTCAGAAGGTTGTCTCCGCATGACTGGGGAGACAGCTTTGCGGATTGTACGGTCCGAGTATCCGTTCATCCTGAGGGCTTTGTGTATGTGCTCCAACTCACCGGCTAGGTGGTGCTGGTGGGAGATGCAACGGGCCCTATGGTGTAGTGTTTTGATGAGGGGATTCTTCTGGGCTGGATGGTGGTGGTAGTCAGGCTTTAGATAGGCATCCGTGTGGGTGGCTTTCCTGTAGACCGAATGTCCCAACGAGCCATCAGGTCTCTTCTCGATAAACACATCCAAAAATGGTAGCTTGCCATCCTTTTCCACTTCCATGGTGAATTTGATAGACGGGTGTATGGAATTGATGTGGTTGAGAAATTGGTTCAGTGCTGGCAGGTCATGTGGCCAGATGACGAACGTGTCATCTACATATCTCTTCCACAAGGAAGGACGTAGGGTGGATGTCTGGATGGCATCTGTCTCAAATTTCTCCATGAAAACATTCGCTACCACTGGCAATACGGGAGAACCCATTGGGGTACCCTCATTTTGTTTGTAGAATGTACCATTCCAGGTGAAGTATGTGTTGGCAAGACCGTGCCTTACCAAAGTTGGTACATCTGGATTCAGTCCTTGTTGGACCAAGTCTCTAATGATTGCAATGGTGTCAAGTACAGGTACATTGGTGAACAGAGAGACTACATCGAAACTGACAAGCAAATCATCCGGAGACAGTGATATGTCCTTGATTAGAGAAACCAAGTGAGCTGAGTTAAGTACAGCTGAGGTGGACTTGCCCGTGAAAGGAAGCAGGATCTGACAGAAATCGGGTATTTGTCACGCCATGTAAAAAAAAGTTTTTCCACATCCAATCAGCCCTCACGGGCCTCTGGGAGTGCATACATTCAGCACCATTGGTTCAACACAAGCAAAACACTTGGTTTTGACTCGGAGATCAAGGGTCTTTGCCTATACACATCTGGCAGCTAAGCATTATTTCAAGCGAGATTGTGCTGATGAGACTGTCGAAACTAGACCTTACGAATAGAAATCTGGCCGTTCGCCAGCTGTGGTTCAAGCGATCCTGACTGCTGCTGCTGATAAGACGCTCAATGTCAGGTTCGCTCAGCTGTGATCTTCGTGACGTCATGTGGCAGCGTCCAGGAATCTCTCGGGGGAAGGGGTTGGGGGGGGGGATTGTTTAATGACGTCATGAGTAAAGGGTTTTTTGGGGACGTCGCCGGGGGCTTTGCCCCCTTCGTCGTGGGTGTGTCGTGACGTCACGCAGCTGTACCGCTATCGTAGACAGTGGGGGGCGGTGACGCAGCAGCAGTCAGCGCGCTCCGCTACAAACCCCGCGGCCCGCCCAAGTTCGATTCCCCCTCACGGCCAATAACGGCGAATATTTGAACCGGTCCTGGGCCTCCCCTAGGTCAATTCGGCCTCAAATGCGTACCTGGTACGATGTGTAAACATCGCCACTTGGAAGACAGAGGCGGCCGGGCGTGGTGCTGGCCACCCACCACCCTCGTGTACCGTCCCAGTCATCATAGTCCGTGAAGGCTGTCATGAGGATCTTGTCTTCGTAACACTATCTCGGCCCTATAGGGACAACCCCAACACGTTCGTCGATAACGCTGTGTGTGGAGTGTGGACTTCATAGAACAATCAGCAATGGGTGTCGCAGGGCAATGGCTCTTATTCAGCGCACATGATGTACACAATACGGTGCTTGTGCTACGAATGGCCACCCTTATTGACGAATGTGTCGAGTTTCTTGTTTGTTAATTGCACAATCGCACATTGTAAATTAAGTTTTACAGTTATGAAATTATAATTATTTGTAAATAGTATATATGTCGTTTGTCTAGTAATTGTGATTTTTAAACATTGTATTGCTCGTTTAAATGTTAGTAACAATTAGCCTGTGCACTCCTGCCTGAGTGAAAAGTGGACTAAGTTTTGTCCAATCCTGTCCAGCTGGCTCAAGAAAAACGTTAATAAGTTAATTTAATTAACAATTACAGCTTTCCCACCTGATGACGGACGCTTGTGTTGCGCCCGAAACGTCGTGATTTATTTTATTTTATACCCACGTGACTTTACCGAAAGATGTGTGTTGGAGAGTAAAACCCACAAAATGTACAAACCTTACGAATTGGCTGTGGCGGGTTTCACAACACATTTATACTTACGCGATCTCACCCAGAAAAACCCTCCATTATGGATATTGGTCGCGAAACCCCAACAACGACGACTAACGACTGCGACTTGTTAAAGTGCCGTGAGCACGTTGAGAGTGGGGGGGCGCGTCCCCCACGCTAGGGGGCGTGGCTCCGGTGTGACGTCACCAGGAGGCGTGGTCTCGGCGCGCTGTGGGCGGGGCTCGCTCCCCCACCCGAGTCGCTTCCTTTCCGGGGTGCCCCCCCTCGTCGAGACGCTGCAGCGACGGCGGCGGTCCCCGTGGTACCCCCGAGACCCCGTTACCCCCATTACCCCCGCTACCCCCATTACCCCGCTACCCCCCGCCCACCCCGCGTCACATCGCCTCCCGCGGGCCCCCCTTCACTCCTCCACTCGGCCCCCCTCTCGCGCACACCCCGTCATTCATTTCGCCGACCCGAGCCGCGAGCCAACGATCCCCGCCGCGACCTCGTCTCCTTGGCCGGCCGGAAGTGAGCTGCGGGCGGGCAGAGGCGGCGATCCGAGCGCCGTGGCGAGGGGGCCATGGCGGTGTGAGTGGGTCGGGGGGGGGGAGCCATGGGCGAGCAAGCGGGAGGCGGCCGCTACGAGGAAGTGCGGGACCTCATCGACTACTTCTCCAAGAACACGTACCGCGCGCGCGAGGGCGTGGGCAAGGCGAGTTGCGTGACCCGCTCCCCGGCCGCCTTTGTCTCTCTCGCTCGCTCGCTCGCTCGCCCTCCCTCGCGACAGCCGAGTCCGTCCGCCGTTTAATCGATCTCGGCACGCCAGCACCTCGTTTGTCTCCCCCCCCCGCAACCAACAATCTCTCTCTCCCAGTTCTCTCTGAGGCCGTGGGCCGGAGTTGAACCCCGTGGACTTTGCCCCGCGCCACTGCGCCGCGTTCAGGCGCCATCCACGCGCCCTGCCAGACTCACTCCACTGCTGGAGCGAACGCCTCTGGCCCCCAACTCTGTCGTCGTGTCACGGGGTTTGGCGTCTGGTTTGTTTAACTTCTTTGCTGCCTGTGAAACCGGAGCCCCTCACTTCGGCAGGTAGGAGGAGGGAGGCGTCGATGAGTGAAGCTCACGCGAACCGCTTCCACGTTTTGGCCATACTTCACCACGCGGGTGTCTGTACCGCACACGAACCACTATGTATCATCCACGTGTCCATTATGCCATGTGTTTTGGTTATTTAACACGCTTCGGCGAGTTGATTTACGATGAAATCGTTACGAAATCTCTCGTGAAATGTAACATACCCACGGATTGTAAACGTGGTTATTGGCAAAAGAAAATTAAACGAAGCTAAGAAGTGCGCCAAAAAACAGGTCACGGTGGAAAGGTTGGACGCTTGGATCGAACCCCAAGATATAGAAAGATGAACACCGATTGGAGAAGCTTCGCCACGCGACGAACCATGCAAGTTGTGGGCCTTGGGGCAGCGCTCCTCAAGGCTGGACGGGTGATGGTCGAGACTCACGGCGGACGGCAGTCAAAGGAGATGAGAACTTCCAACGGGACACCGTTCGTCGTGCATCACGGACCGATGAAATATGCCCTTCCGTCGGCGCCAGTTTGCATTGCTGCATCACACGGCCGTGAGAGATGGTGACAACTTGGAGAGAGGCCTTCATCCAGCAGTGGATATATCGTGGCTGCTGTTTGGTTACGGTTATGCAGGAGTTTAACATTTAACAAGGAGGGCAGTATGACAGGTTAGGGTTATTGGGAGAAGGGGAAAGAACAATAAAAAATATTATTTTACCAGGTAGGGCCCACTGACCTAAAAGCTCTTTTTAAACAGAGACCTGGCCACAAATGACAGCTCAACGCAATGGCTGATCAGCCAAAGACTCAGCCAAAAGCACGCGATGTTTCTAAATATGGAGGAAAAAACCAGAGGGCCGGGAGAAAAATCCACCCGACCACAGGGAGAGAGACATGCAAATTCCAAATAAACAGGTATCGTCACGGTCGGGATCTAACCCACGACCTCCTGTATACCAGGCGAGGGAGTTAACATCTCACCACCGTGGCTGGCCCTAATCCATAGATGACCAAATCGGTGTCCGCTCCCAAGATCCGAGGTTAACACCACAGTTCACAGTGCAGTAGAGATAACGAGACCAGCTGTCATCGGCATCAGCCATGATCAATCCACTGGTCGATGCGATGCAACAGTCTGGCACCTGCACACGAGCTGATCCCATCGCTGAGTCTCCTCGGTGGACGTCCTGTCGGGTGCGTTTTCTCCTTTGGCTGCCTCCCCCTGCGTTGGCCTCAGCCGCCAGGTATCTTCCCCTCTGGCCATGGCGCGTCAGGCCCAAGCCCACTTCACTTTTATCCATAGTCAAAATGTGATGTCTCTGATTTGCATTATGTTCTCTAATTCTTGTGTTCCTCTTTCTGTCACTTTGTGTCATTCAAAGAATAGTAAATTCACACGAAATGATACATTCCTTGGACGAGCAAGGCATTCCACGAATCGCCCTGGTCTGTGCTAGTCTGTGGGTCTCTCTCCGAGTCTGAGAATCTGGAGCTCAACTGGTGACCGGGCTTGGACAATGAAAATCACTGCACTTGAGCTCAGCTTTGTCAAAACCTCCGATTAGCACGGTTGGCTACGTATGGTGCGATAGAAGTTCAGGACACATACATACAACTCAGTCTAGCTATGTGTCGTGGTAATTGGCCACTATCCACTGCTGGATGAAGACATACTGGATATCTGTGAAAAAATAGCTTTATAGCTCATTTAATTTCTCCAGTTTCAATGAATATGATTCTGAATTTGTCCCCATCTCTCACGGCCCTACAATTCAACAATCCAAATTGGCGCCCGCACGCGAGTAGATTTCAACGCAAATGACTCAATTGGGATTTCATGTGGCAATCATCGCCCCCTTTCTGCGTAAATTTGGCCGGACACTAAGGAAAAAATACAGTCGTCATACTTAGTGAGGCTTTCCTAGAGTATGCAAGAATAATAATCATAAATGTACGTCTATAGGTCTCTACGGGAGTCTTTGGATCTCTGTGCAAGTCTCTGGGCTTCTCTTACCGAAGGGTGATGGCACGCGCATGCTTGTAATCCAGCTCTATGGAGTCGAGGGTCTGTGGATCGCACAAATGGCGTGAAGTTCCCCTTCCCGTGGACATCGAAGCACCACAACCCTGGCTTTGTAAGAGAAGGTAGCACATAAAATGTGGACTCTGCCTGTGTCCAGTTGCATAGGATGGAGCAATTCCCCCCTGGAATGTGTGGGGCTTTCTCCAGGTACTCCGGTACCCCCCCTTCCCCACAGGAAAGCACAAGGCAATTTGGCACAGGCTCGTCGCATGGCTGCCTCTGCACTTGTCTGTGGGTCCCCCCGCACCTCCTGGTGGTTCTCTCTGTTGGGGAGAGCGAGTGAATGCTGCGGTGACCCGTTAGGAGTTGGAACTGTGATTGTTGCTGTTGACGCGAGTTTAAATTTCTACGCGAGTCCATGGTCTCTACTACGCAAGTCACCGGTGGCGAGGGGGGGCTCTTATGTCTTTCTTGACCAGCCTGAGATTTTCAACTCCACTCACTGGGGAACCCATTTTTAATCAAAGGGTTGGGCAGTTGAAATGTGACACCCCTCCCCCCAACTTTGGACCCTGGATCTTATCAGCTCTGGCTCAGCATCTCTGGGCACCGGAGCCCCCCTTCGAGTTTAGCACGTGACCTCACCGTTTGGGAATGTTTGAGGGGGGTGTGGTGGGTGGGGGGGAGACCCGGAAAAACAACAAAACCTCCGCCCCCCACTCTAGCAAATCGAGTCGCCGTATTTTATTTTAGCCAGAGGCTCGCTCTGGTCAAGGGAAAGCTGTGGAGGTCTAGTGCAGTCTTGGTCTGTGGATTTCATATGATCAGCTGAGCCAATCGGTGAACGTATATTGTGCAGCCAATTACCATTGCCGGTCTTCCTCAATGCAAACACGTGTTGAATGACCACATTGCAGGTCACGCACAACTCGCCTACGCACTCACACACTCACTCACCCACTCAACTACCACACTGCAGATCACTACAACACTCTCACTCATCCGCTCACTCGCTCGCCACCCTGCAGGTCAGTGCACGTCTTTTTCTGTTTATTACACTCGCACCGCTCTGCTTTGAATTCCCTCTCCTATCGTCTCTCTTCCCAAATTCTTACATCCTCGTTCAGTTTAAATAATGCGAGTTTAAATCCAATCATCCCTCCCTCTGGGTTTGATAAAACGAGTACCACTTTGTGGGGAAGTCAACAGCGGTTGACCTTTGGATATACACATCTCCACCATAGAAATGTGGAATTTCCATCACCGGCTCTGAGCTGTAAACGGTAGACAAGCACCATAACTCAATTTGACTTTCGTCGGGGAACATGTACACTGGGAGGGCAGGGGGGAATATAGACGGTGCAGTGAGCACGAGTTCACGACGGGCGGCCGTGGCGGTGTGCAGGTCGACGAGATCCAGGTGCGCTGCCTGGAGTTGTTCTCGCGCGACTACGTCTGCGCCTGGCTGGAGAATGCAGGCGGCGAGCTGTGCGGCCACTACCCGCTGCACGTTGCGCTGCTCGAGTACGAGACGCACGCCGGGCGCCACAACGAGCGGTGAGCGCCTGGGCGAGGTCGCGTGGAGGTCTTGGCCAGGTCACGGGGTCGCGTTAATCCCCACCCCCCTTGCCGGGGTCCGATTTCCCCTAATTCCTGGGACCCTATTCTCGGCGTCACCGGCCGCCGGCTGGGTTCCTGAGAGCCGCGTTCCTCCCCGTGGCTCGGCTCCAGCTCGGGCTCGAGTCGCTCGGTTGCTTCCGACGACGGGGGCCGTCGAGCAGCTCGGCTGTGGCCTGCCCGTGGCTCGGCTCGTGCTCGTCTCGCGTAGATCCCGAGTGCACGGCTAGGCGCCACGCTTGGAGCCGGCTTCAGGTAACCGCGTGGCCTTGAGCCGGGTTTCCAGAGCCCAGCCTGAGAGGAGCCGTGACCCAACACGGGGCGATCGTCTCTTCAAGTCAAAATCTCATCAACACTTGGCTCGTAAACCACATGTACTGCGACTACCTTTGTGCCTGGGTCTCTGTTGCCTACATCGCCTAAACCCTGTGTCTTCAGCGCGGTGTTGTGTGGTTGTGGTGCTGCAGTGTGGGTGTGGTGTAGTGTGGTGCTGCAGTGTGGTGCTGCATTGTGGTTGTGGTGTAGTGTGGTGTTGTTGTGGTGTAGTGTGGTGTGGTTGTGGTGCAGTGTGGTGCTGCAGTGTGGTTGTGGTGGTGTGTGGTGCTGCAGTGTGGTTGTGGTGGTGTGTGGTGCTGCAGTGTGGTTGTGATGTAGTGTAGTGTGGTTGTGGTGTAGTGTGGTGCTGTGGTTGTGGTGTAGTGTGGTGCTGCAGTATGGTGGTGGTGTAGTGTGGTTCTGTGGTTGTGGTGTAGTGTGGTGCTGCAGTGTGGTTGTGGTGTAGTATGGTGTTGTTGTGGTGTAGTGTGGTGTGGTTGTGGTGTAGTTTGGTGCTGCGGTTGTGGTGTAGTGTGGTGCTGCAGTGTGGTGGTGGTGTAGTGTGGTTCTGCGGTTGTGGTGTGGTGCTGCAGTGTGGTTGTGGTGTAGTATGGTGTTATTGTGGTGTAGTGTGGTGTGGTTGTGGTGCATGGTGGTGCTGCAAATGTGGTGGTTGTGGTGTAGTGTGGTGTGGTTGTGATGTAGTGTGGTGCTGCGGTGGTGGTGTAGTGTGGTTCTGCAGTGTGGTGGTGGTGGTGTAGTGTGGTTCTGCGGTTGTGGTGTAGTGTGGTGCTGCAGTGTGGTTGTGGTGTAGTGTGGTGTTGCATTGTGGTTGTGTGGTTGCGCAGCTTTGAGAGCGTGCTGGAGGTGCAGCGCCTGCGGGAGCTCGTGACGAAGAGCAAGATGGCGCGGTGCCGCGGCCGCTTCGTGTGCCCTGTCATCCTCTACGGCGGCAAGGTGAGGCTGGGGCGGTGAAGGCGAGGCTTCGGTGGTGAGGGTGAGGTCACCATGGTGAGGGTGAGACTGGGGCGGTGAGATCACCATGGTGAGGGTGGAGTGGTGAAGCCGAAACAGTCATGTCGCGGCAGTGAGGCCAGGGCGGTGATCGACACGCTGAGGCTTGTGAGACTAACGCAGTGAGGTTGATGCCGGGAGATAGGATTGATGATGTTGAAAAAAAAATGTGTGTCTCTATTTTTGTTTCCACGTGTCAGTGAACCCACGTGTCGGTATACCCACGTGTTCACAGCACATTTGCCGATCCTCTACACTTGCCGGGTGGGGCGAGATCTACGGACGCAGCAGCTACAACTACCTCTTCTCTACGGGGGGCGTCGACGACGGCGGTGGCGGCGGCGGAGGGGGAGGGGTGGACGGAGACGGGGGAGGGGGCGGCGTAGGGAGCAACGACGAAGCCTGGCTCAGGTGCTGGCCACCCACCACCCCCTCGTGCGCCGTGCCGTCCTTCGTTGGTGCTGCCCGCTCGCAGCCCTCGCCAACCGACAGTCTGTCAAGGACTTCACGGGGGACCTTTGTCTTTGTAGGAATGGCCGGGAGTCCCAGCTGTTTAACCGCATCCGGGGAAACGACATCAAGCTGCTCAAGCACCTGGGAGTGCGCTTCATCTGCGACTTAATGGTGGAGAACAAGAAGGTGAAGTTCGGCATGAAGTGAGTCGCCCCTCGCTCGCCCTCGCGCACTCACCCTCGCCAACGCACACTCACTCTTACCCACGCACACTCACCCACGCACCCTCACCCTCGCCAGCGCACACTCACCCTCGCCAGCGCACACTCACCCTCGCCAGCGCACACTCACCCTCGCCAGCGCACACTCACCCTCACCAACTCACCCTCGCCAACTCACCCTCGCCAACGCACACTCACCCTCACCAACGCACACTCACCCATGCACACTCACCCTAACCAACGCACACTCACCAACGCCAATGCACACTCACCCTCGCACCCTAACCCTTGCCAACACACACTCACCCTCACCCACGCACACTCACCCTCGCCAGCGCACACTCACCCTCACCAACGTGCACTCACCCACGCACACTCACCCTCGCCAACGCACACTCACCCTCACCAACGCACCCTCACCAACGCACCCTCACCAACACACCCTCGCCAACGCGCCCTCGCCAACGCACACTCACCCTCGCCAACGCACACTCACCCATGCACACTCACCAACGCACACTCACCAACACCAACGCACCCTCACCCTCGCACCCTAACCCTTGCCAACGCACACTCACCCTCACCAACGCAACCTCGCCAACGCACACTCACCCTCACCAATGCCAACGCACACTCACCCTCGCACCCTCACCAACGCACCCTCACCAACACACCCTCACCCTCACCAACGCACCCTCACCAATGCCAACGCACACTCACCCTCGCACACTCACCCTCACCAACGCACTCACCCTCACCAACGCACCAACGCCAACGCACACTCACCCTCGCACCCTCACCCACGCACACTCACCCTCGCACCCTCGCCAATGCACCCTCGCCAACGCACACTCACCCTGGCCAACGCACCTTCACCCTCGCCAACGCACACTCACCCTCGCCAACGCACACTCACCCTCACCAACGCACACTCACCCTGGCCAGCGCACCTTCACCCTCGCCAACGCACACTCACCCTCGCCAACGCACACTCACCCTCGCCAACGCACCTTCACCCTCGCCAACGCACACTCACCCTGGCCAACGCACCTTCACCCTCACCAACGCACACTCACCCTGGCCAACGCACACTCACCCTCGCCAACGCACCTTCACCCTCACCAACGCACACTCACCCTGGCCAACGCACCTTCACCCTCGCCAACGCACACTCACCCTCGCCAACGCACCTTCACCCTCACCAACGCACACTCACCCTCGCCAACGCACCTTCACCCTCGCCAACGCACACTCACCCTCGCCAACGCACACTCACCCTGGCCAACGCACCTTCACCCTCGCCAACGCACACTCACCCTCGCCAACGCACACTCACCCTCGCCAACGCACCTTCACCCTCACCAACGCACCTTCACCCTCACCAACGCACACTCACCCTCGCCAACGCACCTTCACCCTCGCCAACGCACCTTCACCCTCGCCAACGCACACTCACCCTGGCCAACGCACCTTCACCCTCGCCAACGCACACTCACCCTCGCCAACGCACACTCACCCTGGCCAACGCACCTTCACCCTCGCCAACGCACACTCACCCTCGCCAACGCACACTCACCCTGGCCAACGCACCTTCACCCTCGCCAACGCACACTCACCCTCGCCAACGCACACTCACCCTGGCCAACGCACACTCACCCTCGCCAACGCACACTCACCCTCGCCAACGCACCTTCACCCTCGCCAACGCACCTTCACCCTCGCCAACGCACACTCACCCGGGCCAACGCACCTTCACCCTCGCCAACGCACACTCACCCTGGCCAACGCACCTTCACCCTCGCCAACGCACCTTCACCCTCGCCAACGCACACTCACCCTCGCCAACGCACACTCACCCTGGCCAACGCACACTCACCCTGGCCAACGCACACTCACCCTCGCCAACGCACACTCACCCTGGCCAACGCACCTTCACCCTCGCCAACGCACCTTCACCCTCGCCAACGCACACTCACCCTGGCCAACGCACCTTCACCCTCGCCAACGCACACTCACCCTGGCCAACGCACCTTCACCCTCGCCAACGCACACTCACCCTCGCCAACGCACACTCACCCTGGCCAACGCACCTTCACCCTCGCCAACGCACCTTCACCCTCACCAACGCACCTTCACCCTCGCCAACGCACCTTCACCCTCGCCAACGCACACTCACCCTCGCCAACGCACACTCACCCTGGCCAACGCACACTCACCCTCGCCAACGCACACTCACCCTCGCCAACGCACACTCACCCTGGCCAACGCACACTCACCCTCGCCAACGCACACTCACCCTCGCCAACGCACCTTCACCCTCGCCAACGCACACTCACCCTCGCCAACGCACACTCACCCTGGCCAACGCACACTCACCCTCGCCAACGCACACTCACCCTCGCCAACGCACACTCACCCTGGCCAACGCACCTTCACCCTCGCCAACGCACACTCAACCTCGCCAACGCACACTCACCCTGGCCAACGCACCTTCACCCTCGCCAACGCACACTCACCCTCGCCAACGCACACTCACCCTCGCCAACGCACACTCACCCTCGCCAACGCACCTTCACCCTCGCCAACGCACACTCACCCTCGCCAACGCACACTCACCCTGGCCAACGCACCTTCACCCTCGCCAACGCACCTTCACCCTCGCCAACGCACACTCACCCTCGCCAACGCACACTCACCCTGGCCAACGCACCTTCACCCTCGCCAACGCACACTCACCCTGGCCAACGCACACTCACCCTCGCCAACGCACACTCACCCTCGCCAACGCACACTCACCCTCTACAACGCACCCTCACCCACGGCAACCACGTGTGTGACGAGGTGTGACGATGGTTACAGTGTGTGATGTCGATGAGGTGTGACGATGGTGACGGTGTGTGGCGTTCCGCAGCGTCACGTCGTCGGAGAAGGTGGACAAGGCTCAGCGTTACGCCGACTTCACCCTTCTATCCCTGCCCTATCCCGGTACGGCCTCGGTTGTCAAGTCATGGGTCAAGGGTCACAGGGTTGGGTCACTGTGCCAAATCGAGGGTCGGGTCCAGGGTCACATGACCAGGTCAAGGGCCACAGTATTCGGTGAAGGTGATGGGAAGGTCAAGGATTACCGGGTTAGGTCACGAGTTACCAGGGCCATGTCAAGGCCACGCACAAGTCACGCGACGTATGGGAGGCTTGAGCTGATTTATTTCGATTTACGTGCGTGTGGAACAAAATCTGAAAAGTGCGCAAAGAAGCAACGGAGAGACGCACGCTCAGAAACGCAGCAAGAGGCAGAGAGAGGAACATGCAGCTGAGAGAACGCACACGAAGCAGAGGCCTCGCTTAAACCGTATCGACATTGGGCAGGATGCGTCACAGCCAGAAGGGACCGTGGCCGGTAGTCGAGACTTAAGGACGGAGTGGCAGCCGAAGGAGAGAGCGCGCTCGATGGTACATCCGCAGTGGAGACGGAACGACGAGGCGGTGTCCTCCTCGTGATGATGCAGCAGCCGTGCGGATTGTCGCAGGATCGTGAGAGATGGCGGCGGGTTGGGATGAGGGGGGGGGCCTCCTTACGGCAGTGGGCTGACCGTGGCCCGGCCCGGTGTTTGCGTCTGGCAGGCTGCGAGTTCTTCAAGGCCTACCGAGAGCGGGATTACTCGGGCGAGGGACTCGTGTTCGACTGGAGTCAGGTATGGACTGCGGGTGCCGTCCCGCACTACGGTTTGCTGGGCCTAAACTGTGGGGGTAGTGATTGGGACGAGACGGGGTCACGAGTGTCGAGTGTTTATTTTTTATTAACGCTTTCAGTCTGTGCATGCGCGTGTTTGCGCGCGTGGGTGTGCGTACGTCCGTTTGTGTGTGTGTGCGCATGCGTGGTTCTTGAGGCAGGACTATGTGGACGCTCCGCTCAGCGTCCCCGAGGAGCTCAGGGAGGGGCTGCCCATCAACTGGGGTGGATACAGGGCAAGTACGCACACACACAAACAAACATCCCCCGTATAGCCTTAACAGACTGTTGGGGTAAGTACTTTTAGCGATTACCTATGAAGGCCGGAACGGCACACGAGGGGGTGTGCCAACAGCACGCCCGGCCGCCTTTGTCTCCCTCGTGGCAATGTTTACTTATTTGAGGCTGAGTCAACCGAGGGGAGACCCAGGACTGGTTCAGATAATTGTCACTGATCTTGGCCGTGAGCGGAAATCGAACTCGGGTCGCCAGGTTCGTAGTGCTGCGAGCTAACCACTATACTACCGCTCCCCCCCTCGCACGCACACACGTGCAATCTTACGCACACACACGCACACACACAAATTCACACAAACTCGCACACACACACGTGCCCACACACACGTGCACACTCACACACATGCACACACACACAAATTCGCACACACACATGCGCACACACACACATGCGCACACAAAGATCCCCCGTATAGCCTTAACAGACTGTAGGAGCAAGTGCTGTTAGCGAGCACCTATGAAGGCCAGAACGGTACACGAGGGGGTGGGTGGCTAGCACCATGCCCGACCGCCTTTGTCTCCCCAGTGGTGATGTTTACACACTGCACCAGGTACTCATTTGAGACTGAGTCGACCTAGGGGAGGCCCAGGACCGGTTTAGATAATCGTCACTGGTGTTGGCCGTGAGCGGGAATCGAACCCGGGTCGCCGGGTTCATAGCGCAGCGCGCTAACTGCTACACTACCGCATGCGCACACACACACATGCGCACACACACGTATACACATTCACACAAACTCTCACGTGTGTAATCTCACACACGCGCTATGGAGTAGGGTTTCATAACCAGTAACCGGTTTTCCGCACGGCATTGTCCAGAGCAGTAAACACGTGCTTAGATTTTTAACTGAGACGCGATGGGGGAGGTGGTACCACAGTGGCGGTGTAGTGGCCACCACCCGCGGACTCGCCATCCAGAGGTCGCCGATTCCGCTCCATCTCCTGGTGCGGCAGTTGAAACCATGGTGCAAGTTTCTCACATCTTGCCTCCCCCTCCCCTGTCCGCCCAGCCCCAGTGTAAATGGATGCCAGTCCATCAACGGGTCGCGTTTGGTGGGGTAAAGTGTGGTTACGCACCCGCCTCTTCCTAAACCTCTGGCCCAGCGTGAAAGAGTAGGCCATTTACTCTCTCCAGATCCCCCCTCTAGCGAAGGCCCCTTCCGCCAGCAGTGACATTGGCGAGCAATTGCAGGGGCTGCCCCTGTACCTCTCAACTGAGAAACGCGGGGGCATTGCGCTACGCTGCGACTGAGGCTGCCAGTGCGGTTTTCATGTTTACGCGTGGCCAGTCCGTGCGTGCGGCATTCGCCTTCCGCCAGACGCGATTACAGACATCGACAGTTACTGTTTAACAACCGCGATGAAGACAATGATCCCCCACGTAGCCGACACGGGCTAATGGGACCGGTGCTGTTCGTGAGCACCTCTAGAGGCCAGCAGCACACATCAACAGCCGCCACTCGCCACCAAATGGCAGAGAGATCACCACCGTACTTGCACCCAGCTAGATGCACTCCGGGACCCCGGTATGCACACATGTGCATGTGCGTGCACCTTCCGGTAATTTGTAGGTAACGTTCCGCCCTCATCGTTGTACCCACAGTCATGGGACCTGATGGAGCAGACTCAAAACTACCTGCGCCTCCTGCTGCACATCATCAACCTGGACGGTGAGCGACAGGCCAGCACAGGGCAGGGCAGGGACAGGGTTTGGGCAAGGAAGTGCGGGGCGGTACGATGTACTGGAAGGACCAGGCAGGGCGGTGTGGGTTGGGTGGTTCGGTACGTGCCAGGGATGGTACCGAGTGGCAGGCCCGTGGGTTTCAGGTGCATTACGGGTGAAGCAGGAAAGACTGAAGCGGCGGGAGACTCGGAGGGACGCGTTGGAGAAGAGTGAGATGGGAGAGATGATCGAGGGACGGGAAGGCACGGGGAGACACACAGGGAGGTGCCGGGAGACGTGTGGACAGGAGACTGGTGCGCATGTGTCCCTGTGCAGACGAGAGTGGGCTCCTGGTTCACTGCATCTCGGGCTGGGACCGCACGCCGCTCTTCATCTCCCTCCTGAGACTCTCCCTGTGGGCCGTGAGTACCTGCGTCTCCGCATGTTCCTGTGTATCTCCCCGTGTCTCCGCATGTTTCTTTATGTCTCCGCGTATCCCCATGTAGTGGTTGTGAGGAGGGAAGTTCTCGGGTTCGCTTCTCCACGGTTTCACTCTGAGCTCTCACCCAGTTCCTGTCTCACCACACAACACGTGAGCGAGTGTGCGCATCTGTGCGTGCGTGCACACGTGTGACAGTGTGCGTGTCTGTGAGGAGTGGGATAGTGGTTAGCGTGCTGCGCTACAAACCCGGTGACCCGAGTTCTATTCCTGCTCACGGCCACCAACACAGTGACGATTATCTGAACCGGTCCTGGGCCTCCCCAAGGTCTACTCGGCCACAAATAAGTAACTGGTGTGATATGTAAACATCGCCAACAAGGAGACAAAGGTGGCTGGGCGTGGTGCTGGCCACCCACCTCGTATGTCTTGCCAGCCTTCATAGGTGCTTGCTAACAGCACTTGCCGCAACAGTCTGTTAAGGCTTTTTTTATATATAGTCTGTTAAGGCTATAAGGGATGTCTTTGTCTTTGTACGTGCAGGACGGACTGGTCCACGCATCCCTGGGGCCCGAGGAAATCCTCTACCTCACCATCGCCTACGACTGGTTCCTCTTCGGGTGTGGTGACCTTTAACCTCCCACCCGTGACCTTTTACCCCCCTCCCCTGGCCCCTCAAAACAATTAAACCGCACACACGTGGAGAACGAACAAACTCCACTTGGACAGGGGCTCGGGTTGGGAATCAAACCTAGGAACTTTCATGCTGCGAGGCACCAGTGTCACCACTACACGGTGCGTACTGAGTGCGTGGTGAGCCTGTGGTAAGCCTGTGGTGGACGCGGTGCGGTTGTGGCATGGTGGAATCGTGAGGCCGCGTGTTCATGTCTCCGCTTGGTGTTCCCACAGGCACATGCTCGAGGACCGGCTCCTTAAGGGCGAGGAGGTGAGGGCAAGGCCAGAAAGAAACATGACACACGACCTCTCAGTCGCGTGACCCCGTGACCCCGTGACCCCGTGACCCCACTCACAGCATTGTTGAGCTGGTCTCATTCCTGCACAGTTGTCTTTGGGCTCTATGCTACATGCTACCCGTGTCTCCATGTCTCATTGTGCTCATGTCTCTTTGTTTTATTGTGTCCGTGTCTCTGTGTCTCATTGTGTCTGCGACTCGATCCTTTGTCCCCGTGACCATCTCCTCCGTCTCTCTCAGATTTTCTTCTTCTGCTTCAACTGCTTGAAGCACATCTCCGGCGACGAGTTTTCAGCTCTGCGGAGAAAACGGTGGGTGCCCCCAAACCCCACTTCCCCCCCCCACCTCCTTCCTCCACACCCCACCCCTCCTCCCTTCGCCCCCCCAACCCCCTTCCATAGCAACAGGAATGTTACCATTCAATCAATCCATCATTGGCCCAGATACATTTGGATTCAATTTAAATGTTATCTGTAATGGTTAATATTAAGTTCAAATCGGATTGTATGTTCGTGTTCATGTTATGACACCTGATTACAAAGTTGGGTCAGGTTTGCTGTGTGTTCGTCTCCCTATATGGTCCAGTCGTGAGGATTTTTGGTTTTCACCCAGTTGCACCTGGGTTCAATTCCTGTTATGGGAAATTATATTTAGTGGAGAACGGTAGCGCAAGCGTTAGTGTGCTGCACTACGAACCCAGCGACACGAGTTCGATTCCCGCTAACGGCCCAATATCAGTGACTATTATTTGAACCGATCTTGGGCCTCCCCTAGGTCGACTCGGCCTCAAATGAGTACCTGATGCGGTGTGTAAGCATCACCACTGGGGGGACAAAGCCTCCGGGCGTGGTGCTGGCCACCTACCCCCTCGTGTGCCATGCCGGCCTTCATAGGTGCTCACTAACAGCACTTGCCCCAACAGTCTGTTAAGGCTACACGGGGGATTTTTGTCTTGTTAAAACACACGCTCTGTCTGTGTGTGCGTAGGAGAAAGCGGGAGTCCTCACGGGAAACGGAGGGACGTAGTGACGACGGTGGAGCCCTTGGTATGAGCCCGTGTCCCCACCGTGTCCCCACCGTGTCCCCACTGTCCCCACCGTGTCCCCACCGTGTCCCCACCGTGTCCACCTGTTCCATCCACCTGTTCCATCCACCTGCGTGTGCCTTGTCCACCTATCAAGTCCCGGCGTTCTTTATGTGGGTTGCATCTTGCCGTCTTTGAGGGCCGCTGCTGCTGTTGTTTGTTGCTGTTTGTGAATGTGGCTGTGTGTGGTTGCATGTGTAGCTGTGTGTGCTTGCATGTGTGGGGAGTGGTAGTGTAGCGGTTAGCGCGCCGCGCTATGAACCCGGCGACCCGGGTTCGATTGCCTCTCACGGCCAACACCAGTGGCGATTATCTGAACCGGTCCTGGGCCTCCCCTAGGTCGACTCAGCCTCAAATGAGTACCTGGTGTGGTTTGTAAACATCAGCACTGGGGAGACAAAGGCGGTCGGGCGTGGTGCTGGCCACCCACCCCCTCATGTACCGTTCCGGCCTTAGGTGCTCATTAACAGCACTTGCCCCTTCAGTCCGTTTAAGGCTATACGGGGGATCTTTGTTTTATTTTTGTGCTTGCACGTGAATGTGGCTGTGTGTGGCTGTGTGTGTGTAGCTGTGTGAGCCTGTGCTCTGCGTGTGGGACGTGTAACACGGCTGCTGTCGTTTGTGTGTGTTGCCGTGAGTGGCTTGCTGTGTGTAGCCGTGTGAAGTTGCGCGCTGCATGTGTGAAGTGTGACGCGGCTGCTGTCGCTTGGCCTCCGCGTGGTGCAGATGGGCGTCTGGCAGGGAGCAGCAGCAGCCTGAACAGCGTGGGCAGCTTGTCCACCTTGCTGGACGACTCTCCGTCCGTCCTCACAGAATCCGGCGACCCGCACGCTCATCCGCTCGCGCGTTCACACCACTGGTATACTCGCCCGCTCACTCACCCACCCACTCGCTCGCCCATTTGCCTACTCATAATGATGGTGACGATAGCGGTGATGGTAACGGTGGTAGTGGTGATAATGGTGACGGTTGCGGTGGTGATGGTGTTGACGGTTGTGGTGGTGATGGTGGTAACAGTAATGGTAATGATGGTGACGGTAACGGGGGTAGTGGTGATGATGGTGACGGTTGCGGTGGTGATGGTGGTGATGGTTGTGGTGGTGATGGTGGTAACAGCAATGGTGATGGCGGTAGCGGTGACGGTAACGGTGACGGTAGCCTTTGATGGTAGCAGTGATGGTCATAGTGATGTTACAAGCGACAACCTCTAACCCCCTGCCTCCTCAGTGCAGAGACGCGGTCCCATCTCCTCCACCAATCAGAAGATAGGATGGCCGCTCATCCCAACCAATCAGAGCACGGCTTACTGCAGCAGAGAGGAAGCAGCCCATTGGCCGTGCCGACGAGAGAGAGGTGGGGGCGGGTGGCGGGGTAGGTGTGCAGTGCAGAGTGAGTGTGTGATGGTACGGTATTGTGTGATGTGATGCAGTGTTGGTTTGTAATGTGGTGTGACATGCAGTGTTGGTGTAATGTGGTGCGATGTTGGTGTGACACGGTGTGGTGTTGGTGTGACGTGGTGCGGTGTTGGCGTGACCTAGTGCGGTGTTGGTGGTTGTGACGTTGACGTGACGCGGTCTTGGCAATGTTGGTGATGTTGGCGATGTTTGCTTGACCTGACGCGGTGTTAGTGGTGGTGGTGTTGGTGTGACGTGTCGCGTTGGTGGTGACGTTGGCGTGACGCGGTGCGGTTTCCAGGACGGGCTCTGTGGCATCCTCGTGTGAGAGCGAGAGCTGGCAGCTCGTGTCAGACTCTGGCAGCCTGAGGGGTCCGGCGCGGGGGATGGGCAGAGACTCGCCTTTCCCTCACCAGTGAGCAACTCTAAATCACCCGCTCGCGTTCACACTCCCTTGCGTTCACACTCGCTCACGTTCACACTCGCTCACGTTCACACTCGCTCACCGGCCGGGACGCCCAGCGGTAGAGCGGGGTGGCTCGCAATCGGGAGGTCGTGAGTTCACATCCTGGTTGGGGGTCAGCTTGGCCCATGAGCCCCTCCCTCCGAGCTCGATAAAGACAAAGTACCGCCTGGCGTGGGAAATCAACAGGATGTCCTACGCACGCACGGACTCGCCCCCACTATATGAATGTGGAATTTCCTCCATTGACTGCTGTAGACAAGAGATGAGTAACAATGCCTCAATGCGCATTTGAGCAGGAGATCACTTTGAGCAAGTGTTACTCCCCGACGCGCACTTATTCGCACACTCGCGCTCACTCGCCGTGTCTCCCCGTGATTGCTGTTGCACAAATTTGCACAGCGACGCCGGCACACCACGGCCTGCTCTTCCGAACGGCGCCACGGGGCTCTTTACCGCCCGCGCGAGCGAGCGAGGCGGACGACGCTCGATAGCGCTCGGCATCTAATACGACGGCGGCGTCTGCCGGGGCGGTCCGCCGGTCGTCAAACCGCGAAGACGCCCGGCGTCTCACCACGAGTATCCCCCCCCACCCCCCCCCCGTGTCGACGCGGAGGCTGCCGGGCCCGTCGCCGCGCCAGGTGCGCCTGGAGGAGGTGCGCTCGGTGTTCTTGGCGGCGTACAGCCTCACCGTGGGGCTGCGCTCACCACCAGGGCCCCCCACGCCCTCCCTCACCGGCCTCCTGGAGCACCTCGTCCGCGGCCTGCGCACCTGAGACTCGCTCGCTCGCTCACCTCACTCACCAAGGACTCACTCACCAGGGACTCACTAACCAGGGACTCACTAACTCACCTCACTCACCAGGGACTCACTCACCTGACTCACCAGGGACTCACTCACCTGACTCACCAGGGACTTTGCTGACTTACTCACCTGACTCACCAGGGACTCACTAACTCACTTCACTCACCAAGGACTTTGCTCACTTCCTCACCTCACCCACCAGGGACTCACTCACTCACGTGACTCACCAGGGACTCGGAGACCTCCACTTAGTAACAAACATAAGAACACTTTCCAGGGACTCGCTCACATATGAATAAGGCGCCTGATAACTCACTCACACACTCTTCTGGGACCGCACACGTACACGGTAACACGTCGCACAACACACACGCACCTGAGAACACACACAGTGATACACACCCCTAGGCGGGCACGCACGCCATCTGGGAACACACTCACACACACTCACACACTCACTCACTCACATGCTCACACACACACAAACACTCACATGCTCACACACACGCTCTCACCCTTGCTCACTCGCACACATACGCTCGCACACTAACACACATACACGCTCACGCGCTCATACGCGCTGACACATGCTCACACATGCTCACTCAACAACAACCGCCATTCGCCACTAAGTGGCGGTGACGTCACCACGGGGCTTGTGCCAGGCTACGTGCACCTTGAGGCCACGTGAAGTGTTGAACGCCCGTTGGCAGGTCACGGGACAGAACGAGGTGCCACGGGTTAACTGACTGAAATGAGTGGCCGATGCACCACCTGTGCCCCCTCCTGCGCCAACAACGAGTGGAGTGCCACCCGGCACTCCGCTCGTTGCTGTGAGTGACTGCCTCCAACTGCCCAGCAGCGTCCTTCACGAGCCTCCTCCACAGAGGCCGATCTTGACACCGCTGGTACCAGTCATCGGCAAGTCCACTCAGCTCCACGTCCTCCTGTACCACATCACTCCATCTCTTCTCTAGCCTGTGTCGCGTCCGTTTAGCCCCCTCGATCCGGCCTAACAAAAGCTGTTTAGGTATGCGGCGGCTGGGCTACATGACCCAGCCAACGCAGCCTTGCCTGCCGGAGCTCATCGATGGGACTTTGCCCAGATCTTTCAAGGATTTGTGAGCTCACACAATCCAGCCTGGTTAAACCCAGGATGGATGGTAGGCAGGCCAGCCTAAATGTTTACAACCGGCGAAGATGCTCCATTAGGGGGGTCCACGTTTCGCAAGCGTAGAGAAGGGAGGGAATGACTGGCCGAGAAGACCTGAAGCTTCGTGCGGAGCGGCAGACCAGGTAGCTTCCATGCAGCGTTACTGCAACCTATGAAAGGATAATGCCGTTCGACTAATTCGTAGTGAGACCTCTGCTGTTAAACCGGAGCCGGTCTTGAGCACACTGCCCAGGTATGGGAAACTCTCCACTCTCTCCACAACTGCCCCATCATTCGCACACACATCTGAGAGCGCTCTCCTGCACATCCCCGGCCATGGCAGGAACGCACCTGGACATTCATAGGAACAAACTTGTGCCCTCAACTGTCTTCACACCTGTACACACCTTTACATGCTGGCACACGCACACGTGCTCGTCCTGTAAATATATAAATAAATGCATCGCAGGTGCGTGCGCTCAAAGCCGCAGTGTCTGCGTGCGCGGCCACTGCAGGTGTGACCGGTTTGCTCCCGGGCCAAGAGACCGCGAGAGAGAAAGAAGTGGGGAGTGTTGATGAAGCTGAGAGAGACGGGATGTTGGTGAAGCTGAGAGAGACGGGATGTTGGTGATGTTGAGAGAGACGGGATGTTGGTGATGTTGAAGCTGAGAGAGACGGGATGTTGGTGAAGCTGAGAGAGACGGGATGTTGGTGAAGCTGAGAGAGACGGGATGTTGGTGATGTTGAAGCTGAGAGAGACGGGATGTTGGTGAAGCTGAGAGAGACGGGATGTTGGTGAAGCTGAGAGAGACGGGATGTTGGTGATGTTGAGAGAGACGGGATGTTGGTGAAGCTGAGAGAGACGGGATGTTGGTGAAGCTGAGAGAGACGGGATGTTGGTGATGTTGAAGCTGAGAGAGACGGGATGTTGGTGAAGCTGAGAGAGACGGGATGTTGGTGAAGCTGAGAGAGACGGGATGTTGGTGATGTTGAGAGAGACGGGATGTTGGTGAAGCTGAGAGAGACGGGATGTTGGTGAAGCTGAGAGAGACGGGATGTTGGTGATGTTGAGAGAGACGGGATGTTGGTGATGTTGAAGCTGAGAGAGACGGGATGTTGGTGAAGCTGAGAGAGACGGGATGTTGGTGAAGCTGAGAGAGACGGGATGTTGGTGATGTTGAAGCTGAGAGAGACGGGATGTTGGTGAAGCTGAGAGAGACGGGATGTTGGTGAAGCTGAGAGAGACGGGATGTTGGTGATGTTGAGAGAGACGGGATGTTGGTGAAGCTGAGAGAGACGGGATGTTGGTGAAGCTGAGAGAGACGGGATGTTGGTGATGTTGAAGCTGAGAGAGACGGGATGTTGGTGAAGCTGAGAGAGACGGGATGTTGGTGAAGCTGAGAGAGACGGGATGTTGGTGATGTTGAGAGAGACGGGATGTTGGTGAAGCTGAGAGAGACGGGATGTTGGTGAAGCTGAGAGAGACGGGATGTTGGTGAAGCTGAGAGAGACGGGATGTTGGTGATGTTGAGAGAGACGGGATGTTGGTGAAGCTGAGAGAGACGGGATGTTGGTGAAGCTGAGAGAGACGGGATGTTGGTGAAGCTGAGAGAGACGGGATGTTGGTGATGTTGAGAGAGACGGGATGTTGGTGAAGCTGAGAGAGACAGGATGTTGGTGAAGCTGAGAGAGACGGGATGTTGGTGAAGCTGAGAGAGACGGGATGTTGGTGAAGCTGAGAGAGACGGGATGTTGGTGATGTTGAGAGAGACGGGATGTTGGTGAAGCTGAGAGAGACAGGATGTTGGTGAAGCTGAGAGAGACGGGATGTTGGTGAAGCTGAGAGAGACGGGATGTTGGTGAAGCTGAGAGAGACAGGATGTTGGTGAAGCTGAGAGAGACGGGATGTTGGTGAAGCTGAGAGAGACGGGATGTTGGTGAGGCTGAGAGAGACAGGATGTTGGTGAAGCTGAGAGAGACGGGATGTTGGTGAAGCTGAGAGAGACGGGATGTTGGTGATGTTGAGAGAGACGGGATGTTGGTGAAGCTGAGAGAGACAGGATGTTGGTGAAGCTGAGAGAGACGGGATGTTGGTGAAGCTGAGAGAGACGGGATGTTGGTGAAGCTGAGAGAGACGGGATGTTGGTGAAGCTGAGAGAGACGGGATGTTGGTGAAGCTGAGAGAGACGGGATGTTGGTGAAGCTGAGAGAGACGGGATGTTGGTGAAGCTGAGAGAGACGGGATGTTGGTGATGTTGAGAGAGACGGGATGTTGGTGAAGCTGAGAGAGACGGGATGTTGGTGAAGCTGAGAGAGACGGGATGTTGGTGATGTTGAAGCTGAGAGAGACGGGATGTTGGTGAAGCTGAGAGAGACGGGATGTTGGTGAAGCTGAGAGAGACGGATGTTGGTGATGTTGAGAGAGACGGGATGTTGGTGAAGCTGAGAGAGACGGGATGTTGGTGAAGCTGAGAGAGACGGGATGTTGGTGAAGCTGAGAGAGACGGGATGTTGGTGATGTTGAGAGAGACGGGATGTTGGTGAAGCTGAGAGAGACAGGATGTTGGTGAAGCTGAGAGAGACGGGATGTTGGTGAAGCTGAGAGAGACGGGATGTTGGTGAAGCTGAGAGAGACGGGATGTTGGTGATGTTGAGAGAGACGGATGTTGGTGAAGCTGAGAGAGACAGGATGTTGGTGAAGCTGAGAGAGACGGGATGTTGGTGAAGCTGAGAGAGACGGGATGTTGGTGAAGCTGAGAGAGACGGGATGTTGGTGATGTTGAGAGAGACGGGATGTTGGTGAAGCTGAGAGAGACAGGATGTTGGTGAAGCTGAGAGAGACGGGATGTTGGTGAAGCTGAGAGAGACGGGATGTTGGTGAAGCTGAGAGAGAAGGATGTTGGTGAAGCTGAGAGAGACGGGATGTTGGTGAAGCTGAGAGAGACGGGATGTTGGTGAGGCTGAGAGAGCCAGGATGTTGGTGAAGCTGAGAGAGACGGGATGTTGGTGAAGCTGAGAGAGACGGGATGTTGGTGATGTTGAGAGAGACGGGATGTTGGTGAAGCTGAGAGAGACAGGATGTTGGTGAAGCTGAGAGAGACGGGATGTTGGTGAAGCTGAGAGAGACGGGATGTTGGTGAAGCTGAGAGAGACAGGATGTTGATGAAGCTGAGAGAGACGGGATGTTGGTGAAGCTGAGAGAGACGGGATGTTGGTGAAGCTGAGAGAGACAGGATGTTGGTGAAGCTGAGAGAGACGGGATGTTGGTGAAGCTGAGAGAGACGGGATGTTGATGATGTTGAAGTTGAGAGAGACAGGATGTTGGTGAAGCTGAGAGAGACAGGATGTTGGTGAAGCTGAGAGAGACGGGATGTTGGTGAAGCTGAGAGAGACGGGATGTTGGTGAAGCTGAGAGAGACAGGATGTTGGTGAAGCTGAGAGAGACAGGATGTTGGTGAAGCTGAGAGAGACGGGATGTTGGTGAAGCTGAGAGAGACGGGATGTTGGTGAAGCTGAGAGAGACGGGATGTTGATGATGTTGAAGTTGAGAGAGACGGGATGTTGATGAAGCTGAGAGAGACGGGATGTTGGTGAAGCTGAGAGAGACGGGATGTTGGTGAAGCTGAGAGAGACAGGATGTTGGTGAAGCTGAGAGAGACAGGATGTTGGTGAAGCTGAGAGAGACGGGATGTTGGTGAAGCTGAGAGAGACGGGATGTTGGTGAAGCTGAGAGAGACGGGATGTTGGTGATGTTGAGAGAGACGGGATGTTGGTGAAGCTGAGAGAGACAGGATGTTGGTGAAGCTGAGAGAGACGGGATGTTGGTGAAGCTGAGAGAGACGGGATGTTGGTGATGTTGAAGTTGAGAGAGACGGGATGTTGGTGAAGCTGAGAGAGACGGGATGTTGATGATGTTGAAGCTGAGAGAGACGGGATGTTGGTGAAGCTGAGAGAGACGGGATGTTGGTGAAGCTGAGAGAGACGGGATGTTGGTGAAGCTGAGAGAGACAGGATGTTGGTGAAGCTGAGAGAGACGGGATGTTGGTGAAGCTGAGAGAGACAGGATGTTGATGAAGCTGAGAGAGACGGGATGTTGGTGAAGCTGAGAGAGACAGGATGTTGGTGAAGCTGAGAGAGACGGGATGTTGGTGAAGCTGAGAGAGACGGGATGTTGGTGAAGCTGAGAGAGACAGGATGTTGGTGAAGCTGAGAGAGACGGGATGTTGGTGAAGCTGAGAGAGACGGGATGTTGGTGAAGCTGAGAGAGACGGGATGTTGGTGAAGCTGAGAGAGACGGGATGTTGGTGAGGCTGAGAGAGACGGGATGTTGGTGAAGCTGAGAGAGACGGGATGTTGGTGAAGCTGAGAGAGACGGGATATTGGTGAGGCTGAGAGAGACGGGATGTTGGTGAAGCTGAGAGAGACGGGATGTTGGTGAAGATGAGAGAGACGGGATGTTGGTGAAGCTGAGAGAGACGGGATGTTGGTGAAGCTGAGAGAGACGGGATGTTGGTGAAGCTGAGAGAGACGGGATGTTGGTGAAGCTGAGAGAGCGGATGTTGGTGAAGCTGAGAGAGACGGGATGTTGGTGAGGCTGAGAGAGACGGGATGTTGGTGAAGCTGAGAGAGACGGGATGTTGGTGAAGCTGAGAGAGACGGGATGTTGGTGAAGCTGAGAGAGACGGGATGTTGGTGAAGCTGAGAGAGACGGGATGTTGGTGAAGCTGAGAGAGACGGGATGTTGGTGAAGCTGAGAGAGACGGGATGTTGGTGAGGCTGAGAGAGACGGGATGTTGGTGAAGCTGAGAGAGACGGGATGTTGGTGAGGCTGAGAGAGACGGGATGTTGGTGAAGCTGAGAGAGACGGGATGTTGGTGAGGCTGAGAGAGACGGGATGTTGGTGAAGCTGAGAGAGACGGGATGTTGGTGAAGCTGAGAGAGACGGGATGTTGGTGAAGCTGAGAGAGACGGGATGTTGGTGAAGCTGAGAGAGACGGGATGTTGGTGAAGCTGAGAGAGACGGGATGTTGGTGAGGCTGAGAGAGACGGGATGTTGGTGAAGCTGAGAGAGACGGGATGTTGGTGAGGCTGAGAGAGACGGGATGTTGGTGAAGCTGAGAGAGACGGGATGTTGGTGAGGCTGAGAGAGACGGGATGTTGGTGAAGCTGAGAGAGACGGGATGTTGGTGAAGATGAGAGAGACGGGATGTTGGTGAAGCTGAGAGAGACGGGATGTTGGTGAAGCTGAGAGAGACGGGATGTTGGTGAAGCTGAGAGAGACGGGATGTTGGTGAAGCTGAGAGAGACGGGATGTTGGTGAAGCTGAGAGAGACGGGATGTTGGTGAGGCTGAGAGAGACGGGATGTTGGTGAAGCTGAGAGAGACGGGATGTTGGTGAGGCTGAGAGAGACGGGATGTTGGTGAAGCTGAGAGAGACGGGATGTTGGTGAAGCTGAGAGAGACGGGATGTTGGTGAAGCTGAGAGAGACGGGATGTTGGTGAAGCTGAGAGAGACGGGATGTGGTGAGGCTGAGAGAGACGGGATGTTGGTGAAGCTGAGAGAGACGGGATGTTGGTGAGGCTGAGAGAGACGGGATGTTGGTGAAGCTGAGAGAGACGGGATGTTGGTGAAGATGAGAGAGACGGGATGTTGGTGAAGCTGAGAGAGACGGGATGTTGGTGAAGCTGAGAGAGACGGGATGTTGGTGAAGCTGAGAGAGACGGGATGTTGGTGAAGCTGAGAGAGACGGGATGTTGGTGAAGCTGAGAGAGACGGGATGTTGGTGAAGCTGAGAGAGACGGGATGTTGGTGAAGCTGAGAGAGACGGGATGTTGGTGAAGCTGAGAGAGACGGGATGTTGGTGAAGCTGAGAGAGACGGGATGTTGGTGAAGCTGAGAGAGACGGGATGTTGGTGAAGCTGAGAGAGACGGGATGTTGGTGAAGCTGAGAGAGACAGGATGTTGGTGAAGCTGAGACCGAGAGTCCTGGGTTCATCTGTGCCTGGCGAGTCATCGAGGTTGCTGTTGGACTCGGGAGTGGGGGCCGCACGGTGTGAGAATCGGGGGGGGGGGGGGGGGTGACGCCACTTGTACAGAGGTTCACTGCTTCGAATCCCAGCGGCCACCCTGGCTAATGCTGCGGTGTGGTCGTCACCGTTCACACAGAATGGCCCCAGAAGAGGAGGATCTTCCGGCGTAGAGGCGGCGGTGGGGATTGCTCCGTTTCAGCGGCGTTGATTCAACGCAAGCGACACTCCGGACCGGTTTCGACATTTCAGCGTCTCATCAGCAGGAGTCTGACTCGCTTGACCCGATGATGCTGTCGAGCTTGCCCCACGGGCTCCTGGTTGGGACCCAACGCCGCACAATCCACGACCAACAGAATCGCGCCCTCGCATCACCACCCCGCGTCTCCGCGGTCACCACGGTCCATGGCTCAATTTCACCGTCACAAAAACGAATTGTTCCTGGGTAGTCAGTGTTTTTCCCTAATTGCTTGAGCCTCAAAAATACAGAATGGCTTTTATTATTATTCCCTACAAGCTTTGCTTTTGTGAGCAGGACAGTGATATTTTGAAATTTACCTATTTTCAATGAGAAAACGCGGTGTGCATTTGTGTCTTTCCTTCACAAAGTCCTGGTCACAAAGCAAAGTTTGTGGGGAATAATAATAGCAGCCATTTTCTGTACTTTTGAGGCATAAGCAATTAGAAACTAACACGTACTACCCAGGAACAAAAATCGTGTTACATCGTGAATTTTCAACGAACTCCAAACTGTTCCTCAGTCTCCCACCGGCCAGCCCCACCCCTCGCGCCCCCTCCCCCGGGGGACCCCGCCCCGCCCCCCGTGTGCTGGGTTGCCATTCCACATTCCTGCTCCACACCCTCAAACCGCCCCAGTGGGAATCCTTCCACGTGCCGCTTCCCCCTCCGCTGCCTCCGCTGCCCTTCGCCCCTCGTGGTCCTCAGCCGCACCGCCGCCTCCCTCCTGCCCAGCCGCCTCCTCCTGCCCAGCTGCCGCCCTCCGCTGCCCGCTGCTGCCACTCTTGACCCCCCCCCCCCCCCGCCGGCATGGGCTGCGACCCTGGTGTGGACGTGAGATGCTGCGTGAAATGGACTCTCTTCGTCTTCAACCTCGTCTTCTGGGTGAGGAGGGGTTGCCTGGGTACACAAAACACTGACAAAGATCCCCCCTCGGTATAGCCTCACGAGACTTTTGGGGCAAGTGCTGTCAGCGAGCATCTTTCAAGGCCGGTCACGGCACACGAGGGGGTGGGTGGACAACACCACCTTTGTCTCCCCAGTGGCGATGTTTACACACTCCACCGGGTACTCATTTGAGGCCGAGTCGACCTAGGAGAGGCCCAGGACCGGTTCAGACAATCGTCACCGGTGTTGGCCGTGAGCGGGAACGAACTCTGCTCGCCAGGTTTGTAGCGCAGCGCGCGAACCGCTACACCACCTCACCCCGTACCCTGTACACCCACTCACCTGTACACACTCACCTATAATCACCTGTACACCCACACCTGTACACACACACCTGTACACACACCTATAATCACCTGTACACAGACTCGCCTGTGCACCCACACCTGTACACAGACTCACCTGTACAAGACTCGCCTGTACTCACCTGTACACATGCCCACTCACCTGTGCACACGCTTGTACACGTGCATACCTAAATACACTCATCTGAGTAGACACACTTGAGCCCACCACACACACACATGTGTACATGTGTGTGTGTGTGTACCTGAGTTGCGGTGAGCGGTAGTGTAGCAGTGAGCATGCTGCGCTACGAACCCGGCGACCCGGGTTCGATTCCCGCACGGCCAACGCCAGTGATAGTTTTCTGTACTGGGCCTCCCCTATGTCGTCTCAGCCTCAAACGAGTACCTGGCCTGGTGTGTAAAAACATCGCCACCGGGGAGACAAAGGCGGTCGGGCGTGGTGTGCTGGCCACCCACACCCTCGTGTGCCGTGTCGGCCTTCGTAAGTGCTACTCGCTAAGACCACTTACCCCAACAGCCTGCCAAGGCTACACGGGGGATCTTTGTTGTGTCCCTGAGTCCACGCGTCGTGAGTGAGCGGCGCATTCCCCTCCGTGTCTCGTCTCGCCCCAACCCTGAGGGTGAATTCCTCATCTTGCTCAAAGCTCCCATCACCAGAAAACAACAAGATCACTAACACCATCAACACAAACATCAGTATCACCGCCGCCGCCGCCAACAATATCAACGCTGGGTGTGAGTGTCGGTGAGTGAGTCGTTCACCAGGTGAATCTGGGTGAGTCCAGGTTGTCGGGGCGTCGCTGGTTGCAGTCGGAGTGTATGCACGGACGGAGAAACGAGCCGGTGAGTGTTGGGGGTTCCATCAGCAGCATTATCAGCAGCAACACCGTTATCATTATCAGCAACACCGTTATCATTATCAGCAACACCGTTATCAGAAACATCGTTATCATCACCATCAGCAACATCGTTATCATTATCAGCAACATCATCATGACAACAGCACTATCAGCGTCATCTCGGTACACGAGTGAGTGGGGGGGGGGGGTCTGTGTGGGTGGGTGAGTGGGGGTCTGTGTGGGTGGGTGAGTGAGTGGGGGTCTGTGTGAGTGAGTGGGGGTCTGTGTGAGTGGGGGGGGGGGGGGTCTGTGTGGTTGGGTGAGTGGGTGGGGGTCTGTGTGAGTGAGTGAGTTGGGGTCTGTGTGAGTGAGTGATTGGGGGTCTGTGTGAGTGAGTGAGTGAGTGGGGGTCTGTGTGAGTGAGTGGGTGGGGCTCTGTGTGGGTGAGTGGGTGGGGGTCTGTGTGGGTGAGTGAGTGGGGGGGGGGTCTGTGTGAGTGAGTGAGTGAGTGGGGGTCTGTGTGAGTGAGTGAGTGAGTGGGGGTCTGTGTGAGTGAGTGGGTGAGTGGGTGGGGGTCTGTGTGAGTGAGTGAGTGAGTGGGGGTCTGTGTGAGTGAGTGAGTGAGTGGGGGTCTGTGTGGGTGAGTGGGTGAGTGGGTGGGGGTCTGTGTGGGTGAGTGAGTGGGGGGGGGGGTCTGTGTGAGTGAGTGAGGGAGTGGGGGTCTGTGTGAGTGAGTGAGTGGGGGTCTGTGTGAGTGAGTGGGTGGGGGTCTGTGTGGGTGAGTGGGTGAGTGGGTGGGGGTCTGTGTGGGTGAGTGAGTGGGGGGGGGGTCTGTGTGAGTGAGTGAGTGAGTGAGTGAGTGGGGGGTCTGTGTGAGTGAGTGAGTGGGGGTCTGTGTGAGTGTGGGTGGGGGTCTGTGTGGGTGAGTGGGTGAGTGGGTGGGGGTCTGTGTGGGTGAGTGAGTGGGGGGGGGTCTGTGTGGGTGAGTGGGTGGGGGTCTGTGTGGGTGAATGGGTGGGGGTGGGTGAGTGGGGGTCTATGTGGGTGAATGAGTGGGGGTCTGTGTGAGTGAGTGGGGGGGGGGTCTGTGTGAGTGAGTGGGGGGGGGGGGGGTCTGTGTGAGTGAGTGGGGGGTCTGTGTGTGTGAGTGAGTGGGGGTCTGTGCGAGTGAGTGAGTGGGGGGGGGGGCTATGTGAGTGAGTGGGGGGGGGGTCTGTGTGTGTGAGTGGGGGTCTGTGCGAGTGAGTGAGTGAGTGGGGGTCTGTGTGCCGCAGCTGGCTCCGTGGGCTCCCTGGTGGGGGACCCGGCCGTGCTGCTCCTCGTGGTGGGGGCTCTCACCTTCCTGCTCGCGTTCTGCGGCTGCGTGGGGGCGCTCAGGGAGAACACGTGCCTCCTGTACACGGTGAGCGCTCACCCGGACTCACCTCTAGACTCACCTATACACTCAATTATACACTCACGTGGTCTCCCGTGCCCCACATGTCCCCCCGTCTCCCCCATGTCTCCCGGGTTCCCGTGTCTATCCGTGCCCCCCCCCCCCTTGTCCCCGTGTCCCCCGTGTCTCCAGTTCACAGGGACACTCTGTGTGGTGTTCACGGCTCAGCTCGCCGCAGGGGTCATCGCCTTCATCTTTAAGACCAAGGTCGGTAAGACCCCCCTCGTAGCCAGCCCCCCCCCCCCATAGCCCCCCCTTGCAACCCCACCAAGTCACATACGCCCCCCCCCCCACATGCCCCCCCCCCCGATGACCCCCAAGTCACGTGCCCCCCGTGCTGAGTAGGTGCGAGCGCGCGTCACCGAGCTGGTGCACGCCGCCATCCAGGAGTACCGGGGAGACCACGACCTGCAGAACGCCATCGACTACATGCAGAGAGAGGTGGACTACAGATCATCATCACTTACACGACTGCAGCCTCACCTCATCGATACCACCACCTCCACTCCTCACTGCATCTCCCCACTTCCTGTCCCTCTCCCCCCCTACCCTTCTCTCCCCCCCCCCCCCCCCCCCAGTTCCTGTGCTGTGGGGCTCTGAGCCGCATGGACTGGAATCGGAGTCGGTACTTCCAGTGCTCCGCAGACAACCCGAGCCCCGAGCGCTGTGGGGTCCCCTACTCGTGCTGCGTGCCCATCCAGGGGGAGGTGAGGAGGCTCCAGGGTGGGGGGGTCAAAGGGGGGACGAAGGGGGCTCGGAGGTCACGCGTGGACCTCAGGAGTGGTGGCGACGTTGGTTCGGTGATGTGGTGTGGTGACCTCTGGTGGTGTGGATGACCTCTGACCTCTGGTGGTGGGTGACCTCTGGTGGTTTGGCTGACATCTGACCTCTGGTGGTGGGTGACCTCTGATGGTGTGGCTGCCCTCTGGTGGTGTGGGTGACCTCTGACCTCTGGTGGTGGGTGACCTCTGGTGGTGTGGCTGACATCTGACCTCTGGTGGTGTAGGTGACCTCTGACCTCTGGTAGTGGGTGACCTCTGGTGGTGGCTGCCCCTTCTGGTTGCTGCTGACCCTGGCGGTGTGTGCTAGCTCAGGTTGTGTGCTTGAGCACCAGGGGTGATGTGGCTCACTCCCCACTGGCGGTGCGTTTTTCCACCGGGTGGTAACGTTGTGCAGGTGGTGATGAACACCATGTGTGGCTATGGAGCCCAGTTGTTGCCGGACGGTAGCGGTGGTGGCGACGGCGGTGGTGGCATCGGTGGTGGTGGCAGCGGTGTTGTGGCCAGAGCCCCGGTGTTTACCGAGGGGTGCCTGGGCCGCGTGGAGCGGTGGGTCGACTCCAACCTCCTGCTGCTGCTGGGCCTCGCGTTCGGTCTCGCTGTGCTGCAGGTACCTCGCCACCGCCGTGCTCGTCGGCAGCTCTGCCGCTCGAACCTTCTCCTCCTCTTGGTAGCGGGGTAGCAGCGCCATCGGACCGGCTGTGCCACAGGTTCAACGTCATCGGCAGCAGTGACATCGACATCAAAGTCATCAGCAGCATCGTCAATATTATTACCATTGTCGTCAACAGCTGTGGCATCATCAGGGTCGTTACAGAAGAATCATCGTCAGCATTAGAAGCATCATCATCATCATCATCGTGGTCATTGTCATCGTCACTGTCACCAACATCACCATCAGCAGTATTATCATCAGCACCTCTTATACCGAGTTGCCTTGTGTGCTGCCCCTCGGCTACAGCTCCTCCACCCCGTCACTGCTCACCCCTTATGACTCTCGTATGTTCATCTCAGCCCCATCGCCTCTTGGTGCCCCACTCCCTCCTCGGGAGTCGATAAAAGTCGACAGTGGCTATCAAAGGGAGGGAGTAAGGTTAGAATTAATAAAGGGAAGGAATGTTAATAATATGGCTGCGGGGCCATATTATTCTCAGCACTGAATCTATGATACTGCTAATCCTGCATAATGCATGGGCATAATGACTTTAAACCCCTCGCCAAACCTCCTACGCATTTCACAAGTAGTACTAATCGCATATCTGCATTTCCTATAAATATGCTAAATTCCTCTTGATATGCAAATTATTTTGTCAAGACGATCTTCGCCCCTCCATCCCAGCATAAATAGTCGCTCCAAGCCTGGAGCGTGCCATTCAGACTCTGCCTTCTCGACAGACCTGTTCTACACCTGAGGACAGCTGCTTGCGTTGTGGCCGAAACGTCGTGAGAATTATTTTATTATGTCTTATTTATATTATTTTATTACTTCCCTTCTACGTGACTTTACCGAAAGAACCAAGAAGATATTGATGTAGTTTATATATATTTTTTACGTGATGGTTTGGCTGCTGCAGCTCCTTACTATTAAAATTTAACTCCCTTTATTACTGCTAATCCTACTTCCTCCCTTTATGACTGCTAATCCTACATAATACTCGAGCATAATATGACTTTGAGACCCCCCCCACCACCTACACATTCCAGAAGTAGTGACTAATCCCATATCTGCATTTTCCATAAATATGTTAAATTCCTCTGTTGATGTGTAAATTCCTTTGTCAAGGCGCTCTCCTCCTCTAACCCAGCTTAAATATACGCTACCAAGCTTGGTGGTGTTCATTCAGACGCTGTCTTTCCGACAGCCCTGTTCTTCACCTGAGGACGGCTGCTTGCGTTGTGGCCGAAACGTCAAGAGAATTGTATTTTATTATGTTTTATTTTTATTATTTTATTATTTTCCTTCTACATGGCTTTACCGAAAGAACCAAGCTTTAAATGTGGTTGGTTGTTTGACTTGCATCCCACTGGGATTTTTGCACAGAGCGTTGGTGTATGGTGCTTTTTCCTGGAAGATTTTTTGCTGTTTTTTCCTGGATTTTTATGTTTGCGCATAGTCACTTTAAGATATTTTATTGTTCATGTTTTTTGTTTGTTGCGGTTGCACCCGATTCAAGAGCCGAATGGCTCACGGGGCTACACCAAATAAATGATACTGAAAAACTGACTCGCGGAACCACCCACTCACTCATTCAACCACTCACCCACCCACCCACTCGCCACACTGCAGTTCACCTCGCTTCTCTTTCTGCATCTTCCCTTTCACTGCTCCACTCTGGAATCCCCTTCTCCTTCCATCATCATCATCGTCGTCCCCCCACCCACCCCCAAGTTCTCACAACAACAAAAACCTTGCTCAATGCAAGACACTTGTGTCCAGGCGCTCTTATCTCATACAACTTGGATAGCGCTGCTTGCTGCTGGCCGCTGGACGTTTCGGGACGTCGTGTCTCCCCGTCCCCCCGTGTCTCCCCGTCCCCCCTGAGTCTCCCCGTGTCCCGTGTCTTCGTGTGTTTTTCCGCGTCTTTGAGTGTCTCCTCGTGTGTCCTCAGCTCATCGGCATCAGCCTGGCTTGCGCGCTCATCGCCTACGTCAAGAGGCTGCAGCAACTGCAGCAGCAACAACTACAGCAGCAGCATCTGCAGCCGCAGGATATGAAGCTGATGATGGAGCAGGGGGACTTGTAGGTGACTCGTGCATCGCTCGTCAGGGCAGTGACGCAGCCCAGTGGTAGTGCACTCGCCGCTTGTGGGCAGAGGGTTTACACGGTTCGAATCCAGCGGCCACCCTGGTTAATACTCTGGGGTGGTATTAACCATTCACAGGAAAAACTCCACGCAAAATAACAGCTGCGATGGGGATCGAACCCGGGCCCTACTTGCTTACAATGCGACAACCTGGCACTCACATTAAGCCATCACCGCACCTCACCGCTACAAACGCGCTCTGTCTGCTCGATTCCCACAGCGAACTCCAAGATCCACCCTGATGGCCTACCTGCACCATCTGGCCTTAGATTCGCATTGTGACCCACACACTCGAACAGAGACCCATATAACTACCCTGACAGTCTCCCACACCGAAAGACTCATATAGGAACCTATAGAGAGACCCACAGGCTTGCTTTGCATGTATAGCAGATATCCTGTACGTTGCGATCATAGTCCCCTCCTGCGAACCATTTGGCAGAACCCTCCTGAAACTGTCTTGAGTATCGGTGAGGCTGTGCTGGGTAAACGAGGGTGATAATAATTGAGTGTAAAGTTTATTTGATTCGTTACACGGATGATCCCGTTTCGCCAGTTGCCCAGGTATGTTGCACGGGTGATCCGTGGTTCGTGAGAACAGTAGCAGGAGCAGCGAAGACAGAAGCATCGACATTGCAGACACGGGGGACACGGGGGATATTGCACCACTAACAAACGGGGCGCTTGACGGCCGCAAACGAAAGCGACAGCACACATCATACAATGAGAGCAGGACGCGCCAGGCAACGCGTGAGCGACGGGTACGAGTCTGCACCGCCGCCTTTTGGTTTCGTCGCAACATGAAGAGGGGGAGTTGAAGGGAGGGAACCGCGCTGTCGACGAGCAGCACGGGGATTCAGAAACGTGGAACAGCGACGCGAAACGTGTCCCCATGCTCGCGTCGTCGTCGTCGTGGCCGAGCCACTGCCGGTTCAAGTTCAATGCGGTGTTGTCGAGCCGCGTGTGTGCGCTCTCTAATGCAAGTGTTCCTGTTTATCGGCGTCATCCCCAGCATTCACCCACCCACCCACTCACCCACCCACCCATTTACCCATTAGACACAGGTTACACTCTTAATGACCTATTACTACTTTGATAGC
Organism: Lethenteron reissneri; assembly: GCF_015708825.2. Lineage (NCBI taxonomy): Eukaryota > Metazoa > Chordata > Hyperoartia > Petromyzontiformes > Petromyzontidae > Lethenteron > Lethenteron reissneri. The sequence goes on along the minus strand of NC_083832.1, from coordinate 12,079,346 downwards.
GCTGTTTGTTACTGGTCATTTTTACGTTTCGGGCCTTTGGACCTACTGTTCTCAGCAGCTGTGTAAAACTACACTCTATATGTGAATAAATAACTTTTGTTTCGAATTAAAGCTTTCGTGACTGCAGGGATTCATCTTCTTGGTTCTTTCGGTAAAGTCACGTAGAAGGGAAGTAATAAAATAATAAAAATAAAACATAATAAAATAAGGAGGTGAAGGACAGGTCTGTCAGAGGACGGCTGCTTGCGTTGTGGCCGAAACGTCGTGAGAATTATTTAATGTTTTATTTTTATTATTTTATTATTTCCCTTCTACGTGACTTTACCGAAAGAACCAAGAAGAAAACAACTTTAGTGTTTTAGTGAATGCGCCTCGTGGCTGTCCTGAGCGATGCAGCAACCTGCTGAGGTCTCATCAGCAGAGCCAGGCTCGGGTCGTAAACCGGTAACCATTTGGAGAATCTGTTAAGTCTCGCACAGTAGAATGTTAATTAGGTAGACCGTACCCACTCTTTACCCCACCACATTTAACCGGTTACCGGTTTTGCCATAAACACCACGATTAGTAAAGCCCAACAGCTGACGTAAGGCGGTATGCAAATGAGCCACATAAATTATGTCAGCGAGTGACGTCACTCGCTGACAAGCCCCGCCCCCCCGCGCGCGTTGCCAATTTCCGGTTCGACGCAAAAAGCTGAAGGGCGACGCGATTCGATTCCACTTTGCAGTTCATGCGAGACAATCGATTCCCCTAAAGTATAAAATAAAGAATCGATTAGCGACGTTACAAATTACATCGAAGGAATCGATTCCTGCTGAGAAGCCGGCTCGAGGTTTGCGTCGGATAACGTGGGAGGCGATGGCGGATGACGAGGAGGAGGTGGACGAGGGGACGAGGTGGAGGCCCAAGCTCGTCCTTCACGTCGACCTCAACAACACGGTGGTGGTGGCCGATTCCGTGACGTCGCAGGGCCCAGAGGAGGCGCTCGCCAACTTCCTGCGCCTGCGGCTTGGTGAGGAGGCGGCCCGCCTGTGGCGAGGCGCCCGCCGTGGGGGCGTGGCCGCGCAGATGACGCAGGTTATGTTAATGACGCAGATTATGTTAATGACGCAGATTATGTTAATGACCCGTATACGGTATTGTGCGTTTCGGGCAACGGGCCTTCTCCGTAGTGGGTTTTAAGACGCAAGCTCCTCGACCGCGACGACACGGCAGCATCGATCATGGCGGAGGAGCGCCGTGTGGCCACAGCTCACGGCTGTGAACCCCTCGTCAGTGCCCCACCTCGTCACACACCAACTCGGACCTGGTCGGTCACCCTGTGCCCTCGTTACCTTGTTACCTTGTGCATCGCAACGTTCACCCGGCAAAGTCCCATCACAAGGGAGAAACGAACAAATCGTTTCACTCAATTTCGCCGCGTGGGTAGACGGGGTATACGAGTCGCCTCGTGCCGCACGGGGACAGCTGCCGCTGGGGGTGCCCGCATGGGGTTGCTGTTACCCCAAAGCGTGCGCGCTCGGTCAACTGAACCGTTGTGGGACGGATGGCCCCAACGTGTTGGTCGTGCCGCCTGCTGCGCCACGCGCTGTGATCGGGCAACGAGCGTGGAACAGACCGACTGGAAGGTGCGCAGAGAGGCGTGGGAGAGGCGCACCGTGGCAATGGCACCCAGAGACGGCCCCACTTGACTCATCCGAGCCGTGGTTGTGGCCCCCACCTTCCGCCTCCCATCCCTAACAGAGGAGGGGGAACCCCTGAGCAGTGACCCTGTGGTGGCCCCCCTGCTGGAGGAGTGGGGGGCCCTGGGGGGCACGGAGGCCGTGGTGAGGAGCGCGGTTAAACGGCTGGAGTGGAGTCACGGGGACGACCCCAAGCTCACCCTTCCCGGAGGTGCGGCGCTCACCCCTCCTGCTCACCCCTCCCGCTCACCCCTGCCGCTCACCCCTCCCGCTCACCACTGCCGCTCACCCCTCCCGCTCACCCCTCCCACTCGCCACTGCCGCTCACCCCTCGCGCTCAATGCTGCCGCTCACCCCTCCCGCTCACCCCTCCCGCTCACCCCTCTCGCTCACCCCTCCCGCTCACACCTCCTGCTCACCCCTCCCGCTCACCCCTCGCGCTCAATGCTGCCGCTCACCCCTCCCGCTCACCCCTCCCACTCACCCCTCGCGCTCACCCCTGGCGCTCACCCCTCCCACTCAATGCTGCCGCTCATCCCTGCTGCTCCCCCCCGCTCAAGCCTACTACTCGCCCCTCCCGTTCACCCCTGACCTCAAATAATTTCCCCTGACCCCCCGTCTCTCGCAGGCGGCGAGGGGGGGACCCGCCGACCCCGCGGCCGCCCGTGCCACCTGCTGCTGCCCGGCTTCCTGGAGCTGCTGTGCTGGCTTGCGCGCCGGCGCCCGGGCTTCGGCCTGGTGCTGCGCACGTTCGGCACCGACCTGGAGGCGGCGCTGGGCGCGGTGCGGCGCGCCCTCGACGGACACCACCCGGACTTCCCCCAGCTCGCCCAGCGGCGGGTGCGCTCACACGTGCGGCCGACTCCCGAACTCTGACCTTTGACACACTTCCCCGATTCGTAGCCGCCGTAACCCGCCTGATCTGCTGCCCCGTGTGCAGCGATTGAGTTCCCTTTGCCGTGAGCGACGAATGCACGGCTCGAAGTCTACGACGCCGACGGTGACCTCGCCGACGGTGACCTCGCCGACCCCCGAACTCGCCGACCTCACCACACTTCCTGACACCGACCCTCGTCCAGCCTCGACCTCCCTGAACTCGATCCCAATGTCGTTGCCACTATTCCCGACCCCTCCTGACCTCGTTAAATCTGACCACATACCCTCAATACCCAACCTCAATCCCGACCCCTGTGACCCCGACACTGTCCTCTGTGACCCCAATGCCTCCGACACCACAACCACCCTGACTCCTTGCCCTGACTCTTGCCACAGATTACTGCCCCCCCCCCCGCCACCGTTCCGTGCCCAACTCTGCCCGCCTGCCCCCTCCCGCCCCCCGTAGGTGGATGTGGCCGTGCAGGTGGGGAGCGTGTGCCCGGGCCCCCGGGGGGTGACTCTGAGCATGGAGGGGACGAGCGTAAACAGCTGGGAGGACGGGCGAGCTCCATACAGGGTCCTGTCGGCGCTCGTCGGCGTGCACGGACTGCAGGACGACTTCCGCTGGTACGCACTCCCCCATGCGCTCACCCGTGTACTCGCCAACACAGTCGTTAGATTTGCTCGCTCGCTCACCCGTGTACTCGCCAACTTGGCTCGCTCGCTCGCTCATAATTCGCTCACCTGGGTATGCACATTCACTCGCCCCGTCGCTCGCCAACGTCCACGCTCGTCCACGTGCTTGTTTGCCCAATCGCTGACTCCCCTGTCATCTACTCTCGCATATGGTCGCTCACTCACTGACTCTCTGGCCTAAGTACTCACTCACCGGCCTAAGTACTCACTCACTGACTCTCTGGTCGAAGCACTCACTCACTCGACGAGCGCTCTCCTGGTTGCTGTGTTGTTGTTGTTGTCGTCCAGTCTGCAGACAAGATCCTCTTTGTGGTTGTGGTCTCGGTTGCCATTGTAGTGGTGGTGTTGGCTGTGGTTGTTGGTGGTAGTGATTGTGGTGATTGTGATTTTGGTGATTGTGATTGCAGTGGTAGTGATTGTGGTTGTGGTTGCGGCGCAGGTGGGCGAGGCACGGTTTCACGAGCGAGGGGGGAAAGCCCCTGTGGGTGGACCCGTTTGACCCCAGCGTCCACCACATCTTCATCGACGACAACATCCGCCCCGATGACGGGAACACAATCGTCAACCCACAGGTGGGACATCACCATCACATTGCTACCATCACCAACAATAACACGATCGACATCACTCACTCACACCATCAACAACAACACGATCAATATCACTCACTCACACCATCAACAACAACACGATCGACATCATTCACTCCATCAACAACAATATCAACATCACTCACTCACACCATCACTAACAACACGATCAACATCACTCACTCACACCATCAACAACAACACGATCGACATCATTCACTCCATCAACAACAATATCAACATCACTCACACCATCACTAACAACACGATCAACATCACTCGCTCACACCATCAACAACAACAATATCAACATTACTCACTCACACCATCAACAACAACACGATCAACATCACTCACTCATACCATCCACAACAATATACACGGGTGCGCTCTTGCACGCTTTCCCGTGTACATTTGTCTGTTCATGCGCGTGCACGTGTACACGTGTGCGGAGAGCGGTGGCGCAGCGGTTAGCGCACTGCACTTCGAAGCTGGCGACCCGAGTTTGATTCCCGCTCACGGCCAACGCTGGTCACGTATATCTGGCCTGGTGCCGGGTCTCCCCCAGGTCGACTCGGCATCAAATGGGTACCCGGTTCCCTGCGTGTAAACATCGGCGCGGGTGGCGACCGCATTCCCCCGGACGATCCGTTGAAGGCGACGCGGCGGGGGGGGGATGATGGTTTTTCCCCTTTGCGTGCGGGCGCCGTGCGGGCGCCGTGCAGGTGTTTGCAGGGCCCGGCAGCGCGCGCTGCTCCCCGGTGCCCACCGCCTCGCTGCTCGGCGTCTGCCTGGTGCGCACCGACCTGCTGGCCGCCATCGTGGACCGCACCTGGTTCGTGCGGAGCGTGAAGGCCTGCGAGCACGCCCACGCTTGCTCCCTCCGGGCCCGGGGGGGCCCCGCGCCCCCCGTGACGACGGGGTGCCCGCTCCGCCCCCGCTCGCGGGGCGCCCCCCCCGTGGCGGACGAGGAAGAGCGCGTCGTGCGCGACTGCGCCAGGGGCCCCGTTTGACCCGGAGGGCGCGGGTGGGGGGACGGGGGCAGAGGGGGACGCGGCAGCGGCATCCACGCAGGGCGTGCGGTGGCGTGCGGAGTTCGTGGCGTGAGTGCGGTGAGTGGGGTGAGAGTGGTGAGTGGGATGATTGTGGTGAGTGCAGTGGGTGGTGTGAGTGCAGCGAGTATGTTGAGTGGTGCGAGTGGTGCGAGTGGGGTGAGTGCGGTGAGTGCGGTGAGTGCAGCGAGTATGTTGAGTGGTGCGAGTGGTGCGAGTGGGGTGAGTGCGGTGAGTGCGGTGAGTGCAGAGAGTATGTTGAGTGGTGCGAGTGGTGCGAGTGGGGTGAGTGCGGTGAGTGCGGTGAGTGGGCTGATTACGGTGGAGAGTTACTTACCTGAGGCGCCTCTGTTCTAATTTATTAAATCTCCGAACGTAGTGACTGTGTCTGGACTCTCCTACCTTGTGGCGGTGTTCGAGGCTGTGTGGATTCCAGGACCCTCGCCCAGGTGACCCTCGCCCAGGTGACCCTCACCCAGGCGACAGCAACTACCGCCCTTCGCCACTAAGTGGCGCCAATGTCCCACCGGCGATTTGTGAACCGGGGAGCTGCGCTCGCGACTCCCAGGCGTGCGCAACCATCATCGCGTCGTCGTCGTCTTGGTTCTTTCGGTAGAGTCACGGAGAAGGGAAATAATGAAAATAAAACATAATAAAATTACATTTATCACGACGTTTCGGCCACAACACAAGCAGCCGTCCTCAGGTGAAGAAACAGAGCTGTCGGAAAGACAGCGTCCTAATGAACACCCCCAAGCTTGGCAGCGTATATTTAAGCTGGTCGGGGGGATGAGAGCCCCTTGACAAAGGAGTTTACATATCAACAGCGGAATTAAGCATATTGATGGCAAATGCAGATATGGGATTAGTCACTCCTTGTGGAATGTGTAGGTGGTGGGGAGAGGTCTCAAAGTCATATTATGCTCGAGTATTATGTAGGATTAGCAGTGATCAAAGGGAGAAGTAGGATTGGCAGTAATAAAGGGAGGGGGGTTTTAATCGTAACCACTGCGTATCAAGCGCGTGCAACGTGTGGGCAACAAAGAAGGGAGGAGTTTCTAAAGAACTGCAAATGCCCAACTACCAGATGATACACCTGTGTGAAAAAATTAAATATAAACTACATCAATATGATCAATGTACTCAATAAGCTGAGCTATTAACATGAAGTAGCTGGGTATAAGCTACACTATATAATGACTACCATATAGTGAACCGATAAAAAAACTAAAATATACACTACATCAACATTGATGTTGTTTATCATCTGGTAGTTGGGCATTTGCAGTTCTTTAGAAACTCCTCCCTTCTTTGTTGATCACACAATGCACGAGCTTGACACTGCTAATCCTACTTCCTCCCTTTATCACAGCTAATCCTACATAATACTCGAGCATAATGTGACTTTGAGACCCCCCCCCCACCACCTACACATTTCACAAGGAGTGACTAATCCCATATCTGCATTTGCCATCAATATGCTTAATTTCTCTGTTGATATGTAAACTCCTTTGTCAAGGCGCTCTCCTCCCCACCAGCTTAAATATATGCTGCCAAGCTTGGCGGTGTTCATTAGAACGCTGTCTTTCCGACAGCTCTGTTTCTTCACCTGAGGACGGCTGCTTGTGTTGTGGCCGAAACGTCGTGATAAATGTAATTTTATTACGTTTGATTTTTATTTCCCTTCTACATGACTTTACCGAAAGAACCAAGAAGATGAATCCCTGCAGTCACGAAAGCTTTAGATCGAAATTTCATCGCGTCGTTCTTAATGAATCGTGAGCAGAGGGGTCAAGGACCCCAAATAGCATCAAGAATAACCAAAAGCCCTTGCCCCTTGATGGCATCATAGGTCTTGACCAGGTCGACAGAGAAGAGATGGAGGTCCTGTTGAAAGTCCATCGCACCTTTGAGCCACGGCTGCGATAAGCCTCTTCTTTCTCTGACAAAGACAAAAAATCCCCCGTTTCGCCTTTACAGACTGTAGGGGCAAGTGATGTTTGCGAGCACCTATTAAGGCCAGCATGGCACACGAGGGGGTGGGTTGCCAGCACCACGCCCGGCCACCTTTGTCTCCATCGCGGCGATGCTTGCTACACACCGCACCAAGTACTCATTTGAGAGCGAGTCGACCGAGAGGAGGCCCAGGACTGGTTCTGGTAATCGTCACTCGCGTTGGTAACTGTGAGCGGGAATCGAAATCAAATTGCTGGATTCGTAGCGCACGAACCGCCACGCCACCGCTCTCCAATTTCATTCTGCCACACGCACCTCCCAGGTGGGTCGGTGGGTTCACAATGGCCGTGTCGGAGGCAGCTGGCACTGCTGAGGGCATGAGTTCAAATCAGGGTTTCGCCCGCCCGTGGCGAGACCCGGTTCTGGAGTTCACCGAGCCGATGGACCCAGCCTCGTCACGACCCCCCCCCCCCCCCCCCCGTCGGTGGTGATACCGTGATCATCCAGCACTGTGGCGGCAGCAGCGAGGGTTGGTGAATCACCGCACGGATGTTGTGAAACTCCCTGTGGGTGGGCGTTGTGAAGCCACAGCCTAGCTCGCCAGGACAGCAAGTGGAATAATAATCGCCATCTGTTTCCATCTGTACGGTGATATAGTGTTATCCCTCTCACACGTTGGTTTTCTGCTGTAGCTCTGGTTTCCTCATATATAGAGAACCGCAGAGCTTGATGGGGGGGGGGGGGGGATTTCGCGCTGGCTCCTCACCGCGTGGCTGCTGCTGCTGCTGCTGCCTTCTCGTCTGGTTCCTCCTGGGTAGGGCGGCGCCCTACCCCTGTGGTGGCTGGGGGGTGAGTGGACTGGTGGTTGGCGGATGTTGCCACTTCACTGCTATCGGAGGCAATCGCTCCGGTGGTTGCTGACTCAGGAACGCGTCTCCTGGCAGCAGCAGGACTCGTGTTGCTTTTAACCTGTGGGAGGTGATTCATTTGGTCAAATGAAGGAAATATTTAACCCCCCCCCCCTTACGCACGTCCATCCGGTATGTGCCAAACCTCGGAAGCTAAGCAGGTTTCAGCCTGGACAGCGTTTGGCAGGGGCGACATGGAGAGGTGTGGTTGGGGATTGCGGGCAGCAGAGGGACAGGGCTGGTGAAGTATGATCAACGGTTCCTCGCTGCCCCTCAGGGCGGGAGGGGGGAGAGGTGCCCAGTCCAGCGGCGGATTGGCAGCGGGAGAGCAGCGCACGGGACTTGCAATCGAGAGATCGACGGATTGGTCCGATCTCCCGGCGCGGCAGTTGAAACAATGGGGGCGATTTCATTTAACTCCTCCCCACACCCCCGCCCCCCCCCCCACCTCTGTCCATAAAGCATGACCCAGCACACGGGTGTACACGGGTGTACTGTGCACACCATGCGTAGTGCGTAGTGTGTGATTGGCAGGTTGCGTGTGATGGAGTAAACAGTGGGTAGCTCCCACCTCTTTTTTCCGAGACGTGCGGCCAAGACTTGGAAGAGTAGGCCAAAAACACCCTTCACGAGAGGCTCTTTGTCTCTCTCCGGAGCGAACCCCCTGGCGGAGGAATCTTCCGCCAACAGTGGTGCGGGCGGGCAGTTGCAGAGCTGCGCCTTTATCAACTCGAACATGGATTTCAATGAAGCCCCCCGCCTTGCGCTCCCCACGACCCCCCCCCCCCACAACCACTCCCTCATTTCCCAGCCTCGGCCACGTAACGGCCTTGACGACACCCCGCGTCGTGCCACGGGGATGACACAACGCGGTTGTGTGGAGCATGACGAGGCATGTGTCAGCCACGCGCCACGCGCCGTGCCAAGCCGCTGGCGGGAAGTGCCCAGCATGGTCATCATCGTCACCACCACCACCGCCCAGTGATGGCATCAGGACTCGCGGATGTTACCTCATCAGCCCGTGGCATCTGCAACAACATTTTTACATCGCCCTTTTGAACCGATTTAAATGTTCTAGAAATCATCAGCAGGGGTGTGGCCTCTCAAGACAAATGCCATAACGCCGGGCTAAGCCGTGGTGTTACTCGCGAGTGCTCCCTCTCTCTCTCTCTGTCTCTCTCCCTGTCTCTCTCCCTGTCTCTCTGAAACACTCTGGGGCCATAATAGAGGTTGTTTGGATAATATGGCGTAAATATATAAATGTGTCATTAGACCCGCCACCACCTGACACAGCTGACTAGTAAGGGTTGTCACGTCAACAGCACGTGGCCTATTCGTCACTAGTACAGCACTAACCGGTGTGTTGGAGAGCCAAGCCACAACATTTACAATCTGAGTACGACGTTTTGCCAGTATTTACAACCTTGGGGCCACCCAATGAGCTCAGGGCAGCAAGGTACGGGACGACGTGCAGATCGAGACATGGTGAAGTGTGGGGTGATGGACCCGTATTCATCATCAAGTCGTGTACATCGGAAATGGCACCGTTACTATTTAGCATTTATAACGTGACCTGCCACGTACATCATCTCACAAGTTCGTAATGCAGGTGACACAGCCCTTACTGCAAAGGGCACAAACCTCGAGCACATTGCCAACGCGCTAACCGCTGATCTCACGTCATAGTTCATGGGCCCAGACCAAAAAAGTCACTTATTGGTACCACCTGAGGTGGCAAAGTATCGTCATGATTTTTGTCATCATCCATGTGTGTGGGACATATTCTAACAAAACCTTTGCGGAGTGGCAGCAGCTTAGTTGTCGTTGCCAAGACGTGTTTTCCCAGACCCTGTGACAGGCGTCCGGAACGATGAAATGGGCATTCTTCCTGAAGAACTACCTCGACCAAAGCAGTTGGGTCACTGGTCTCGATTGATCTAAATAGACATGAAAACACAGGATAATAGGAAATGCCATAGTGAGGTCAGGAACTACTTGAATATTATAAAATTGACATTCGCATATACTTCGTCAATGATACATGTAATCCCATATATATCGTTAGCGATGGGTATATGTGAAGGTTACATTATTATCAAGCTCTGCGTGTACTTAGATGGTGTTAACAAGGGTAACCAAGTCCAGAATCACCACACTGCATCAATGTATACTACAACTACCACAGTAATACCATCAGAATCACCACCCTGTGTCACTCATCAAACTGCTCGTCTATCTCGTCATCTGACTCCCCGAGTTCAAAGTCAGGTTATGGATCATCCTGCAGTGTTTGGTTACTGCAGGTCTGTAACCAGCACATGTCTGTGCATGTCAGTCCATTTGACAGGCACGTGCAGCTTGGCATTTTGCATGAACGCACACACTTGCATGCTAGCAGTTCCAAGACCACATCTGGTGCGGGTGGGGAGCGCACCCAGTAAATGGCCAGCTTGCCATCATCGTCTGTCCATCCATACCCAGTAGGGCTTGGCACCACAGGGTTCGCCTGCAGACAGCACTTCCAGATTGCTGCCTGATAGTTGGCTCATTGAACATTCATGAAGAGACTGTGTCTACATGGTGGCAGCTGGCGGGACTCGACTTCTCCCCTTTTGGTGCAGAAGAGCTGGTTGCGCAGTTCGTTCACCTCACCAGTGCTGCTGTTAGCAACGTACAGACGACAGGTGAACTGCTCAATTTTCTGGAACAGTTCATCACTCACATTCCATGACTGCCCCAGTCGACTAAAAGTCTCTTGGCAGGAAGTGTCCTTTCTCACCGTCTTCAGGCCATTCAGCCTCCCTCGACCAGCGAATGCACTGACAGTGTCGCAGCATGTGAAGGCGTGGAAGCTAATTCGGCTGTCACAGATGATGCTGTCTCCAAGTGACCTTGTCAGTTTGCTGATATCGACAAACCGCGTGCGGTTCTGTGTCCCACACTTCTGGTAGATGGGACAGGTGATGTCCATCTGGAAACCAAGACTTAGCACCATGACATCGGTGGCCTCAGCTGTGATGATAACTGCCTTTGAGCCCACATTTGCTGCATGCAATGCATGCAGGAGCAGACGGGTATCAGCTTCTTCATGCGTGGAGTACAGCTCTGCTACTTCCTCACACTCATCTTCCTCACAGGTCATGGACAACACCTTGCCATGCAGCATCTCTCTGTATCGTGGGAGTTTGCACTCTTCCACCAGAAACTTGATGAGACTGGTCTTGTTGGAGGGAGTGCACAGGAATCTTCTCCACTGCTGGACGAGGTGTCCCCCTGCGAGGTTCTTGTACTGGAGAGTGGTGTCTGCACCCCGGTTCAGTCGTTCAGCATCTTTGATCGAAGTCTGTCGGTAGACATCAAAAACAACATCAATCCTCTCAATCTGTGCCCGATCCATGGAAGGACAGGCCGCCCGTCCGAGGGCGAACAGAGCGCTGCGGAATGCCAGGGGCGACTCCGTGTCAAATAGGCGTGATTGCGATAGGTGCAAACACAGGTTTCCTGCGAGAAAAATCTAACGGCTGCTCATTTGGAAAGATTATCATGTTACTTCTGTTGGTGTAACAAATCAAATGGCACCATTGAAGTTTTGCCACCTTGGGTGGTACCGATGTCTGGTCTGGCCCAAGGACTATGACTGGAGGCATGTTTCCGACGCTGGAGACTGTCCAAATCTTTCTAACCCCTTGGTGGAGGAATCTTCTGCCAACAGTGGTGCGGGCGGGCAGTTGCAGAGCTGCGCCTTTATCAACTGGAACATGGATTTCAATGAAGCCCCCGGCCTTGCGCTCCCCACGACCCCCCCCCCCCACAACCACTCCCTCATTTCCCAGCCTCGGCCACGTAACGGCCTTGACGACACCCCGCGTCGTGCCACGGGGATGACACAACGCGGTTGTGTGGAGCATGACGAGGCATGTGTCAGCCACGCGCCACGCGCCGTGCCAAGCCGCTGGCGGGAAGTGCCCAGCATGGTCATCATCGTCACCACCACCACCGCCCAGTGATGGCATCAGGACTCGCGGATGTTACCTCATCAGCCCGTGGCATCTGCAACAACATTTTTACATCGCCCTTTTGAACCGATTTAAATGTTCTAGAAATCATCAGCAGGGGTGTGGCCTCTCAAGACAAATGCCATAACGCCGGGCTAAGCCGTGGTGTTACTCGCGAGTGCTCCCTGTCTCTCTCCCTGTCTCTCTCCCTGTCTCTCTCCCTGTCTCTCTCCCTGTCTCTCTCCCTTGTCTCTCTCCCTGTCTCTCTGAAACACTCTGGGGCCATAATAGAGGTTGTTTGGATAATATGGCGTAAATATATAAATGTGTCATTAGACCCGCCACCACCTGACACAGCTGACTAGTAAGGGTTGTCACGTCAACAGCACGTGGCCTATTCGTCACTAGTACAGCACTAACCGGTGTGTTGGAGAGCCAAGCCACAACATTTACAATCTGAGTACGACGTTTTGCCAGTATTTACAACCTTGGGGCCACCCAATGAGCTCAGGGCAGCAAGGTACGAGACGACGTGCAGATCGAGACATGGTGAAGTGTGGGGTGATGGACCCGTATTCATCATCAAGTCGTGTACATCGGAACTGGCACCGTCACTATTTAGCATTTATAACGTGACCTGCCACGTACATCATCTCACAAGTTCGTAATGCAGGTGACACAGCCCTTACTGCAAAGGGCACAAACCTCGAGAACATTGCCAACGCGCTAACAGCTGATATCACTTTACTGGAGGCATGTTTCCGACACTGGAGACTGATCAAATCTTTCCTAAACCACCTCAAGCGCCCTTCCACGTGAACAACTGCGCAGCAAACGCCACGCGTCATGTGTCCTCTGGTAGCCCAGTGCTCCCAGGCGATCTAGCGGTCATCATGGATCGGAGCCTGACCTTTAAACCCCACACAAAACATTCATGGTAGGACTAAATCCAGAGTCGGCCTGCTACAGCAGCTTGCAGGAACGACCCTGGGGGCGCCTGCTGCTCCACGCGGCCCCAGGAGCTCGCACGCAACAAAGAGACGCGACATGCACGACGACGTGACGCGCTGCGCATCACAGCCGCGAACACGGAGGCCAACACCGCGAACACCGAGGCCAACACCGCGAACACCGAGGCCAACATCGAGCCCCTGGCTCCCCGTTCTGGCGGACATTCTGCCAATATCGACGGGGACATGGCGCAAACTGCGAGGGAGTTGACAGGTTTTCTTGCCAACGACGACAACCACCACCTGCAACCATCATCAACCAAGACTTCAACATGAAACCTCGCCGCGAACGACTCACGTCCCGATCGCCCTTCTGTAGCGCGCTGTTGCGGTGACCCTCCTGGAATCCCACCCAGGTCCAAACCAATCGTAATCAGAATGTGTATTTATGCTGGAGGAATCCGATGAGCTATAAACCTCTTTTTCACAGATGTCCAGTCGGGGCGGGTAAGGACGTTACAACAACAAACAGTACAAGAAATATAAACAAATCACTCAACACACATACAAATAAAACTGAACCATCTTCATCCTACCAGGCATAGCCCACTGAGGTATTGACTGATTTTTCAAAAGCGACCTCGCCACAAATGAAAGCTCAACAATATGGTTTATCATTTTTACATGTATAGCAGAAAAGTAATGTAAATTGTCTAAGCGCATGGTTCAATCGCTGGCGAGCCGCCTGAAACAACGGGGACGTCCAGAATAAACACCTCGTTGTAGACACAACCACCGCACGCTCCTGACTTTGACATTCCACCTCCTCCTCCTCGAACACACTGGTGATACCACCATGAAAAATAAATACACGGGCCAGAGTCGTGCGATTGTGGCCATGCAAGCCGCACTGTTGACCCATCAAGCAAAATCACTGAAGCCTGCGCTCCCGCAACGGAGGAGCAGCAACACGACGCGAACTCTGTCTCTGTGTGTTGTGCTGGAGCCCTCTCGGCGTGGCCGGCAGCAGATCGCGACGTTGTTTTCCAGCTCGTGGACATCTTGCAGCTTTGCCATCATGCTCAGGAACGCAGCAGACCGGTGAATGTGTTTGGAGTTCCGTGAACCCCATTCGGCCACTAGAGGCCACTGCGTTCACTCATCAGCAGTGTGCCACCGATGGCCACGGCTTTGGTGTGTCAGCACTTTACATGCACCCTGACGTACGACGTGCACACGACGTGGTACACACGTCGCGTCACACGATGCCCTCTGCACGTGGAGACGCGTGGCTGGTACACGTGCACGTGGACAGCGGTAGCGTAGCGGTCGGCGCGCTGAGCTTGCGAACCCGTCGATCCGGGTTCCGATTCCAGCTCACGGCCAACATCCGTGACCAATATCTGAACCGGTCCTGGGCCTCCCCTAGGTCGACTCAGCCTCAGATTGAGTACCTGGCGCGGTGTGTAAACGTCACGAGCGAGACAAAGACGGCCGTGCGTGGTGTTGGCCACATCGCCCCGTCGTGTGTCGTCCCGGCCTTCATCGGTATTCGCTAAAAGCACTTGCCCCAACAGTCTGCTCGGGCTATACGAGGAGGGTGATGGGGGGGATGTTTGTCCACACTTGACTGCCGTACATATTTGGTGAGAACCGCTAAATACAAATTTACATTTTTAAAATTCTGTCGTGACATCGCCCCGAGTCCATAACGGCTCCGCATCGACAACCACGAGGGGAGTCGCCCGTCCACGACGGCGAAGAGAGTGGCACGCGCAGAGAGTGGCACGCGCGCAGAGAGTGGCACGCGCAGAGAGTGGCGCGCGCGCAGAGAGTGGCACGCGCAGAGAGTGACACGCGCGCAAGTTGTACGGAGCTATCAGCGCGCGCGCGTGTTCGTGCCTGTGTGTTCGCGCGTGCCTGTGTTCGCGCGCGTGTGTTCATGCGTGTGTTCGTGCGTGTGTTCACGCAGACTGTGCGGCAACAACAGCCGCAGGATCGTCAAACTGAGCCGGCGGTGACGTTACCACGGCGCTTGTGCCAGGCTAGGTGCACACACACCGACACACGTGCGCGCAAACCACGTGGTGTTAATTGTGCGGGGTTTTTCCACGATGACGACTTTTTTTTATAACGGCGGATCACGTGGCCCCGCAATACAATGGCAGGGCGGGGCTGTGGGCAGCAGGGGGCGGGGCTTTGGGGGGGAAGAGCCTGCGGAGGGGGGGGGGGACTTTGGAGGAGGCGATGTTGATCATAGAGGGGGCTGGGGGATGGAGGGGAGGGGCTGGGGGCATTTCGTATGGACTTGGATTATGAAGGGGGGGGGAGGAGGGGGCTCAGTGATAAGCAGCGTGGAGAGGTGGGGGGGGGTAAGAAGGGAGAGGCAGGAGGGGGCGGGGCTGGGTGGAATTTTCCACTGCCGCTCAGCTTCGCGATGTCGAGACGCGGATTGGGGGGGGGGCATTCCTCCCGCCCCCTCCTTAAACCCCGCCTCGTCCCCCCCCGCTTCTACAACCGCAAGGCAGTGGAGAAAAGATGGCAGCTTAATAACAATCATAATATTTCCACTTCAATTAAATATTTCGTGATCTGCTGCTGCTGCTGCGTTCGCAGCGCTGCACGAACGCAAACAGCGACAACAGCTCGTTCGTCACCACCGCAGTGTGGCCTTGAACGGGGAAAACAATCGTCGACGTTTCGGGCAAATGGTCCTTCATGTCAGGCCACAACCCGCAGTGTGGCCCCTGACGACACTGCGGGTTGTCATCGTGTGTATCGTCATGGCTCTGCTGTTCACGGTGCCGAGGTCGCGAGGAGAGATCCACGCCCCAGCATCTCAGCGCCTGGCACGGGAGAGCCCCCCCCCCCCCCCCGTGGCAGCCGTCGGTGCAAATCTGACTCTGCAGTTTAACACGTAAGTCGCCTTCGCGACCAATAGCATCCATAATACGGGTGTTCTTTGGGTTAGATCGCATAAATATATAAATGTGTCGTTCAACCCGCCACCACCCGACACAGCCAATTTGTGAGGTTTGTCACGTAAACAGAACGTGCCAATTCGTCACTAGTACAGCACTCACCGGTTGTGTGTTGGAGAGCCAAGTAGCCACACGATGCACAATCCGAGTGTACGACGTTTCGACAGTGATTACAACCAGCTCCATCACCATCGTCTCTTTCAAATCTGGCTGTCGCCTGATGAAGCTCGTTGTATTACTGGCGAAACGTCGTACTCCGATTGTACATCTTGTGGCTTGGCTCTCCAACACACAACCGGTGAGTGCTGTACTAGTGACGAATTGTCACGTTCTGTTTACGTGACAACCCTCACAAATTGGCTGTGTCGGGTGGTGGCGGGTTTAACGACGTATATTTACGCGATCTGATCGAAATAAAAACCCTATTAAGGATGACTCAGCAGCCAGGAGCAGCCTGGCCTGTAGTCGTTACACGAGCGTGCCAGTAGGGGGCCTCTGATTGCTGCAGTGTGGTGTAATGGCAACTGAGGTTGTGGTTGTTGTTGCTGCTGCTGCTGCACCGTTATTTTTTCAAATTTGGCAAACGCACGCACGCAATGTCACTTGTACTGTACGTGACCGTGACGCCGACACACGATGGCTTACTCTTTCCAATTGACGTCACGGGACGCAGAGCGATCCAGTTGTGTAGCGTTATGTGGGTTCTTAGTTCATGCACCACTGACGCAGTATTAACTAGGGAGGTCGTTGTATAGGTGTGCCGAACCGCGAGTTAAGCAGCGCGGTGTGGGGGTGGGTGCAGTGCATTGGGTTACATGCGGTGAGAGGGAGAGGAGGAACGGGAATTAATTTGTTAATTGGGGTCTGATAAGAGAGCCATTGAGTCGACGTGACGAGAGCGCGGCGGTTTAAATGACGCAACACGAAGAGACCACGACACCACCACCATTGATATCATCAATGGCACCATCACCAACATCATCATCGGCATCATCACCAACATCATCATCGGCACCATCACCAACATCATCATCGGCACCATCACCAACATCATCATCGGCACCATCACCAACATCATCATCGGCACCATCACCAACATCATCATCGGCATCATCACCAACATCATCATCGGCACCATCACCAACATCATCATCGGCACCATCACCAACATCATCATCGGCACCATCACCAACATCATCATCGGCACCGTCACCACCTTCAACATCATCACTGACATTATCATCACTTACAAGCGTCAACAGCAGCATCACGGGTTTTATCAGAATCACCATCAACATGAATTAGGCCATCATCACCGTTATTACAAACGTGAGGATACAACATCGTTACAAACATCATCATCAGCAGCAACACTGACTCCAATATCACCATCAGTAGCAATATCAACATCATCTCATCCACATCAGCTTCATCATCACCACTATCAGCACCATCGGTAGCATCACCACCACCATCACTATTAATCATCATCTCATTCACCATTATCAGTGTCATTATCACCACCACCACCATCCCAAGCATCACCATCACTATCATCACCATCGCCAATTGATCATCAACACAACAAACCCAACGTGACTGCCACTACGTCGTGACCACGCAGTGACGTGCGGCGAGGTCAATGGCTGGGGAGGCACTGGCTCGTGTCAGAGCCAGATTCACACACTGAGGGAGGCGTGGCCTTACTGAGGGGGGCGTGTTAGACACGTCCCCTTCAGTGAGGCGGATGTGATAGCTGCCTCCCCTGGTGCTTTTTCATTGCAGTTTCATGACGAGACCAGCGAGCCTAAATATCTTTTTACACATACGTGAAATAAGGGGACGTCCATAAATTACGTAACGCGATTTTGGACGATTTTTGACCCCCCCCCCCCTCTTGTGACACGGCGTCACAAAAAGTCAGACACCCCCCTCAAATATGACGTCACAAAGCTCTGCCCCCCCCCCCCAAAATCATATTTCCGTTTTAAAAATAAAACATGCTTCAAATCACTTTAAACTATTGTCATTGTAGTGCGTATTTAATGTGGCGCTGCACTCTGATGTTGTAGGAGAAAACATTTATTAAAAAGTCCATTTAATTAAGTAGAACATGTTGTCTATATTTATTTAAAGTTGCGCTTTTTGATGTGACGTCACATTTCTCAACGCGAAAGCCTACGTGATAAACTGATCCTCACAAATGTCTGACCCCCCCCCGCCCCCTGGTGCGTGACGTCAGTTACCTGGAGTATGGTGACAAACTGAAATAGTAATAGGCACGCGCTTATTGCCCGCGCTCCATCCAGTTACTGAGGGGTTGCGCAATCAGAGGGGAGGCTGAGCTCGTCGCTGCCTCACCTCTCGCCTCTTCCTCTATCTGCAGCAGAGCTCCGCAAATTTGGCGATTTTGACTCTAAAAATGATTGGAATCGTACAGAAATGACATTTATAACAGAGATCAGTGGGAGAATCTTAATGTTTATTTTATTTGATTCTTCTCTTTTTTACTTTTCGTAGCAGCTGTTTTCATTGGAGTATGACAGGCGAGGCTCGAGCCTCCCCTGACCGCAAGTCCCTGTGACCACGCGTGGCTTGAACTCCACGTGCTACTGTCCCAGGGTCACAATGGCCAACCGCCGCAGGGTCCCGTGAGGCCCCGTGCCAACTGGGACCCCGAAGCGGATGTCTCCCGTTGGCGAGTTCCCGTCCCACCGATAAACACTCAAGTTCCGACTCTTGTCGATGACTTTTAAAATACTGTATGAATCAAGCCGAGTTTTTTGTTGTTGTTGAACAAGATGAAAACTAAAAAGGCCAAGATGGGCATCATTCGTCAGTGGCCCGGGTGTATGTGTAGCGACATCGCTGCGTGTCGCTGTGTGTGGGCAGCCTGCGAATGCACGACACGCAACGTGTTGCCACCACGGACACCGCTGATTGGCACCACGCTCGACGCGCAGTGCCAGCCCTTACAGGATAGTGGGCGAGAGTGCCTGCCTCGGAACGGGGGTTGCGGGGGGCCATGGACTCTGTTTGAACCCGGAGGACACGTGACCGGAGGTGTCTACCCGGGGACCACACACAAATCGCAGTCACCACGCCGAGGTTCTACCCACAGAAATCACACTGCATCGATCCTCTGAACTAAAGTTTATTAACGGCGCAAATACACACGACCTGGAGGTGGAATGCTTCGCAAGAAGGGCTTAGCCTGACTGCCTACGAATCCAATCACTCAAACGTCCTACCACGTACCTCGTAGCTGTACTCACGGCGTCGCACGGACGCTGTGAGAGTCGGAGGGTGAAGGACGAGAGAAAACTTCACCTATCACTGCCTCGTAGCAGCACGCACTGGCATCACACGGATGCTGCGAGCGGCTCGAGGAGGCAGGACGGCAGGGAGTGGGTCTTGACGGCCCGGAGGTTGAAGACAACTGACCTAAAATCGTCCTGGGTTACACTTTTTATTCTCTAAACTTCAAAAGCCCAGGGTGGCATTGTACTGCGCGGCCAATCGTGCGCTTACCTGCGGTTACCGCCGCCCCCCCCCCCCCCCCGTGACCGGCGGGTGGCGGCGGCCACCCATTGTCCCTTTGTCATGCGCCCTTCTCGCTCAGGGTTCCGTCCTCCGCTCTCCCCCCCCCCGAGTTGTACCTCACTGCTGTCGGCCCAGGAAACCTTTTCTTTCTGTGCCCATGCAATGTGACCGGTCCTGTGAGAGTCGGCCAATCTCCTGGCACCGGGAAACCGTGGGACTCTCCCTCTAGGGGCCCTTCGGATTAAACCCCGATGTGCCAGGCGACCCCCCGCCAGGACACTACGTGGGTGCACTGCGTGCGGGTCGTGTGTTTAGTGCAGGGGCCGGGAGGGAATCGCGGCGCTTGCAGAGTTGCTCCGCAGTCGTGGCACCACAGGACGCCTTTTGCCATCTTTTCTCAAACGGTGTTAGATCAGAAAACGGTGTTAGACCAGAGGATGCCTTTTAGCGTTTGAGAAAGGCGTCCTCTGGTCTCACACCATTTGAGACGAGGCTCAAAAGAAAGCTGTCTCTGGTGGACCAATCAGTTTCAAAGACAGTGCATATATTATCGGAGTATGTTTTTTGTTTGCATTCTGACCACAAAATATTGTGGTTAATGCAGACATGATTCCTTGTAAAAAGGTTTCAGTTTGGTGTTTTAACATCTTAACACCTGTTTTGTTACCAGAAAAAAGGGGAAAACCTATTCTCATATTTTGGTACTGGCAAAGGAGGTCCCATGATATTAAACATGTTACCAAGATATCTTCATGAATAAATATATTAAACTAAGATATAGCAAGGATAGGCACAGTGTTTATACGAGGCAGAGTTATGTCAATGGGTTTTTTTTCATAAGTTAACAGAAATTAACACCGGAGATGAACTTTTCGAGATTTTTTTTCATTGAAAATTTGCAATAACATCTTCAAATTGTGTTTTTCCACACAATCTCCTTCTCAATCGAGAGTAGTGCAAGGGAGACAAGCGTTGCTGCCCTATGTTTAATCGGAGAAAGATTTTTTAATTATCATCTTTAGCTGGATCGTATTAACTGTAGAAAGTAATCACTTAAGGCCTGCGAAACAGAAGTGTCCAGGGCCTATACGAACCTTAATCTGGCACTGCCCCTCGTATGCCGTTCCGACCTACGACACTCGCCACAAACGCACTCGCCACTAAAGTCTGTTAAGGCTATGCAGGGCATCTTTGTCTCTGTGTTGTGTCCTGCGTTGTGGTGGTTGCCCAGTGAGTGAAGTTCACATGAACACTGGCGATAGCAAAGTAAACTATTAATCAGAATCTGTATTTTTATTTAGACTGAACGAATCCCAGAATGTCCAGTATTTTCACAAATGTTCAGTATAAACCACGTCCCCCTCCCCTCTCACCGACCATCATTAACCTACAAAACATAGCGAGGAGGCTTCCATCCAGCAGCAGATTGAGATTGGCTAGAATTTATTTTATTTACAACATTGGTGAGACAAAGGGGGCTGCATGTGGAGTTTGTTCTGGGTATTACAAAGAGTGCCAATCGCGGCTGTCACGTCGTGCCCGCGACACGTGACTTCTTGCTGATGTGTAGTGACAACGCGGATGCCACTGTGTGGTGCCGGCCCTAGACGCGTACGGCGTGTGATGTACTCACATCGCGGACAACACGTGTAGCGAGGCACAGCATGCGATGTATTGCCATCGCGGATACCCGTACATGGATGTAGTACCAGCCCTAGAGGGGGCTCGGCAGAGGTCGCAAACGGGTTTTGATTCCTTACCCGTACCCGTACCCGGCCGCACCAGGGTCGCAAACGGGTACCCGTACCCGGCCGGGTACGGGTAGCCGGGTATCGGGAACGGGTAGCCGGGTATCGGGTACCCGATTGCGACCTCTGGGGCTCGGTGAGCGGTGGGTCATAGCGATCAGGCCATGGCACTCTGGTTGACCCTGGAAGGCACGTGAGGGGTAAGTTCTACACAGGGGCCCCAAGTGGGGGCTGGGGGTGGTCACGTGCCGGGGCGAGATCCTGCTAGAGGGTTCGAGAAGGTGGTCGTGGCCAAGGGCGGAGCCAGCCACGGCCAGTGCGGATAACAACCGGGTCCCCGAGAGGGACCGGGGTTCAGCGTTGCTGTTGTCATCTGAAGATCCACGTTCTACGTCCAAGAAGAAGTCACCAACACGTGGACCCGGGCCCAAGCTGGGGTCCGGTCCGTTGTAGCTACTCGCAGTGTAACTAGTGTCGTTCGCCTGGTGGTGTAGTTAGTGTAGTTAGTGTAGGTAGCCTGGTGATGTAGTTAGTGTAGTTAGTGTAGTTAGTGTAGGTAGCCTGGTGATGTAGTTAGTGTAGTTAGCCTGGTGGTGTAGTTAGTGTAGTTAGTGTAGGTAGCCTGGTGATGTAGTTAGTGTAGTTAGTGTAGTTAGTGTAGGTAGCCTGGTGGTGTAGTTAGTGTAGTTAGTGTAGGTAGCCTGGTGGTGTAGTTAGTGTAGTTAGTGTAGGTAGCCTGGTGGTGTAGTTAGTGTAGTTAGTGTAGGTAGCCTGGTGATGTAGTTAGTGTAGTTAGTGTAGGTAGCCTGGTGGTGTAGTTAGTGTAGTTAGTGTAGGTAGCCTGGTGGTGTAGTTAGTGTAGTTAGTGTAGTTAGTGTAGGTAGCCTGGTGGTGTAGTTAGTGTAGTTAGTGTAGGTAGCCTGGTGGTGTAGTTAGTGTAGTTAGTGTAGTTAGTCTGGTGGTGTAGTTAGTGTAGTTAGTGTAGGTAGCCTGGTGGTGTAGTTAGTGTAGTTAGTGTAGTTAGCCTAGTGGTGTAGTTAGTGTAGTTAGTATAGGTAGTCTGGTGGTGTAGTTAGTGTAGTTAGTCTGGTGGTGTAGGTAGTGTAGTTAGTGTAGGTCGCCTGGTGGTGTAGTTAGTGTAGTTAGTGTAGTTAGTGTAGTTAGCCTGGTGGTGTAGTTAGTGTAGTTAGTGTAGTTAGCCTGGTGGTGTAGTTAGTGTAGTTAGTGTAGGTAGCCTGGTGATGTAGTTAGTGTAGTTAGTGTAGGTAGCCTGGTGATGTAGTTAGTGTAGTTAGTGTAGTTAGTGTAGGTAGCCTGGTGATGTAGTTAGTGTAGTTAGTGTAGGTAGCCTGGTGGTGTAGTTAGTGTAGGTAGCCTGGTGATGTAGTTAGTGTAGTTAGTGTCGTTCGCCTGGTGGTGTAGTTAGTGTAGTTAGTGTAGTTAGTGTAGGTAGCCTGGTGGTGTAGTTAGTGTAGTTAGTGTAGGTAGCCTGGTGGTGTAGTTAGTGTAGTTAGTGTAGTTAGCCTGGTGGTGTAGTTAGTGTAGTTAGTGTAGTTAGTGTAGGTAGCCTGGTGATGTAGTTAGTGTAGTTAGTGTAGGTAGTCTGGTGGTGTAGTTAGTGTTGTTAGTCTGGTGGTGTAGGTAGTGTAGTTAGTGTAGGTAGCCTGGTGGTGTAGTTAGTGTAGTTAGTGTAGTTAGTCTGGTGGTGTAGTTAGTGTAGTTTGTGTAGTTAGCCTGGTGGTGTAGTTAGTGTTGTTAGTCTGGTGGTGTAGTTAGTGTAGTTAGTGTAGTTAGTCTGGTGGTGTAGTTAGTGTAGTTAGTGTAGTTAGCCTGGTGGTGTAGTTAGTGTAGTTAGTCTGGTGGTGTAGGTAGTGTAGTTAGTCTGGTGGTGTAGTTAGTGTAGTTAGTGTAGTTAGTCTGGTGGTGTAGTTAGTGTAGTTAGTCTGGTGGTGTAGTTAGTGTAGTTAGTGTAGGTAGTCTGGTGGTGTAGTTAGTGTAGTTAGTGTCGTTCGCCTGGTGGTGTAGTTAGTGTAGTTAGTGTAGTTAGCCTGGTGGTCCACCCCCATAGGTTGTTATCTGGTAAAGGGGCAGTTACCCCTTTGTGTTAAGTGTGTTGGAATTAATAAATGTGTTGCCTCCAAAGAGTACGTCTGCGACTCACGCGTACAGTATGTGCGAACGGACAGTCAGGAAGTCAATCAAGGCCTCTGATTGGTGTAGGGAGGACTCAAAGACGAATGGTCAGGAGATGAGATTTAAAGAGATCGGGGGAGAGATTTAAACGTAAAAGGCGGGAAACTGGGGCTGCCTGTAGGGGTGACGGCTGACAACATTTTGGAGGAGGAGGACAAGGATTGGCCAAAGGGAGTGGGATGAGCGAGGCTTCGAGAAAGGGGCTCGGGGAAGATAAAAGGGGAGAGCACAAGGAGGGAAGACGAAGTTCAAGCGCAAAGAACCAAGCCCGGGGGCCGAGGTACTAGGTAGTGCTGTTCACAAATAGAGGCGTCATCACGCAAACATTGCCCAGGGCCGGGCACACATCCATGTCATACTGGCACACCCACGTGCCAACAACTATCACGCGTTACACGTATCAGTTTGTGTGATACACACCCAGTCGTGCCAAACAAAGATGCAAAGATCCCCCGCATAGTCTAAACGAACTGTTGGGGCAAGTGCTGTTAGCGAGCATCTATGAAAGTCGGAATGGCACACGAGGAGGTGGGTGGCCAGCACCATGCCCGACTACCTTTGTCTTCCTAGCGGTGATTGATGTTTTACACATCGCACTAGGTACTCATTTGAGGCCGAGTCGACCTAGGGGAGGCCCAGGACCGGTTCAGATAATCGTCCATGGTGTCAGGCGTGAGCGGGAATCAAACTCGGGTCGTCGGGTTCGTCGCGCAGCGCGCTCAAGGCGACACTCGCTCCCCACACGTGCCGCACACACAGAGAGACACACACAGAGACACACACAGACACACACACACGCTGCCGCACAGCCACCACGCCTGTCTTACAGACACACACACACACACACGTGTGTGGGGCACCCACGCACGTGTCAGTGTGGCAATGCCAGCCACGTACCGCGTGTCACACGTGCAACGCGTTACGCGCGCGCCACCGACACGATACGGATCCCCTGCCAACACTGAGACGCCACAGGAGGGCTCGTCTGTGCGGCGGCCCTGTCCTGTCGCGGACGTGAGGTCACGGGCACGCGCAGGCAGCATTCTCGTGTTCCCACTCGGATATTTCATCAATTGCTGTTGACCGATGTTAGGTTGCAAATCACGAAGGTCCCGTGTATCTAACATCTCGTCTGCTTTTACCACCTCCGTTTGGTTGGATGCCACTCAAAATCCAAGTTTGTTCTTGACGATTACACATTATGCTTTTATTAATTCGCCCTTCAAGCCAAAGCCGCCGCGAGTTTAATGACAAATCCTCCTCGATGTTTACCGCGTACCCAGCGATACAGCTGAGGAATGCATGACAGGCAATCTACATTCTATTCTCGAGCATGACGGCAGCAGCAAGATGTTAAAGCAACTCGGTGCCAATGTCGAGGTCTGCCAGCCACGATGAGAGGGCTTCGGCAGAGACACAGTTCTTATCTATGGGACCTTTTTGCCATTATCCAAAAAGATGTTTTAAAATAAGAATAGGTTTTCTTTAGTTCGTGTGGTGCTGCTGCTCTTCCTGCGATCTAAGAGCGCAGACCATAGTGGGTTGACTGTGTGGTCCATGGCGTCATACCTTACCCAATGAGCACAGCAAACAATCATTATGATGGCGATGATGCTATAATAGGTGACGTTTTCGACACTTGTTTAGTATTCGTGTAAATCGCATCTCCCAGAGTGGCTGGGGTGGAACCACAGGCGAGCAGGAAGGCAACAGTCAGGCGATAGGGAGCCTCGGACGCTACCAAAAATTTCCCAAACTCTGCGGTCCTATATATATATGTTAAGATGTTTTAAGCCAATTAGTGAGTGTTTATTACATGTAGGACGCAGAAACCGGAGTACCCAGAGAAAACCCAAGGGTGCGAAAGGGGCAACTCTCTATCATTTGCAGATAGAACAGATGTACATTAGTCTGCACTTTCTGTACCGCCTTTTCCTGGCAAGCCAGGGAATAGCTCCTCCACGACGCCTACGGTAACAGATGAGGGAGGCTCATCTGTTACCGTAGAACAGATGGATATTAGTCCACACTTTGCTCTACTGCCTTCTGCTGAGCCATGGTACGGCTCCTCGACACCCACGCTGCTGCTGCTGCTTCTGCGTGATTACAGTCAACCCCCCTGCAGCGCAGCCACCAATTGGCCTTCTTCAATGGAAAGAACCATTGCCCAAAATGTCACTCAGAGTCTATATTTTGTATTTTAAGAACGGTATTATTATTGACACGCAATGTGTTGAGTTGTGTTGATTGTGCACCGATGGCCAACACAGCAGCAGCATCACCAGATGTGTATACCGCACACATGTACACACATGTGTCATGTATGAAGTATGCACGTGACCAGGAGACATGTGTACATCGTGGGGAGCGGTGGCGACGCAGTTCACGTGGTGCGCTGCGAACCAGACCGAATTCGAGTCCCGCTCAGGGCCACCGATACCAGTGACGATTATCTGAACCGGTAGTGGCACAACTCTTTGTTGATAAAGTGCCTGGTGCGATGTGTGTAAACATCAACACTGGAGAGACAAAGACGTCCGGGCGTGGTTCAGGCCACACCACTCGCTCCCCTCGTGTGCCGTTGCGGCCTGTGAGCTACTCGCTCACAGCACTTGCCACAACAGTCTGCTCAAGGCTACACGGGGGACCTTTGTATTTGTCTCGTTCAAGACAGAACGCGGCGATGATGCCTCAGTGGCCTGCAGGCGCGTTCCTTCAACGGGCCGCCGGGTCGACTCGCGTTGGCCGTGGCCCAGGATGGCGGCGGCACGTTGCTCGCCCCCTTGTCTTCGAGCGAGGCGGTGATTACACCTGCAATTATATGTTTGTATTTCAACTTCTCAAACAGCGTTGTTATACTTGCTGGTTGGGTCTGCTTACTGGTCGTATAAGGTTAATGATTGTTATGTTAAGGCAGTTAAACCCCTTTTATTGAGATTGGGGGGTGGTGATTGGGCCCAATAAGCCAGAACCTGAATCCTTTTTTGGGCCTGGAGGAATCCGATGAGCTATGAAGCTCTTTTTCACAGGTGCCCGCCCAATCGGGGCGGGTCAGCGAGTTACAACAAACAACACAACACAACAAACAACACAACAAACACAACAAACAATAGAACAAACAATAGAACAAACAATACAACAGACAATACAATAAACAACACAACAAACAACACAACAGACAATACAACAAACAATACAACAGACAATAAAACAGACAATAGAACAGACAATAGAACAAACAATACAACAGACAATAGAACAGACAATGGAACAAACAATACAACAAACAATACAACAGACAATAGAACAGACAATGGAACAAACAATACAACAAACAATACAACAGACAATAGAACAAAGCCACCGCTGGGTGGACTGTGTCATGAGAACTTCTTTCCACAATGCAGTGTGACCCCAACATTTTAAACTTGCACTTTTTTGTTATTAAAACGAGTTAAGTAGTGCCACTGAGGGGTTGCCTGTTACGCAGTGGCTTACTGTTAGCTTACTATTAATATGCCTATTGAAAATGTAATTCTCATCCTCAGGCCCCATTTGTGTAAACACACGCAGACGTCAACTCGTCAACTCTGCACTCCCCCGTCTCTCGCTCGCCTGTGACGCTGGGAGAGCGAGCAGCACCCGTGACGGACGGCCACACGAACCGGTGGGCGGCCAGCACCACGCACGGCCGCCTTTGTTTCCCCAGTGCCGGATAGGGTGTTCATTTTGAGGCTGAGTCGACCTAGGGGAACGCAGACCAACGCACTCAACTCACCGCGCCGCGTTTGGGGGTGGGCGGGGCGATGGGCGGGGCTCCGCCTGTGGGAATTTTCCACTGCAATAGGCGGGGGCGTGGCCTGTGGCTGAGAGGGGAGGGGCTCATGGGGAGGGGTCTGGGGGAGGGGCCCTGGGGGGAGAGGGGAGGGGTTTGGGGGGAGAGGGGAGGTGTGTGGGGGAGGGGCCCTGGGGGGAAAGGGGAGGGGTCTGGGGGGTGGAGAGGGGAGGGGGTCTGGGGGAGAGGGGAGGGGTCTGGGGTGAGGGGTCTGGGGGAGAGTGGAGGGGTGTGGGGGAGGGGCCCTGGGGGGAGAGGGGAGGGGCCCTGGGGGGAGAGGGGAGGGGCCCTGGGGGGAGAGGGGAGGGGTTTGGGGGGAGAGTGGAGGGGTGTGGGGGAGGGGCCCAGGGGGGAGACGGGGGGGCCCTGGGGGGAGAGGGGAGGGGGTCTGTAGAAGTGGGAGAGTTATTTGGGGGGTACCGCGGGGCGGGGGAGGCCTGGGAGAGAACTCCGGTGCAGGCTGCGAGATGCAGGGCGGTCTGGGTGGCAGGGTGCTGGGTCTGGGTGGCAGGGTGCTGGGTCTGGGTGGCAGGGCGCGAGTGGCGTCGTGATCCCCCACGGGGTAAGTTCGCCTCACGGGACACCGGGCAGCAAGACGCCGGCCAATTAGCCCCATCAATCAATGGGCTGCCTTGACGTGGGGCCGCGCACCCGTGACTCCGGCTGGGATGAAGGCGGCACTCGCGGGGGGACACGTGACGACTGTCTTGTCGACGTCTTATTGATTGTGGTGAGTTTAGACCCGTGGCTTTACGATGTTCTAAGTAATCGGTTACTTAACCGTTCTCGATTCAGTTACTCGACTCCACGGATAAGGGGCCGTCCATAAATGACGTCACGCGATTTTGGCCGATTTTGACCCCCCCCTTACCCTCTCGTTACACGGCGTCACAAAAAGTCAGACCCCCCTCAAATATGACGTCACAAAGCTCTGCCCCCCCCCCCCCCAAAACCATATTTACATTTTGAAAATAAACCATTCTTCAAATCACTTTAAACTATTGTCATTGTAGTGCGTATTTAATGTGGCGCTGCACTCTGATGTTGTAGAAGAAAACACGTGTAATGCGGTTGTAAACGGCCCTTCTGAGGTGCCGTCAGGGGGGGAGGAGTTAGGTCACGTGGGGGGAGAGGGGTTGAGTATAGAAGGAGGGGAACCGGAAGAGCAGGGAGAGTGACGGGGAACCAGGAACAGAGGAAGGCCACGAAGGGCGAAGCGGGGTGTGGCGAGATCGCCACGAACACGGGGGGAGCGAGGATCGGCACCGTTGGCCAGCGGTGACCGACCCGAAGCAGCGAGGAGGCTGCAGTCAGCAGCGGGGCTGCACAGAGAGAGTGGGCAGCGGGTCTGCATACAGTGACAGCCAGAGGGTCTGCACATAGGGGTAGCAGCAAGTCTGCAGGGAGGAGGTTACAGTAGATGAAGCAGAGAGTCAGAGGGGTGAGGAAGCTATAATAGCAGTGAATAGCCGGGGGCTACAAATACAGGAGTTATAACAGAGTGCCGTGTGGGTAAAGACGTGAACCTGAATAAAGACACGAAGACAGAAAGAAGTGTTCGAGTCCTTTTATTACACTGGAGTCAGAAGTGAAACGGCATGGCGAAACAACTGAGGAAGAAGAATATCCCATCTCCGGCGTCGGCTTCATCATCGGACGACGACGATCTTCCTCCTGAGGTCGGCTTCACTTCGGCGGAGGGAGAGATCCGTGAGGGCCCGGGTGTGGAGGAGGTTGCCGCTGCGCCCGACCCATCTGCGTTGAAGGACGAAGATTTAAGATGGACCCGGATGGCGGAGCAACTGGCGACCCTAAAAACCGTCATCACGGAGTTGTGTGACCTTGTCACGCCAAGGGCGGCGTTGGAAGGTGATGGTGGTGATCGGCAGGAGCCCGGGTCGTCTTCGATGGCGCCGCCATCGACCACGCGGCGTGAAGACGCCATCTTGGGCGTGGCGCACCACGGAAGGCGGGAAGCCGCCATCTTGGGGCCGCCACGAAGATCGTCCGCCATCTTGGCGACACCGCGTTGCGACGCCTTGCTGAACTTGCCGCCGGAAGAGTCGGTGACGGACGGAAGCAGGCCAAGGAGCCGCAGTCGTCACCTTACAACTGTTAAGGAGTTCTCCATCGGGGGCGATTGGAGTGCGTTCGCTTGTCGATTTTTGGCGGCGGTACGAACGGCAAGGTGGACGGACGCCGAGGCGCTGGAGGTGCTTCCGACTCTCCTTGACGATGAGTCTGTTCGTTTTTTTTGCTCTATAAAAGCTGCGAAGAAGAAAACATTGCGTGGAGTGTTCGACGAAATGGCGGACGCGTACGAGCCACCGGATGACGCCCATCGCCGCTTCGTGCAGCGGCAACGCGCACCGGAGGAGTCGCCTGTAGCGTACAGGGGCGCCGTGCTGGAACTCGCGATGGCCGCTTACCCGGAGACGGAGCCTGACCTGCTGGAACCTCTCATCTTGGGGAAGATGTTGGAGTTATCCCGGGATCTGGGCATTCCTATGCCGGCTTGCGGTCACGAGAAACTCACGTCCCGGACCGCGGCTAAGTGTTTGGACGCCCAGTTCAATCTCCGCCGCTGGAAACAAGTCACGGCGTGGACGGGCGGTCCTGTCGTCGATGGGGGGGCCGTAGGGTGGGACCCTACAAAGGCCGTGTACGTGCCGGATGCGACCGGCCCAAAGGAGCTGTCGGCCGCCTCCACTCCGTGGCCGGCTCGAAGCGAGCCGGGGCCGCGGGCTCCGCCGCCGGCGCGGCCACGTCGGGACGGGGTGCCTGCTGCGCGCCGACCCGACGTCGACTGTTTCCGCTGCGGCCGTCGGGGCCACTATGCCAGGGACTGCTGGGCCCGGGTTCCGGGGCCGCCCCAGCAGGAGGCCTCGATCGCGGACGTCCCAAAGAAAGACCCTCCGGCACAGGCAAGTCGGTGCGCACCAGACACCCGGCAAGGCCTGACACCTCACTCATCGCCGTTGTTGTGCGACGCGGATGTTCTAAAATATGGGAGGCCAGTATCTGCGCCTTGTCGCTCGATAACGCAGTGGCGTAAGTTGGCTCGGCGGGTTGTCGCGGCCGCTACAGGTTCGTCCACTGTACCGGGGTCGATCCAAGGGGTGGACGTGCGTATTTTGGTGGATTCCGGGGCGTCCGCGACCATATTCGGATGTCATATTCCATCTTTTGAACATCCCACCGGGGGCCGTGAGGCCGGCTTACGCTTCCTGCATCGCTGCGAACGGGGGTAGTATGGGCATCGTGGGACAGGTGGACGCTAATATTTCTATCGGGGGGGTCTCGGCCTCGGGCGTTGTGTTAATTTCGAGGTCCCTGGCGGTTCCTTGCTTGTTGGGCACGGATTTTTTGGCTAAGATGCCCATTTTAATTAGAATCAATGAAAATTGCATTGAACTGCCAGGGGGCCGCAAATTGGCGTTTTTACAGTCCACCTGGGGGCGACCGGCTCCGGTTGCCCAGGTGCAGGCGTTATCGGAAGTTTCAGTTGATATTCCACCTGGCTCGCAGATGCTCATTCCCCTACGATACCGGAAGCCGGTTCCGGGTCGGCAGAGTGCTTGTGGAATTTTGCTGTCGCCGTCCGCCGCTGTTACGGGCGGATTGGCACTGGTGGGGGCGCAAACCATTGTCCGTCCGGATCAGCGCCCGTTTTTGCAGGTGTTAAATGCGACTTCTGAAAGCGTGTGTGTGCCGGCTGGTACCGTTGTGGCACATGCCACTACGGCGTTTACGGCTCAGAGTGACATTCCGGACGGGGGGCTGGTGGGTGGTGTTTCACACGACGGAGGGGTGGACGATCGTTGGATCGCCGAATTATGTGCGGAAAATTCGGCCCTTTCCGCTGAGCAGCGTTGTGCGATTCATAAATTATTAGCGAGCTATTCCGATGTGTTTAGCTCGGACGAT
Organism: Lethenteron reissneri; assembly: GCF_015708825.2. Lineage (NCBI taxonomy): Eukaryota > Metazoa > Chordata > Hyperoartia > Petromyzontiformes > Petromyzontidae > Lethenteron > Lethenteron reissneri. The sequence goes on along the minus strand of NC_083832.1, from coordinate 12,048,414 downwards.
TTGGACTTGGGACGCACCTCGCTGCTCTCTCATCACATCGAAACGGGGGACGCGGCCCCTATCCGCTTGAACTCGCGTCGGATGAGTCCGGCTGAGCGTGAGCACGTTCGAGGGGCAGTGGAAGACATGTTGAAAGCGGATATTATATCTCCGTCTAATAGCCCGTGGGGTGCGCCTGTCGTGTTGGTTAAAAAGAAAGATGGTAAATTACGATTTTGTGTGGATTTTCGGAAGTTAAATAAAGTGTCGGTGGCAGATGCGTATCCCCTGCCGCGTATGGACGATTCTCTCGACGCCTTGTCAGGGGCTAAGTTTTTTTCAACGCTAGATCTCTCTTCGGGCTTCTGGCAGCTTCCCCTTGACGAGCCCTCGCGGGAAAAGACAGCGTTCCGTACGCCGCAGGGGTTGTTCCAATTTAACTGTCTGCCAATGGGGTTGAATGCAGCCCCTGCCACCTTTCAGAGATTGATGGAGTTGGTATTGACGGGGTTGCAGTGGGAGACATGTCTCATTTATTTAGATGATATTATTGTCTTCAGCCGCACATTTGATGAGCATTTATTGCGGTTGGAGGCCGTTTTTGCCAGAATGCGTTCTGCTAATTTGAAATTCAAGCCTAAGAAATGTCATCTACTGCAACGTTCCGTTCGATACTTGGGACATATTGTTAGTGCGGACGGGGTGGCCACGGATCCAGAGAAAACTGCGTGTGTCCGGGATTGGGCAACCCCCGCCACGGTGGGTGATGTGCGTCGGTTTTTGGGGTTCGCCTCATATTACCGGAGGTTTGTTCCGAATTTCGCTACTATCGCCAGGCCTTTGCATCTCCTTACTGGGAAGGGGCACAAATTTGTGTGGGGACCGCCGGAGGAGGCGGCGTTTCGGAGCCTGCGCGACCTACTGGCTACTGCGCCGACGTTGGATTATCCGGATTTTGAACATCCCTTCATTCTGGATACTGATGCGAGTGACACCGGGATTGGGGCGGTGTTGTCCCAGTCAAAAGGTGGTGTTGAGCGTGTGGTGGCGTACGGGAGTCGGGTTTTGTCTCCCGCGGAAACTCGTTACTGCGTCACTCGCAGGGAACTTTTGGCTATTGTGTATTTTCTCCGCCAATTTCGACCGTATCTGTACGGTCGGTCGTTTATTGTCCGAACAGACCATGCGGCCTTGCAGTACGCTCTTAAGATGGACCAGCCATCCGGACAATTGGCGAGATGGCTGGACACGTTGCAAGAATTCTCCTTCCAAATTCACCATCGGAAGGGTGTGCGTCACGCTAACGCGGACGCACTGTCCAGGTTGCCGCAACAATCCCCTTGTGCGTGTGCGTCGGGGACGCATAGGTGTGGACCGGCTCAGCCCCCCCCTCAACCTGTCGCGCGGGCAGTGGATGTTCTCGAACCTCCGCTTACACCGGGACCGGTTGAAGGGGGACCGGCTGACGGGATTTTGCGTCTTCCAAGGTCTGTGTGGATTCGGGAGCAAATGTTGGACGATTCTTTGGTGTCGTTACGGAAACGAACGGAGAAGGCGGGTAAGGAAGTCGGTGCGGGTGGTAATTCGGAAACTGCTCTCCGAGATGGGTTACTGATGTGGAGGGAAGGGATACAGGAACACTGGCGTCTCGTTGTGCCTGCGTCATTGCGCTATGAGTTGATTCGATCTTTGCACTGTGACACACTTTTACACCTGGGGGTGCAGAAAACCCTATTGACGCTGCAACGAGACTATTATTGGCACGGCATGACGACGGATGTCGTCGGTCACGTTCGCGCGTGTCCCGATTGTGCCCGCCGTAAGCCGCCTAAACATCCATATGTTCCGCCGATACAATCGATTAAAGTATCTCGGGTTAATGAGTTGGTGGCGTTAGATATTTTGGGACCCTTTCCGCCATCAGCTAAAGGGAATAAGTATTTACTGGTGGGGGTGGAGTACCTCTCTCGCTGGCCGATGGCCTGGCCCTTGCCTGACCAGTCAGCGGCGTCTATCACGGACGCCTTTCTATTTGGGTATGTAATGGACAAAGGGGCTCCGGAGAGGCTCCTTACGGATCAGGGACGTAACTTTTCGTCTAAATTGTTGGGGGAGGTGTGTGCGGCTCTTGGAACTAAAAAGATACGGACGTCCCCCTACCACCCGCAAACGGATGGTATGGTGGAACGGTTGAATCGGACTCTGTCCGCCATGCTGTGCCATACAGTCGGGGAAAACCAATCTGATTGGGATTTGCATATCCCTGGGGTGCTTTCGGCGTATCGCATGACGCCGCACGCGGCTACTGGATACTCGCCGTTTTTCCTTATGTACGGCCGTGAGAACGTGCCGCCGATTCATGACCAGTTGGGAACCGGTGCGAGGGGGCCTGTTAAGCCTCTTCCTGAGTATATTAAGGACAACGTTCGGCGTGTCGCTGAGGCGAGGGAAAATGCCCGCATGGCTACTGCCAAGGCTCAGGCCAGGAATGAGCGGTGTGCCCGACGTTCAAAGGGGGAGTGTCCCTGGAAAAAGGGGGACCTGGCCTGGCTTCATTGCCCACAGGTGCGGCCAGGTACATCTCCTAAATTACATCGACCTTGGCAGGGTCCGGTCCGCCTCATTGAGGTTCCCAACCCACAGTCGGCGCGTGTTCAGGTTGGTGCACGGCGTTGGTTCGTGCACACGTCCCGGTTGAAGCCATACATTGCCCCACGGCCGGATGCGTCATCTCCCCAAGTTGCCTTGCCGGGGTCTGTTGCTGCCGACTCGCCCTTGCCTGTGTCTGCTGACCTTGCGAGAGCGCCTGTCGTACCCTTCACAGACAAGCCGGCCGTGACAGCGCAGGGAGGAGGACCTTCCGCTTGTGGGACGCCGACCGGAGCCGCAGAACCCACGGGACCTGCAGCTCTTCCTATCCCTCCGCGGACGCGAGTACGGGATGTTTCTGGACGCGAGCGGGACAGTGGCGGGCCTCCAATGGCGACGGAAGAACTTGCGCCCGTCGCCCCTAAAACCCTTCCACGTTCCCGCTCGGCGGGTGGGCCGCCGACCGTCCGGGACGGCCCGGCTACCCGTACTCGCTCGAAATCCCTCACGTTTCGTTAGATTGTGTTGTGTTGTGTTATTGTTATAATGTTCTTCAATGCTTCGTGTCTTTTTGCGTGTTGGCCCTTTACACCCGCATTGCTTTTCAGGTTGCAATTCAGCCGAGGTCGGCTGGATTTTCTTTAGGGGGGAGGGTGATGTAATGCGGTTGTAAACGGCCCTTCTGAGGTGCCGTCAGGGGGGGAGGAGTTAGGTCACGTGGGGGGAGAGGGGTTGAGTATAGAAGGAGGGGAACCGGAAGAGCAGGGAGAGTGACGGGGAACCAGGAACAGAGGAAGGCCACGAAGGGCGAAGCGGGGTGTGGCGAGATCGCCACGAACACGGGGGGAGCGAGGATCGGCACCGTTGGCCAGCGGTGACCGACCCGAAGCAGCGAGGAGGCTGCAGTCAGCAGCGGGGCTGCACAGAGAGAGTGGGCAGCGGGTCTGCATACAGTGACAGCCAGAGGGTCTGCACATAGGGGTAGCAGCAAGTCTGCAGGGAGGAGGTTACAGTAGATGAAGCAGAGAGTCAGAGGGGTGAGGAAGCTATAATAGCAGTGAATAGCCGGGGGCTACAAATACAGGAGTTATAACAGAGTGCCGTGTGGGTAAAGACGTGAACCTGAATAAAGACACGAAGACAGAAAGAAGTGTTCGAGTCCTTTTATTACACACGTATTAAAAAGGCGTTGGAAAGCTGAAATTTAGCATAAAATTCACTTGAAAATATTCAACGTCTAACTAAAACTGCAGATGTTCAGAATATTATATTGAAATTCTCTTATAATTATAAAATCTTAAAAGTAATTCTAACTATAAAAAATACTTGAAACTTTGTAGTAGAACGAAGCAAAATGTAGAGTACAATTATAGCAATCACATATTCATTCCACAGAATGAAGAGCCCTGGTAGAATAATAAAAATAAAAATGTTTAATAACAATCATTCCAAAAATGTACAAAATGTATGCTTCTCCATTCTCCCATAAAGAAGCAGAATGCTCCTTCATGGAATAAATAAAAGGTGACCTTAGTAAATTTAAGTAATCAAATAGTTAATAATGAAAATTAATAAAAATTAGTGTTATAAAAAATCTGTTTAATTAAGTAGAACGTGTTTATATTTAAAGTTGCGCATTTTGATGTGACGTCACATTTCTAAACTCCCCTCCCCCTCGTCACACATCGTCACAAATGTCTGACCCCCTTCCCCCCCTAGGTGCGTGACGTCATTATGGACGGCCCCTATCACGAGAATATTTCAGTTGAAATAGTTTCGCTTCTGTTCCCCGTGTGTGCCGCTGGACGAGAAGTGTGATCATCTTGGTGACGTCTTTGGCATAGTTCAGGGCTCGCCACCGTGGGGGTTTCCCACCTTCGGGAGGCAGCTGTTGGGGGCCGCCGCCACAGTCAGTGACTCATTGCAATGCTGGGTCGGTGAATCGGCAAATCGGCACAGCTCCAAGGGAGAGAAACGCCGCCCCCTTCGTCACTCTCCCACCCGTTTGGGTTCCGAATCCACAAAGTGGCAGATAATGGAGTGGCGATTGATATGGGTGGCGGATAAAGGAGGTGGCGGCTAATGTGGTGGTGGTGGTAAGCATCGAGCCCAACTTGAGCTCCGGCCAGCGTGAATGTGTGCAGTGTCACAGAATGGACTTGCCGATGATCGGTACCAGCGGTGTCAAGATCGGCCTCTGTGGACGAGGCTCGTGAAGGACGCTACTTGGCATTTGGAGGCAAGTCGCCCTCCAGCAGCAACGGAGGGTGGAGGAGCGACGCTCACAACAATGAGCGGAGCGCCGGGTGGCTTAAACACAACGAATTGGCACAGTGGGGAACACAGGTGGTGTGTCTGTCCGTCTTTCTGTTTAGTGCACCCATGGCACCAGCATCTGTCCCGTGACCTGCCAGTAACGAGAGGCTTCGTCACTTCACGTGATGGCTTCTATGTGCGCCTAGCCTGGCACGAGCGCTTAAGCGACGAACGGTGGTTGTTGTTGTCAGACACGGAGGTATTCTGGGGGCGGATGGGTCATACAAATGCGGGGTATAGTTCGGTTCGATGATTCACGTCGTAGTCCGCACATATGGAATAATACACATTCTCTTCAAAAGCACCACTGAGCATTCCACACAGCCCCGCTAGCTCGTGCAAGGAATGCGCCATGCACACGGTGCACAGACTGGTTGGTGTTTACAAAGGGCTTAGACCGTGCAGAGCCCCCCTTAATTTAAGCAGTCATCTCGGGACAACTTCTCGACGGCACCCCAGTGACATTGTTCTTCTCACATTCAGAAGGGTTGCTTCCCCACGTCGATCAGACAAATCCGCCTTTCGCATCGTGGAATGCATCCAACAATCTATTCGCAGTTGACTTGTTATGCTCACCCCACCCCGAATTAGTTGGTCCCATGACAATATCAACAACATCTTATCAAACAAACTGTATTTTCGTTGAACACATTTAGAATGTTGCTGAATTGGCAGCGGCGCACAGAAGCACAAACAACAACTCCACACTTGCATCAATAACACCACAGTGTTTGGCCTTAAAAGAACTAATATATTATAGGTGACGTTTTGAGCGATGGCCCTTTATTGCACGTAAATAGAAAGGCCAGGAGATATAGATAGAGTGGACGATAAGAGATGGAGTTGATTCCTGGGTGAAAATTCTGAACAGATTCTATTTGAGAGCAAAATGCCCACAGTCATCGATTAATTGTCCGAGTAAGTCAGGTCTGGTGCTTGTGGATTGTTGCAAGATGTGTTGGTCCAAACGTCCTACATATAACCGTAATAAAGTTTTGGGATTTTCAGAGAAACCGGTTGGGTTAAAAAGCAAGCAAACATTTGATTTGACAATGTTATTACGACGTTTCGCTGGAGATTGCATCAACAGGGGCTACAAAGAGCTTAGATGATTTCCTGTAGCACTATGACTAACCTTGTGCCCGTTCGTTCGTTTCTCAGCACACTTGTCCCGGTGAGGGTCAAGGCGGTAGCATATTGAGTAGGGCAGTCCAGACGGACTCGAGCTCTTCCTGAGGAATTCTCAGGCGTCCCCAGGCCAGACGAGCGACATCGTCCCACTAGCAGCGTGGCCTGGGCCGGCCCCGGGGTCTTCGCCCAGTGGGACGTGCTGCCCGGTTGAGTTCCAGGGGGAATCTACCGGGAGGCATCCTTTCTAGGTGCCCGAACCACCTCAACCGGCTCCTCTCGATCCGGAGGAGCAGCGGCTCGACTCTGAGGCTCTCCCGGGTTACCAAGCTCCTTACCTGATCACTGAGAGTGGACCCGGCAACCCTGCGGAGAAACCTCATTTCGGCCCCTTGTACCCGTGATTTCAACCTTTCGGTCATTACCCTTAGCTCATCACCATAGGTGAGGGTGGGAACGTAGATCGACCTGTAAACCGACAGCTTTGTTCGAGAACTCAGCTCCTGCCTCACTACCACGGAACGACGGTGCAGCGCCCGCATCACTGCGGACGCCGCACCGACCCACCGGCCGGTCTCACGCTCCCACTCACCATCGCTCGCGAAAGAGACCCCAGGGACTTAACCTCCTCCACTAAGGGAAGCTGTCCCCCCCTCACCTGGAGAGAGCACTCCACCATCTCCCGGGAGTGAACCACGACCTCAGACTTGGAGGTGCTGATCCTCATCCCAGCCGCTTCACACTCGGCATAAATAAGACTCGAGTGCACGCTGCAGGTCACAGACTGACGAGCCAAAGAGGACGTCATCTGCAAAAAGCAGCGACGCCACCTCCATGCCCCGGGAGTGGATACTCTGCATACCTCGGCTGCGCCTTGTTATCCTGCCAATGAAAATCACAAACAAGAGTGGATCCATGACTCACCGTTGGCGGAGTCTAACACCCACAGTGAACGACTTTTATTGAACACCAAGAATACGGACACCGCTCTCACTCCGGGAATAGAGGGACCGGATATCGCACAAGCGGCACCGGTACATCATACTCCCGCAGCACCTCCCACAAGACACTGCGGTGAACACGGCCATATGCCTTCTCCAAGTCGACAAAGCAGAGGTAGGCTGGAGAAGCGCACTCCCATGACCCCTCAAATATCTGTGCGAGGGGAAAGAGCCGGTCCATTGTTGCACGACCATGACAGAATCCGCATCGTTCCTCCTGAATCTGATGCTCGACCACCGGGCGCAGCCTCGTCTCGAGCACTCGGGGTAACACGGCAATTCAAGCCATTGCACCCGTGTGAGCATTAGCACCAGTTGTATGCCGACATTACAAAATTTTCATCTTCACTTTGATTTCGCGTTATCATGCTGATGTCTACATGAGCCAGCTCAAGCCTCCTGTGAATCACGTGACTTTTGTGCGGCCACTCTCCCCGCTCTGACCCCCCCACCTCTCCTAGCCCCCTGCAAGAACTCTGCTCCTCCTCCTCCTCCCATGTGGAGCAGCATCGAGGCCCCCCTCTCCTCGTCTCTCCTGACCCTGTGCTCCTGTTTCTCCGTTGCTTTCCCATCTTTCTTTCATTTCCCGTTCCTTTCCCGATTCCGACGCCTCAACCACCGTGACTCTACCCCCCCGCCCCTTCCCGTGGAGTGCTGCACAGGTGCAGCAGTTGCTAGTTTGACTTAAAAACTTCGACTAAAAACAACGAGGTTAAATAATCGAGCGTTTGGCATCGTCAGGCATGGGTGATGGAAGGGGAGAGGCAGGAGAGAGAGAGAGTGATGAGACTGGCAGACATCAGATAGAGGGAAGGGGGATGAGGGGTGTCAGGTGAGGCAGGCAGAGGCAGAGAGGTGTGGAAGGCACGGAGATGAAGGGAGAGACACAGGGAGAGGCAGGGAAATGTGTGCACGGAAAGGAGAGGGAGAGAGAGGTGCGGATGCAGGGAGACGAAGGCTCGGAGACGCAGGGAGGAATAGATTGTGTCGTTGTGTCTTGGCTTATAGCGCACTCACCAGACTCGCATCGTCATACAAATATACGGTCTGGGTCTCTCACCCTCCCCTGCCCCTGGGTCCCGCCTGGCTATACGAGGGGGTGAAGTTGTATGTCCGTGCGTGATTGGGTTGAGGAATGTGTTTTACATCGCTACGTGGCGCACACACGAGTTGGGAGTCGCGGTGCTTCGATGAGCGCACTGCGCGAGTTCCTGCTGCGGTGTCGCAATCATCGCCGCTTGGGAGATGAATGTGGCCGGGTGCGGCGCCGGCCACCCACCGCCTCGTCGGTGTCCCCTAACAGCACCTCCGATGAGCAAGGTTGGCTACGTACGGTGCGAAAGAAGTTCAACATACATGACATACTTTCCCTAACAGTCTGTTAAGGCTATACAGTACAGGAGATCTTGGCGTTTGAGTTGGCACCGCCAGGAGGCACCGGATGGTGCATCTCCCAGTCTTTTCAGTGAATCCCATATCACACCTGGGGTCTGTTCCCGTGACCTTCAGGGGCCTCTCCACGCTTCATTCCCGTGGTGCACCTCGCCTGGCAGCACAAGCGCCGTGGTGAATTCACCCCCACCCAGTGGCGAACAAGCACTGCTGTTGTTGTTGGAAGTGTGTGAACGTGCGGGCATGAGACGGCACATGTACAGGACTGTGTAGAGAGACTTGTGTACGACTGTGCGTAGGCGTGTGAGCGTTCAACGGTCTGTGTTTATTCGTGTGTGAGTGTGCCAGCGCTTGCCTCGCCAGTCTGTTAAGGCTATACGGGAGGTCTTTGTCTTTGTGTCACTCCCGGTAGTGAGGAGCGGTAAGGTAGCGGCCTAGCGCGCTGCACAACAAACTCGGCCCCCAGAATTCGATTCCCGCTCACGGCCAACACCAGTGACGGTTATCTGAACCGGTCCTGGGCCTCCCCTAGGTGGCCTCACATGAGTAGCTGGTGTGACGTGTAAACATCGTGGGCAGAGGCGGCCTTCGTAGCTCCTCGCGAACAGCACTTGTCTCCCAGAGCCTCCTGAGGCTACACGGGGGATCTTTGCCTTGTCCCTTCAGTAGTGAGAAGTACAATACGACTCACTGCACATCACCCCTCCAAATCTCTCACCCTGACCACCCTCGCCTCAGACAAGTCATAGGCCAGAGTAGTTGTATTCATCTCTCCATACTCAACTCCCTCCGTGGTCTCCAGGACTCCGGACAATCTGGTTTCTGCCAAAGCGATTCCCACTGAAACTACTTCCAGTGGCTAGTCCTAAAATGCATCCAAAGTGCGTTTTCATAATGTGGGGATCTTATTTTAAAAAATAAATTGTTATGTTGTCTTTGCTCTCTCCAGTATTGACTAGTTTCTGCTTTTTACTTGGTCGTGTTTGCTCGAGTTTGTATTTGCTTCATTGCTGCGCTTCACTTGATTCGTTTTGTGGCGACATGGAGCAACTCGGCAAGCACCGCGACTCCCCCCTGGCCCCGACACTGAGCACGCAGCACGCACACACAGCGCACACAGCGCACACACAGCGCACAACAGCACACACGCAGCGCACACACAGCGCACACAGCGCACACACAGCGCACACACAGCACACACACAGCGCACACACAGCGCACACAGCACACACAGCGCACACACAGCGCACATACAGCACACACACAGCGCACACACAGCGCACAACAGCACACACGCAGCGCACACGCAACGCACACACAGCGCACACAGCGCACACACAGCGCACACACAGCACACACACAGCGCACACACAGCGCACACAGCACACACAGCGCACACACAGCGCACACACAGCACACACACAGCGCACACACAGCGCACAACAGCACACACGCAGCGCACACGCAGCGCACACGCAACGCACACGCAGCGCACACGCAACGCACACGCAGCGCACACGCAGCGCACACAGCGCACACACAGCGCACACGCAGCGCATACACAGCGCACACACAGCGCACACACAGCGCACACACAGCGCACACACAGCACACACACAGCGCACACAGCGCACACACAGCGCACACACAGCGCACACACAATGCACACGCAGCGCACACGCAGCGCACACGCAACGCACACGCAGCGCACACGCAGCGCACACACAGCACACACACAGCACACACACACAGCGCACATACAGCGCACACACAGCGCACACACAACGCACACACAGCGCACACACAGCGCACATACAACGCACACACAGCGCACACACAACGCACACACAGCGCACACACAGCACACACACAGCGCACACACAACGCACACACAGCGCACACACAGCGCACACACAACGTACACACAGCGCACATACAGCACACACACAGCGCACACACAACGCACACACAGCGCACACACAGCGCACACGCAGCGCAAACGCAGCGCACACGCAGCACACACACAGCGCACACACAGCACACACAGCGCACGCAGCACGCACACACAGCGCGCACACAGCACACACGCAGCGCACACACCGAGCTGTCTGGCGGGGGGTCGCCTGGCACGTCGGGGTTTAATCAGAAGGGCCCCTAGAGGGAGAGTCCCACGGCTTCCCGGTGCCAGGAGATTGGCCGACCCCCACAGGACCGGTTACATTGCGGTGCCCCTAAATTGGCTTCACATTGTATGGGCGCAGAAAGAAAAGGTTCACTGGGCCGACCGCAATAAGTTATTCACGACATTGGGGCGGGGGGGGACTGGGGGTGGAATAGTAAGCAAGAAGAGCACGAGGTCAGGGAAATGGCAGCGCCACTGCGGCCCCCATCTCGGCCCTCATAGCGAGCACACACACACACACTGCCCGCGAGCACACACACACACACTGCCCGCGAGCACACACACACACACTGCCCGCGAGCACACGCACACACACTGCCCGCGAGCACGCACACACACGCACTGCCCGCGAGCACACACACACACACTGCCCGCGAGCACGCACACACACACACTGCCCGCGAGCACACACACACACACACACTGCCCGCGAGCACACACTCACACACACTGCCCGCGAGCACACACACACACACACTGCCCGCGAGCACACACTCACTGCCCGCACACACTCGTGGGGAGTGCGCTCGCCAGCCGGGCGCCCTTCCAGATGCCGCGAGCAACGAGCGGCAATGGGTGGCCGGCGCCGCCACCGCAGCACTCCACGGAGGACACCGTAACAGGGGGCGGTAGCCGCAGGTCGGCGCACGATTGACAGCGCGATACAATGCCACCCCGGGGGCCTTTGAAGTTAAGGGACCCACTCCCTACCGTCCTGCCTCCTCAAGTCGCTCGCACAGCATCCGTGTGATGCCAGCGAGTGCTGCTTCGAGGCAGCGATAGGTGAAGTTTTCTCTCGTCCTTCTCCCTCCGACTCTCACGGCGTCCGTGCGACGCCGTGAGTACAGCTACGAGGTACGTGGTAGGACGTTTGAGTGACTGGGCACTTAGGCAGCAGTAGGCGAGGCTCTTCTCGCAGAATATCCCCCCAGGTAGTGTGCATTGGCGCCGCGAATAAAAGTGAGCACAGAGCATCGGTGTGGTGTGGGTGATGTGTGTGTGCAGCGGCTGCGTGGGGGGACGCGCTGCGGGAGGGGACGCGGAGCCGCGGCGCGCGGGGAGGTCACCGCTCGCTGGTGCGGCGGCCACGGGCGCGCTGCCGTCCGCTGCGATGTCCGCTGCGATGTCCGCTACGATGTCCGCTGCGTGCGGGGGGCGAACTCTGTGACAGCGGCATGAGGACGCCCCTCGGAGAGGCCGCTGGCGGTGGAGGAGGGAGCGGAAGGGGCGGACGTGGGCCCCCACAGTTTCGCTGTGCGTAATTTTGCCGATCACTCTTGCCACGATGCCCCTTTATATACAACCCGTTCTCTTGACTTCTCTCACCGGGTTACAACGCAGCCAACCTGAAACTCCCTCCCCCCTCAAGGTCATTGTTGCCAATACAAGAAGACCGGCAACAGAAAGGCAAACTCCGATTTAAAGCTTTCGTGACTGCAGGGATCCATCTTCTTGGTTCTTTCGGTAAAGTCACGTAGAAGGGAAGCAATAAAATAATTAAAATAAAACATAATAAAATAATTCTCACGACGTTTCGGCTACAACGCAAGCAGCCGTCCTCAGGTGAAGAATGAGACACTACCAAGCTAGGAGCTTATATATACGCTGCGTTGGAGGTGCAAGAGCGCCTTAACAAAAAGAATGTGCATATGAAGAGGAATTTAGCATATTCATGGGAAATGCGTAGGAGGTGGGTGGGGGGGGGGGTTTCATAGTCATATTATGCCCGTGCATTATGCAGGATCAACAGCACCAAGGGGGGGTGCAGTAGCATTAACAAAGGAAAATAATGTTAATAGTATGTAGCTGCAGTTACTAAACAACAACGTAGAAAACTAAAGTATAAACTACATAAAAAACTAAAGTATAAACTGCATAGCACTATCAGTATACTTACTATACTCTACAATAAGCTGAGTTACTAACAGCAAGTAATACATTACAATTCTACGTCGTAAAAATTATATAATATGCTTCCATCTAAACTTTATTCTCTTACATCACACGAGCATACACCGTACTATATACTGCCATAGATAAACCCAACATTAAATTATATACTGTATTGCTATAAACCACCCTATACCTTATACATTTTAATATAACACTATGTATTATTCTACTCACCCTAATGTGTATCACACTGCTATATATTTACTATACAATTACGATACTATATATTACTTTGTACATTGTATTAAGCATATAAATGTTATACTATTTGTTATTATACGCTGTACCATTGACCGTCGTATCAATGGGTGAGTCGTGGGGGGGAAACTTGCAGCGGAGCAAAGAATCCATTCCCTGCAGAGAATACAATGCTAGTGAGTGGAACGCGGTCTGAAAGTCACCGTAAACGTGAACACAATCAGTTAAGATCCGAAATGGTTTATTACGTCCTTCCAATGATTGCTAAGCCAGAATCCATCTTCTCGGTTAAAATTGTCTCTGTGTTTGTATATGTGGATCGCCTCATGAACGAATCTCTCATGATAGCCAGATGGCTTGCAGAGAACCTCTGTCTTGGAGAAGTCAATGTCATGTGAGCCCACTGAGTTGTAACAGTGATCTCCCACGGCTGAGGTGTTTGTCCTACCGTGTTTCAAGTCAGCTTTATGTTCACGGATGCGGTCCGAGACATGTCGTTTGGTTTCCCCAATGTAACTGCTACCACAGAGGAAACTTAGTTTGTAGACGCCAGGGTACTGTATGTCTGGAACCACATCTTTTACAGACGGTACCAGATCACGGATTTTATGTACTGTGTTGAATCGGACCTGGATCTTGTGTTTAATCAGGATTTTGGAGATCTTTTTTGTGACCCCAGCAATGTAGGGTAAGGTGATGGTCTTGAAAGGCTCCTCAACAAGATCCTTCTTGATGGTTGGAGTGATGGCTTTGCGGATTGTGTAGTCGGAGTAACCATTAGCCTTAAGAGCTTGGCGTACGTGTTTGAGTTCACTGGCAATGTGTTCCTGGTCGGAGATGCATTGGGCTCTATGATATAGAGTCTTGATGAGGGAATTCTTCTGGGATGGATGGTGGTGGGAATCCGGTTTTAAGTAAGCATCCGTATGGGTGGCTTTCCTGTAGACAGAGTGGCTCATTGAACCATCAGGTCTCCTTTTGATTAGGACATCCAAAAAGGGTAGGTTGCCATCTTTTTCGACTTCCATGGTGAATCTGATGGCTGGGTGTATGGAATTGATGTGGTCGAGAAATTGGTCGAGAGTAGGCCTGCCATGTGGCCAGATGACAAAAGTGTCGTCTACGTACCTCTTCCATAAGGTCGGGCGTAGAGTGGCAGTCTGGATGGCGTCAGTCTCAAATTTCTCCATGAAGATGTTGGCTACAACCGGAGATAGGGGGGAGCCCATTGGGGTGCCCTCAGTTTGCTTGTAGAAATTTCCATTCCAGGTGAAGTATGTATTGGTTAAGCAGTGTCTCACCAGGGGGGGTACCCCAGCATTCAGTCCTTGATGAACCAAGTCTTCAATGATTGCGATGGTGTCAGGTACAGGAACCTTAGTGAATAAGGAAACCACATCAAAACTGACAAGCAGGTCGTCTGGGGACAGGGCAATCCCCTTGATTGTCGATACCAGGTCAGTAGAGTTTAGTACCGCAGAGGTGGTTTTTCCAGTGAAAGGCCGTAGGATTTCAGACAAAAAACGAGCCAATTTATAGGTGGGGGAGTTGATAGTAGAGACAATGGGACGAAGAGGTGTATCTTCTTTATGTATCTTTGGCAAGCCGTATAATCTTGGTGGCCTGGCTGCAGAAGGTTTCAACGAGAACTCAGCTTATTGTAGAGTATAGTAAGTATACTGATGGTGCTATGCAGTTTATACTTTAGTTTTTTATGTAGTTTATACTTTAGTTTTCTACGTTGTTGTTTAGTAACTGCAGCTACATACTATTAACATTCTTTTCCTTTGTTAATGCTACTGCACCCCCCCTTGGTGTTGTTGATCCTGCATAATGCATGGGCATAATATGACTATGAAACCCCCCCCACCCACCTCCTACGCATTTCCCATGAATATGCTAAATTCCTCTTCATATGCACATTCTTTTTGTTGAGGCGCTCTTGCACCTCCAACGCAGCGTATATAAGCTCCTAGCTTGGTAGTGTCTCATTCTTCACCTGTGGACGGCTGCTTGCGTTGTAGCCGAAACGTCGTGAGAATTATTTTATTTTATTATGTTTTATTTTTATTATTTTATTGCTTCCCTTCTACGTGACTTTACCGAAAGAACCAAGAAGAAAAAAAGGCAAACTCATGAAACTTTGACATCCACAACCACATGGCTGAGAGTGCGCGGAAACTTCAACGTTGTCATTGATTTGTGTCATTATTTGCGCTATAAGCGCTTGCATCTCTGTGTTTGCGCACAAGTGTATTTCTTGTGTATGTGTGCGTTAGTGTCTGCGTGTGTATTTGTCTTTGTGTGCATGTGTGCACAGTACTTGTGCGTTTGTGCAGACCTTTGTGTACTTGTGTGTGTACTTGTGCGTGTGACTGTACGTGCGTGTCAGCGTTTGTGCGCTTGTGTGCAAGTTTATTTATAATGTACAGTCGTTACTGTATGCCCGTGTTGCTATGAATGCGGGTGTCTGGTAGGAGGCCAAATGAGTGTGAGAGTGCGCGTGTGTGTGGGGAGTTGTGGTTGAGAGCGCTGGTGGGAGCGGTAGTGTCATAGCGGTCAGCGCGCCGCGCTGTGAACCTGGCCACCCGGATTCGATTCCCGCTCACGGCCAACACCAGTGACGATTATCTGAACCGGTCTCGGGCCTCCACCCCTAGGTCGACTCAGCTTCAAATGAGTACCTGGTGAGGTGTGTAAACATCGCCACTGGGGAGGCAAAAGCGGTCGGGCGTGGTGCTGGCCACCCACCCCCTCGTGTGCCGTGCCGACCTTCATAGGTGCTCGCTAACAGCAACTTGCCCCAAAACAGTCTATGCAGGCTATACGGGGGGGGGGGGTATTTGTGTTGTGTGGTAATATCAGGAAGTGTGCGGGAGTGTGTGAGGAAGTTTTTTTTTTAGTTTCATGTATTAGGTGTAGCCCTGTGAGCCATGCGGCTCTTCACTCGGGGGCAACCGCAACAAAACAAAAACATGAACAAGAAACATCCTAAAGTGACTACACGCAACAGAAAAATCCAGGAAAAAACAGCAAAGTCTTCCAGAAAAAACACCGTATTTCAACACTGTGTGCAAAAATCCCAGTGGAATGCAAGTCAAACAATAACAACCATAAGACAATGTAGATTAAAGTTGTCAGGCTAACTCTGTACTACAACAAACAAACATGGCTAAACCAAAACATTTCTAAATCACCTAAATAAAGCTATAAAAACAATGTAACAGTGATCATAGGAACTGTGATTCAAGTTTAAGAATAAACGATATACTTAGCATGTACGACCAAGCTTTGCAGCCATAGCTGGCTGCATGAGTCACTCCATAACAGCAGGAGTATCAGTAGCAGAATCACAACTTTTTAATACACCTTTAAAGATCAGCACACTATAATCAAAACTAAAGATCAAACTTTGCAGCGGTCATCCAGAACGATACATTTGATTTCAGGCTATTCTGAATAGCAGTGGCAGCTAGGGGTGTACCACTCCTCGAGAGCAGTTTTGAGTGAAGATCTCACAGGTAGTGATCCAAGTTGCAGTTTATTGGCGATAGCATTCCAGACCCTGGAGGCATCAATAGAAAGGCCCTTCCTCCAGTATTTGTACGGCAATAAGGAAGGTGAAGCTGGTAAATGAGTGAAAACCTTAGGTCGGAGAGTGTCCGTGTGTGCGTGGGTGAGTGTGAGTGAGTCACCTATTACTATAATTAAGGGAAAGAACGGTGATCCAATCTCTGACCCCAAGAAACAGGTTTTCAGATTTGCTGAGCATTTCTGTGAGGTCCTGGGGGAGGGGAAATCCCTCAGCCTGGAAAACATGGGACAAAGTGGGGATGACCCTGCCGAGGCTGCGGTGCCTCAAATATTGGAAGAAGAAGTCACCCCCTGTGAGTGGCTGGCTGAGGTGCCATCTGTTGAGGAAGTACTGAAGGCGATCCAGAGTCTGAGACCAGGAAAGGCACCGGGCAGAGATGATCTCCCAAGCGAAATGCTGAGGGAGGGTGGCGTTTGTGCACAGACTGCCCTACATGACATCATAACAACAGTCTGGACCACTGGACGGGTTCCGCAGGATAGGAAGGATGCCCGAGGTGGTTCCCCTCTTTAAGAAGGGGGACCGCACAGACTGTAACAACGACAGGGGCATCTCACTCAATGTGCCGGGAAAGGTTGTGGCAAAGATTATTCAACATTGCATTGCTAGGCACACTGAGGAGAGGCTTGCGGAGCCCCAATGCGGTTTCAGGAAAGGGCGGTCCTGCATAGATGCCATTTTTTCTGTCCGTATGCTACACCAGAGGTGTAGGAAATTCCAACAAGACCGACATCTCTGCTTTATTGACCTGGTCAAGTCCTATGATACCATCAGTAGGGCTGGGCTCTGGGTTGTTCTTCGTGCTTTCAGAGTCCCTGACCCTCTGCTCACGATCATTAAGGACCTTCATGATGGTGAGCGGGCCCGGGTAAAACTACGTGGCCGGATGTCAGAGCCATTCTCTGTACAACTTGGGGTGCGACAGGGATGTCCTCTGGGTCCCATATTATTTAACATCTATTTCGACCACGTAGTTCGTGAAGCCTTCGATGGCTGTGCCGGAGGAATTTCCATCTGGTATACATATGTAATGCGGTTGTAAACGGCCCTTCTGAGGTGCCGTCAGGGGGGGAGGAGTTAGGTCACGTGGGGGGAGAGGGGTTGAGTATAGAAGGAGGGGAACCGGAAGAGCAGGGGGAGTGACGGGGAACCAGGAACAGAGGAAGGCCACGAAGGGCGAAGCGGGGTGTGGCGAGATCGCCACGAACACAGGGGGAGCGAGGATCGGCACCGTTGGCCAGCGGTGACCGACCCGAAGCAGCGAGGAGGCTGCAGTCAGCAGCGGGGCTGCACAGAGAGAGTGGGCAGCGGGTCTGCATACAGTGACAGCCAGAGGGTCTGCACATAGGGGTAGCAGCAAGTCTGCAGGGAGGAGGTTACAGTAGATGAAGCAGAGAGTCAGAGGGGTGAGGAAGCTATAATAGCAGTGAATAGCCGGGGGCTACAAATACAGGAGTTATAACAGAGTGCCGTGTGGGTAAAGACGTGAACCTGAATAAAGACACGAAGACAGAAAGAAGTGTTCGAGTCCTTTTATTACACTGGAGTCAGAAGTGAAACGGCATGGCGAAACAACTGAGGAAGAAGAATATCCCATCTCCGGCGTCGGCTTCATCATCGGACGACGACGATCTTCCTCCTGAGGTCGGCTTCACTTCGGCGGAGGGAGAGATCCGTGAGGGCCCGGGTGTGGAGGAGGTTGCCGCTGCGCCCGACCCATCTGCGTTGAAGGACGAAGATTTAAGATGGACCCGGATGGCGGAGCAACTGGCGACCCTAAAAACCGTCATCACGGAGTTGTGTGACCTTGTCACGCCAAGGGCGGCGTTGGAAGGTGATGGTGGTGATCGGCAGGAGCCCGGGTCGTCTTCGATGGCGCCGCCATCGACCACGCGGCGTGAAGACGCCATCTTGGGCGTGGCGCACCACGGAAGGCGGGAAGCCGCCATCTTGGGGCCGCCACGAAGATCGTCCGCCATCTTGGCGACACCGCGTTGCGACGCCTTGCTGAACTTGCCGCCGGAAGAGTCGGTGACGGACGGAAGCAGGCCAAGGAGCCGCAGTCGTCACCTTACAACTGTTAAGGAGTTCTCCATCGGGGGCGATTGGAGTGCGTTCGCTTGTCGATTTTTGGCGGCGGTACGAACGGCAAGGTGGACGGACGCCGAGGCGCTGGAGGTGCTTCCGACTCTCCTTGACGATGAGTCTGTTCGTTTTTTTTCGCTCTATAAAAGCTGCGAAGAAGAAAACATTGCGTGGAGTGTTCGACGAAATGGCGGACGCGTACGAGCCACCGGATGACGCCCATCGCCGCTTCGTGCAGCGGCAACGCGCACCGGAGGAGTCGCCTGTAGCGTACAGGGGCGCCGTGCTGGAACTCGCGATGGCCGCTTACCCGGAGACGGAGCCTGACCTGCTGGAACCTCTCATCTTGGGGAAGATGTTGGAGTTATCCCGGGATCTGGGCATTCCTATGCCGGCTTGCGGTCACGAGAAACTCACGTCCCGGACCGCGGCTAAGTGTTTGGACGCCCAGTTCAATCTCCGCCGCTGGAAACAAGTCACGGCGTGGACGGGCGGTCCTGTCGTCGATGGGGGGGCCGTAGGGTGGGACCCTACAAAGGCCGTGTACGTGCCGGATGCGACCGGCCCAAAGGAGCTGTCGGCCGCCTCCACTCCGTGGCTGGCTCGAAGCGAGCCGGGGCCGCGGGCTCCGCCGCCGGCGCGGCCACGTCGGGACGGGGTGCCTGCTGCGCGCCGACCCGACGTCGACTGTTTCCGCTGCGGCCGTCGGGGCCACTATGCCAGGGACTGCTGGGCCCGGGTTCCGGGGCCGCCCCAGCAGGAGGCCTCGATCGCGGACGTCCCAAAGAAAGACCCTCCGGCACAGGCAAGTCGGTGCGCACCAGACACCCGGCAAGGCCTGACACCTCACTCATCGCCGTTGTTGTGCGACGCGGATGTTCTAAAATATGGGAGGCCAGTATCTGCGCCTTGTCGCTCGATAACGCAGTGGCGTAAGTTGGCTCGGCGGGTTGTCGCGGCCGCTACAGGTTCGTCCACTGTACCGGGGTCGATCCAAGGGGTGGACGTGCGTATTTTGGTGGATTCCGGGGCGTCCGCGACCATATTCGGATGTCATATTCCATCTTTTGAACATCCCACCGGGGGCCGTGAGGCCGGCTTACGCTTCCTGCATCGCTGCGAACGGGGGTAGTATGGGCATCGTGGGACAGGTGGACGCTAATATTTCTATCGGGGGGGTCTCGGCCTCGGGCGTTGTGTTAATTTCGAGGTCCCTGGCGGTTCCTTGCTTGTTGGGCACGGATTTTTTGGCTAAGATGCCCATTTTAATTAGAATCAATGAAAATTGCATTGAACTGCCAGGGGGCCGCAAATTGGCGTTTTTACAGTCCACCTGGGGGCGACCGGCTCCGGTTGCCCAGGTGCAGGCGTTATCGGAAGTTTCAGTTGATATTCCACCTGGCTCGCAGATGCTCATTCCCCTACGATACCGGAAGCCGGTTCCGGGTCGGCAGAGTGCTTGTGGAATTTTGCTGTCGCCGTCCGCCGCTGTTACGGGCGGATTGGCACTGGTGGGGGCGCAAACCATTGTCCGTCCGGATCAGCGCCCGTTTTTGCAGGTGTTAAATGCGACTTCTGAAAGCGTGTGTGTGCCGGCTGGTACCGTTGTGGCACACGCCACTACGGCGTTTACGGCTCAGAGTGACATTCCGGACGGGGGGCTGGTGGGTGGTGTTTCACACGACGGAGGGGTGGACGATCGTTGGATCGCCGAATTATGTGCGGAAAATTCGGCCCTTTCCGCTGAGCAGCGTTGTGCGATTCATAAATTATTAGCGAGCTATTCCGATGTGTTTAGCTCGGACGATTTGGACTTGGGACGCACCTCGCTGCTCTCTCATCACATCGAAACGGGGGACGCGGCCCCTATCCGCTTGAACTCGCGTCGGATGAGTCCGGCTGAGCGTGAGCACGTTCGAGGGGCAGTGGAAGACATGTTGAAAGCGGATATTATATCTCCGTCTAATAGCCCGTGGGGTGCGCCTGTCGTGTTGGTTAAAAAGAAAGATGGTAAATTACGATTTTGTGTGGATTTTCGGAAGTTAAATAAAGTGTCGGTGGCAGATGCGTATCCCCTGCCGCGTATGGACGATTCTCTCGACGCCTTGTCAGGGGCTAAGTTTTTTTCAACGCTAGATCTCTCTTCGGGCTTCTGGCAGCTTCCCCTTGACGAGCCCTCGCGGGAAAAGACAGCGTTCCGTACGCCGCAGGGGTTGTTCCAATTTAACTGTCTGCCGATGGGGTTGAATGCAGCCCCTGCCACCTTTCAGAGATTGATGGAGTTGGTATTGACGGGGTTGCAGTGGGAGACATGTCTCATTTATTTAGATGATATTATTGTCTTCAGCCGCACATTTGATGAGCATTTATTGCGGTTGGAGGCCGTTTTTGCCAGAATGCGTTCTGCTAATTTGAAATTCAAGCCTAAGAAATGTCATCTACTGCAACGTTCCGTTCGATACTTGGGACATATTGTTAGTGCGGACGGGGTGGCCACGGATCCAGAGAAAACTGCGTGTGTCCGGGATTGGGCAACCCCCGCCACGGTGGGTGATGTGCGTCGGTTTTTGGGGTTCGCCTCATATTACCGGAGGTTTGTTCCGAATTTCGCTACTATCGCCAGGCCTTTGCATCTCCTTACTGGGAAGGGGCACAAATTTGTGTGGGGACCGCCGGAGGAGGCGGCGTTTCGGAGCCTGCGCGACCTACTGGCTACTGCGCCGACGTTGGATTATCCGGATTTTGAACATCCCTTCATTCTGGATACTGATGCGAGTGACACCGGGATTGGGGCGGTGTTGTCCCAGTCAAAAGGTGGTGTTGAGCGTGTGGTGGCGTACGGGAGTCGGGTTTTGTCTCCCGCGGAAACTCGTTACTGCGTCACTCGCAGGGAACTTTTGGCTATTGTGTATTTTCTCCGCCAATTTCGACCGTATCTGTACGGTCGGTCGTTTATTGTCCGAACGGACCATGCGGCCTTGCAGTACGCTCTTAAGATGGACCAGCCATCCGGACAATTGGCGAGATGGCTGGACACGTTGCAAGAATTCTCCTTCCAAATTCACCATCGGAAGGGTGTGCGTCACGCTAACGCGGACGCACTGTCCAGGTTGCCGCAACAATCCCCTTGTGCGTGTGCGTCGGGGACGCATAGGTGTGGACCGGCTCAGCCCCCCCCTCAACCTGTCGCGCGGGCAGTGGATGTTCTCGAACCTCCGCTTACACCGGGACCGGTTGAAGGGGGACCGGCTGACGGGATTTTGCGTCTTCCAAGGTCTGTGTGGATTCGGGAGCAAATGTTGGACGATTCTTTGGTGTCGTTACGGAAACGAACGGAGAAGGCGGGTAAGGAAGTCGGTGCGGGTGGTAATTCGGAAACTGCTCTCCGAGATGGGTTACTGATGTGGAGGGAAGGGATACAGGAACACTGGCGTCTCGTTGTGCCTGCGTCATTGCGCTATGAGTTGATTCGATCTTTGCACTGTGACACACTTTTACACCTGGGGGTGCAGAAAACCCTATTGACGCTGCAACGAGACTATTATTGGCACGGCATGACGACGGATGTCGTCGGTCACGTTCGCGCGTGTCCCGATTGTGCCCGCCGTAAGCCGCCTAAACATCCATATGTTCCGCCGATACAATCGATTAAAGTATCTCGGGTTAATGAGTTGGTGGCGTTAGATATTTTGGGACCCTTTCCGCCATCAGCTAAAGGGAATAAGTATTTACTGGTGGGGGTGGAGTACCTCTCTCGCTGGCCGATGGCCTGGCCCTTGCCTGACCAGTCAGCGGCGTCTATCACGGACGCCTTTCTATTTGGGTATGTAATGGACAAAGGGGCTCCGGAGAGGCTCCTTACGGATCAGGGACGTAACTTTTCGTCTAAATTGTTGGGGGAGGTGTGTGCGGCTCTTGGAACTAAAAAGATACGGACGTCCCCCTACCACCCGCAAACGGATGGTATGGTGGAACGGTTGAATCGGACTCTGTCCGCCATGCTGTGCCATACAGTCGGGGAAAACCAATCTGATTGGGATTTGCATATCCCTGGGGTGCTTTCGGCGTATCGCATGACGCCGCACGCGGCTACTGGATACTCGCCGTTTTTCCTTATGTACGGCCGTGAGAACGTGCCGCCGATTCATGACCAGTTGGGAACCGGTGCGAGGGGGCCTGTTAAGCCTCTTCCTGAGTATATTAAGGACAACGTTCGGCGTGTCGCTGAGGCGAGGGAAAATGCCCGCATGGCTACTGCCAAGGCTCAGGCCAGGAATGAGCGGTGTGCCCGACGTTCAAAGGGGGAGTGTCCCTGGAAAAAGGGGGACCTGGCCTGGCTTCATTGCCCACAGGTGCGGCCAGGTACATCTCCTAAATTACATCGACCTTGGCAGGGTCCGGTCCGCCTCATTGAGGTTCCCAACCCACAGTCGGCGCGTGTTCAGGTTGGTGCACGGCGTTGGTTCGTGCACACGTCCCGGTTGAAGCCATACATTGCCCCACGGCCGGATGCGTCATCTCCCCAAGTTGCCTTGCCGGGGTCTGTTGCTGCCGACTCGCCCTTGCCTGTGTCTGCTGACCTTGCGAGAGCGCCTGTCGTACCCTTCACAGACAAGCCGGCCGTGACAGCGCAGGGAGGAGGACCTTCCGCTTGTGGGACGCCGACCGGAGCCGCAGAACCCACGGGACCTGCAGCTCTTCCTATCCCTCCGCGGACGCGAGTACGGGATGTTTCTGGACGCGAGCGGGACAGTGGCGGGCCTCCAATGGCGACGGAAGAACTTGCGCCCGTCGCCCCTAAAACCCTTCCACGTTCCCGCTCGGCGGGTGGGCCGCCGACCGTCCGGGACGGCCCGGCTACTCGTACTCGCTCGAAATCCCTCACGTTTCGTTAGATTGTGTTGTGTTGTGTTATTGTTATAATGTTCTTCAATGCTTCGTGTCTTTTTGCGTGTTGGCCCTTTACACCCGCATTGCTTTTCAGGTTGCAATTCAGCCGAGGTCGGCTGGATTTTCTTTAGGGGGGAGGGTGATGTAATGCGGTTGTAAACGGCCCTTCTGAGGTGCCGTCAGGGGGGGAGGAGTTAGGTCACGTGGGGGGAGAGGGGTTGAGTATAGAAGGAGGGGAACCGGAAGAGCAGGGGGAGTGACGGGGAACCAGGAACAGAGGAAGGCCACGAAGGGCGAAGCGGGGTGTGGCGAGATCGCCACGAACACAGGGGGAGCGAGGATCGGCACCGTTGGCCAGCGGTGACCGACCCGAAGCAGCGAGGAGGCTGCAGTCAGCAGCGGGGCTGCACAGAGAGAGTGGGCAGCGGGTCTGCATACAGTGACAGCCAGAGGGTCTGCACATAGGGGTAGCAGCAAGTCTGCAGGGAGGAGGTTACAGTAGATGAAGCAGAGAGTCAGAGGGGTGAGGAAGCTATAATAGCAGTGAATAGCCGGGGGCTACAAATACAGGAGTTATAACAGAGTGCCGTGTGGGTAAAGACGTGAACCTGAATAAAGACACGAAGACAGAAAGAAGTGTTCGAGTCCTTTTATTACACATATAATGGGAGGCTGATCGATGCCCAGGTGCAGTCAAGGGATGGCTCCCTATTGGTCAACCATGTTATGTATGCCGATGATCTGGTAATTGCTGCTCACTCAAAAGAGGATTTGGAGGTGCTGCTGCTGAACCTGGAGCTTGCTCCTAAGAGGTGGGGTCTTACCATCAGCCCCACCAAAGCTAAGCACCTACTGGGTATTTTGTACTATCGGACACTCCCCCCATAACTCCCAATTGGTGATGGGGCAGTTGTGGAGAGAGTGGAGAGTTTCCCATACCTGGGCAGTGTGCTCTTGACCGGCTCCGGATTGACAGCAGAGGTCTCAATCCGAATCAGTCGAGCGGCATTATCATTTCATCAGTTGCGTAATGCTGTGTGGAAGCTACCTGGTCTGTCACTCCGCACGAAGCTTCAGGTCTTCTCGGCCACAGTCATTCCCTCCCTTCTCTACGCTTGCGAAACGTGGACCCCCGTAATAGAACATCTTCGCCGGTGAGAAAAATTTAGGCTGGCCTGCCTACGATCCATCCTGGGTTTAACCAGGCTGGCTTGTGAGGAGTTCACAAATACTTGAAAGATCTGGACAAAGTCCCATCGGTGAGCTCCTCCGGCAGGCAAGGCTGCATTGGCTGGGTCATGTAGCCCGCATGCCCAGCCACCGCATGCCCAGCCACCGCATGCATTAACAGTTTTACTTCAGCCGGATATAGGGGACTAAACGGGCGCAGCACGGGCTAGAGATGAGATGGAGTAATGTGTTACAGGAGGATATGGAGCTGAGTGGACTTGCCGATGACTGGTACCAGCGGTGTTAAGATTGGCCTCTGTGGAGGAGGCTCGTGAAGGATGCTGCTACTGGGCAGTTGGAGGAAGTCGCCCTCCAACAACGGAGGGCGCAGGAGCGACGCTCACAACAACGAGCGGAGCGCCGGGTGGCTGAAGCACAGCAAGTTGGCACAGTAAGGGGCACAAGTGGTACACCAGCCAGTCATCTCGGTCATCTCAGTCAGTCGACTTGTGGCACCTGGGTCTGCCCCGTGACCTCCTGCCGGCGGGCGTTCAACACTTCACGTGGCCTCAACGTGCACCTAGCCTGGCACAAGCGTCGTGGTGACGTCACTGCCACTTAGTGGCGAATGGCGGTTGTGATTGGTGAGTGAGTGTGCGTGTGTGGTAATGTGAGGTGAGTGAGTGTGGTAATGTGAGGTGAGTGAGTGTGTGTTGGGTAATGTGAGGTGAGTGAGTGTGAGTGTGTTGGGTAATGTGAGGTGAGTGTGTGTGTGTGGTAATGTGAAGTGAGTGAGCGTGTGTTGGGTAATGTGAGGTGAGTGCGTGTGTGTTGGGTAATGTGAGTGTGTGTGCGTGTGTGGTAATGTGAGGTGTGTGTGTGTGTGTGTGGTAATGTGAGGTGAGTGTGTGTGTGTGGTAATGTGAGGTGAGTGAGTGTGTGTTGGGTAATGTGAGGTGAGTGAGTGTGAGTGTGTGTGGTAATGTGAGGTGAGTAAGTGAGTGTGGTAATGTGAGGTGAGTGTGTGTGGTAATGTGAGGTGAGTGAGTGAGTGTTGGGTAATGTGAGGTGAGTGTGTGTTGGGTAATGTGAGGTGAGTGAGTGTGGTATTGTGAGGTGAGTGAGTGTGTGTGGTAATGTGAGGTGAGGAAGTTTGTGTGTGGTAATGTGAGGTGAGTGAGTGTGTGTGGTAATGTGAGGTGAGTGTGTGTGGTAATGTGAGGTGAGTGAGTGAGTGTTGGGTAATGTGAGGTGAGTGAGTGTGGTATTGTGAGGTGAGTGAGTGTGTGTGGTAATGTGAGGTGAGGAAGTTTGTGTGTGGTAATGTGAGGTGAGTGAGTGTGTGTGGTAATGTGAGGTGAGTGTGTGTGGTAATGTGAGGTGAGTGAGTGTGTGTGGTAATGTGAGGTGAGTGAGTGTGTGGTAATGTGAGGTGAGTGTGTGTTGTAATGTGAGGTGAGTGTGTGTTCGGGTAATATGAGGTTAGTGAGTGTGTGTGGTAATGTGAGGTGAGTGTGTGTGTGATAATGTGAGGTGAGTGTGCGTGTGTGTGGTAATGTGAGGTGAGTGTGCGTGTGTGTGGTAATGTGAGGTGAGTGTGTGTGTGTGGTAATGTGAGGTGAGTGTGCGTGTGTGTGGTAATGTGAGGTGAGTGTATGTGTGGCAATGTGAGGTGAGTTTGCGTGTGTGTGGTAATGTGAGGTGAGTGAGTGTGTGTGTGGTAATGTGAGGTGAAGGAGTGATTAGGTAATGTGAGGTGAGTGTGTGTGTGTGTGGTAATGTGAGGTGAGTGAGTGTGTGTTGGGTAATGTGAGGTGAGTGTGTGTGTGTGGTAATGTGAGGTGAGTGTGCGTGTGTGTGGTAATGTGAGGTGAGTGTGAGTGAGTGTTTTGGGTAATGTGAGGTGAGTGAGCGTGTGTGTGGTAATGTGAGGTGAGGGAGTGATATGGTAATGTGAGGTGAGTGTGTGTGTGTTGGGTAATGTGAGGTGAGTGAGTGTGTGTGGTAATGTGAGGTGAGGGAGTGATATGGTAATGTGAGGTGAGTGTGTGTGTGTTGGGTAATGTGAGGTGAGTGAGTCAGTGTTGAATGTGAGGTGAGTGTGTGTGTGTGGTAATGTGAAGTGAGTGAGCGTGTGTTGGGTAATGTGAGGTGAGTGCGTGTGTGTTGGGTAATGTGAGTGTGTGTGCGTGTGTGGTAATGTGAGGTGTGTGTGTGTGTGTGGTAATGTGAGGTGAGTGTGTGTGTGTGGTAATGTGAGGTGAGTGAGTGAGTGTGTGTTGGGTAATGTGAGGTGAGTGAGTGTGAGTGTGTGTGGTAATGTGAGGTGAGTAAGTGAGTGTGGTAATGTGAGGTGAGTGTGTGTGGTAATGTGAGGTGAGTGAGTGAGTGTTGGGTAATGTGAGGTGAGTGTGTGTTGGGTAATGTAAGGTGAGTGAGTGTGGTATTGTGAGGTGAGTGAGTGTGTGTGGTAATGTGAGGTGAGGGAGTGTGTGTGGTAATGTGAGGTGAGTGAGTGTGTGTGGTAATGTGAGGTGAGTGTGTGTGGTAATGTGAGGTGAGTGAGTGAGTGTTGGGTAATGTGAGGTGAGTGTGTGTGGTAATGTGAGGTGAGGGAGTGAGTGTGTTGGGTAATGTGAGGTGAGGAAGTTTGTGTGTGGTAATGTGAGGTGAGTGAGTGTGTGTGGTAATGTGAGGTGAGTGTGTGTGGTAATGTGAGGTGAGTGAGTGTGTGTGGTAATGTGAGGTGAGTGAGTGTGTGTGGTAATGTGAGGTGAGTGTGTGTTGTAATGTGAGGTGAGTGTGTGTTCGGGTAATATGAGGTTAGTGAGTGTGTGTGGTAATGTGAGGTGAGTGTGTGTGTGATAATGTGAGGTGAGTGTGCGTGTGTGTGGTAATGTGAGGTGAGTGTGCGTGTGTGTGGTAATGTGAGGTGAGTGTGTGTGCGTGGTAATGTGAGGTGAGTGTGCGTGTGTGTGGTAATGTGAGGTGAGTGTGTGTGTGTGGTAATGTGAGGTGAGTGTGCGTGTGTGTGGTAATGTGAGGTGAGTGTATGTGTGGCAATGTGAGGTGAGTTTGCGTGTGTGTGGTAATGTGAGGTGAGTGAGTGTGTGTGTGGTAATGTGAGGTGAGGGAGTGATATGGTAATGTGAGGTCAGTGTGTGTGTGTGGTAATGTGAGGCGAGTGAGTGTGTGTTGGGTAATGTGAGGTGAGTGTGCGTGTGTGTGGTAATGTGAGGTGAGTGTGAGTGAGTGTTTTGGGTAATGTGAGGTGAGTGAGCGTGTGTGTGGTAATGTGAGGTGAGGGAGTGATATGGTAATGTGAGATGAGTGTGTGTGTGTTGGGTAATGTGAGGTGAGTGAGTGTGTGTGGTAATGTGAGGTGAGGGAATGATATGGTAATGTGAGGTGAGTGTGCGTGTGTGTGGTAATGTGAGGTGAGTGTGAGTGAGTGTTTTGGGTAATGTGAGGTGAGTGAGCGTGTGTGTGGTAATGTGAGGTGAGGGAGTGATATGGTAATGTGAGGTGAGTGTGTGTGTGTTGGGTAATGTGAGGTGAGTGTGAGTGAGCAAGTGGCGACGTGTCGCCACTTGCTCGCCTGTTGACTTGGCGACACGTGTCTTCAGATCGCCCGTCGTCGTTGTTGTTGTTGTTGCTGCTGTTGCTGTTGTTGACACGCGTCGACAGAAATGGGAAGGCGCTTTGTTCGCACCGTACGTAGCTAACCTCGCCGGCAGGGGAGTGAGCACGAGCCTGGGGGGGTGAGGAGTGGTGAGGAGCGAGCGGTGAGGAGTGGTGAGGAGCGAGCGGTGAGGTACCAGCATCAACAGCGAGTGGTTAGCCAAGATTGTGTGATAAGGAGGGTTGTAGGTTCGTGTTTCTGTATTCGACATATTTTAATTTGTGATTCTACTTGTGTAGTGACTAACGCGGAGACAGTAAGGCTTGGAGGCGCCTCTTTATTTAACAAGAACCATCGGGAGAACACACTATTTATTAAGGCCGTCTATTGTCGGTGGCACTACTTATTTAGAAGAGTCGGTCGGCAGTCTGACGAGCGGCGCCCCGGGATGGTGAAGACGACGACGCCGCCGGCGATCATCTCAGCAACAGCCACGAGGTCCCCCACAGCCCCCCCCCCCCCCCCTTTTATACTCTCAGCGCGGCCTCGCCCCGCCCCGGGCCACGCCCCCGGCCACGCCCCCTTTCTGGAACCTACCAGCGGGTCCCCGGGGCTCCGCGATGGGCCCCTTCTGTGACCTTTTTCCCCCGAGATGTCTCCTCTCGTGTCTGCCGTGGCCCGCTGGCGCCAGAACTGCCGGACGCCGCAGATCCCCTCTTTCGGCAGCAGCCAGCGCTATGCCACTACACATGTTTGGGTTAGAGGTTAGGCTTCGTACAGGACTTAGGGGGTTATATATGTGTACGTTAGGGGGTTATGGGTTAAATATATTGAGCTTAGGTAAGGATTCATTGTGTTAGTTTTTGAGGTTCAGGGTTAGGATTAAATATGTCTTAGCTAGGACTTAGGTCTGTTAGGTTAGGGGCGATGTGCATTTGGATTGGTGCTGCCGTGTGCGGATTAACTATTCTGTGCTTCGGGATCGACTCAGTGACTTTGAACTGATTCCTCTTACGGAATTATTTTGGTGCCACGAAGTGCTGTGATCAGCCTGCCCAGCAGGATTTCATGCCGAGTGGACCTATGTGTTGTGGGGTAAATTACGACGCTGAATCAGGTCTTCAAGTAAGGGCTTGCGCCGGTTTATTAACAAAGGAAGTAAGTAAATACCAGGGGTAGGTGTCCTACACTCGGTCCTTCCCTTGGACTCTTAGCTCTTTCTACTGCTAGCCTACTGGCTGTCTCTTCGCCTTCCGTAACTACAGCCGGCTCCTACAGACTCCCAGAGCTCTACCCCTGGCTGTCTCTTCAGCTCCCTTCAACCGCTCTCTCTCCCGGACCCCGCTTTCGTCACGGGGCCCCCCTTAAGTACCCCCAGGTTACATGACGTCATCACACCTCACAGCACGTATGACGTCACGTCCCCATATTACTCCTCTACATATGTATGGGGGAGACCCAAATCCCTGATCCCCCTCCTTCCTGTCGCCCTATCTCCCCCCCCCCCCCCCCCCCCCCCAGTATCTTCTCCAAAATCCACCTTTATTGACTTTCTCCAGCAAGCTGGGGTTATGGAACGTGGAGCGAGCGATGGCCCCTTGTTATCTCACGAGCAAAAACAACTGAACAAAATGTAAATCCAAACAAAAAGCGAAAGATTTCGTCGGGGTCATGGACCACTGGACAACCGCCCTGGTCAAAGTCCTATCCGACCCATTAATTTCTGGATTACTCAGTCCACTTAATTTGAAGATACTGTACAATATACATTCTCTGAACGTGTTGCCATTGCCGTGCTATTGGCGTGTACGCACATGGCGTGAAGTTTCCAGTTCGCTCTGTTGAACCAGGTGAGAACTCGAGAGACAAATCACTCAACTTGGGATCGCACTCAGCAACAATCATCGCCCCCTACTGGCAGACTCATGCCCTCTCGCAGGCCACGTGCCGAGTCACATTGTGCCACACAGGGATAGCTGCCACTGGCGGGTCCCCTCAAATGTTTTAGTTGAGCTCCTATTGATTTCGTTTAGCCAGGGGAGAAGTCAAAGAGAGAGAGAGAGAGACCAGGATAGAGCCTGATTTACAAGAGTGACCTGGGTCAACTAAATTACGAAAGCAAAACAAATAACATAGAGTACAACAATGAAGTAGATATACATCAGGGCAAAAATAACAGTGTCACATGATAAATATTGCACAAATATAAAACAATGCTAAATACTGTCCCTATCATAGGTCGGCTCGGGCAGTTTATTTTTAGACTGATCACAGTTCAATTACAATTTGTAGTTACAGAAACGTAAAATAGATATAGAGTGACTATTTTACTAACATGCAAATAGACGTAGATCTATAATGTCAAATGCAATTGCAAGTGACGCCATCTTAAAGAATCGACATCTCAGCATCACATTGATATGCAGATGTTGGAGGCGCAAGAGGCATTTTTGAAATAATATAATTCCAAATGTTTGAGGTGTTCACAGAGAATGAGTGAGAACGTCGGTACAGTGCACTTGAGTGTTGTGTGGTGTCTTCAGATTTCAAGGATCTTGGTCCTGAAATAATATCGTGGACAGGTATAGAACTGCAATGTTTGTGTGCGGGCATTAAATACGTACTTGGCCCAATGAATCTCCCTCTTGAGTCGAAAGAGGAGGTGATAACCGGTCTTAGAGTACATTTCAGTGGATGAGTGGAGTAGTTTGTTTGTAAGATGATGCGTAATGCGGAATTTATGATAGAATTCATAAAATCGAAAGTGGTTTTAGGGGTTGATTTCTACGTGATATTTGCATAGTCTGGGAGACGCGAAGCAGTCGGAGCAGTGAAACGTGTGTCACGGATGAGAAACAGGATTTGTTTTCTCGACAAAGTCCCCTTCATTATTAAATTTGCGTAAAAATATTTTGATCGTCGGGTTTTAATTTGAGGTGACAATTGAGCCAGACGCCAAGATGCTTGTGATACTTGTGCAGAGTCCATACGAGTTGTTTGGTAAGGGGAATTAGTTGTTCCAGCACCCATACATGTGTAGTGTAGCACAAGCCGAAGACGAGGTAGTTGCAGGAGGCACCTTCTTTATTGACTTTCTTAGGTCCACAGGTTCCTTCCGATGTCGTATAGCCCAGCCGAGACACAGCCCTGACCGTGTTACACTGACAGCGTCGACCGAGACAGCTAACAACTATGCGGCCGCGCAATGATCTAGTGGAGACGGCAGCAACGAAGGCGGCAAAGACGACCGCAACAACGAGATGAGTCCACTCCCATAATCAGCAGCCTGGAGCTCTCGCTCTTCGCTGCTTTTATCCTACTTGGCGCGGCCTGGCTCTGCCCTGGCCGTGGCCTCCCACTAGCGGGTTCCAGGCGCTTCCCGATGAGGTCTTCCGTGACCCTTGCCCCAGTTCCTCCGTCCTGCCGGCACACAAACCGTGTATGTGCTCAACGGCGTGTGCGCTAACTGTCCACCGCAGTTGCCGCTGCTGGACAGCATGTCACTACACACGTGTGCACTCGCATGAACACACGTGAACGTCGCTATCCCTAAAAAGTTCAGAGGCACCTAAATGCCTTTTTTTAATCTCCTCTCTGCCGTCCCTTCTCGAACCTCCGACAGAGTTCTTTCCAATCTCTTCTCCTTTAAGCCAACCATGTCCCTTGGTCTCTTTCTCCATCTCTAGCTGTCATTAATCAATTTACTTTAACATGAGTTTAACACATAGGCTTTCGCGACCAATATCATCCATAATACATTTTTTTGGGATAAGATTGCGTAAATATATAAATGTGTCGGTAAACCCGCCACCACCCGACACAGCCGATTAGTAAGGTTTGTCACGTAAACAGAACATGCCAATTCGTTACTAGTACAGCACACCGGTGTGTTGGAGATCTGAGTACGACGTTTCGCCAGTAATTACAATGAAGTTGTAACTGGTGAAACGTCGCACTCAGATTACAATGCAGCTAGTTGTAATTACTGACGAAACGTCGTACTCAGATTGTAGATGTTGTGGCTTTGCCAATTGGCTGTGTCGGGTGGTGGCGAGTTTAACGACACATTTGTAGTGAGTTCAACTGAGTCGCAGACGTACTCTTGGAGGCAACACATTTATGAAACACCAGAATAAGAACCTATGGTGGTGACCACCAGGCTAACTACACTAATTACAACGTAACTGCTACTACGGACCGGACCACAGCTCGGGTCCAGGTCCACGTGTTGGAGACTCGGTAGAACGTAGACGAAGGCTTCTTCAGGATGAACAACAACGCCGGCCCCTCTGGGGACCCGGCTTTTATTCTCTGCGGCGTGGCCGGCTCCACCCTTGGCCACGCCCACCTTCCAGAATCCTCGAGCAGGATCTGGACCCTGACCACGTGACCACCCCTAGCACCCACTTGGGGCCCCTTTGTAGACTTAACCGGTCACGTGTCCTCTCGGGTCAACCAGAGTGCCACGGCCTCTAGTAACCTCATTCCGACAGCCGGCACTCCCACACCCTGTCCTGTAGGGCTGGCACTGCACGCCGAGCGTGGTGCCATCAATCAGCGCTGTCATTCAGCGCTGACCGAGCCCCTCTAGGGCCGGTACTACACCCACATCCAAGTGGTGTCCGCGATGTTGTTACACCACACGCCGTGCCTCCCTAGGACCGGCACTACACAGTGGCATCCCGCGATGTACCTACACATTAATACATTTACGCGATCTAACCCAAAAAAAACCTGTATTACTTTTCTCTTTCTCTAACCCCTCAGTCAATTCCATGCTTTCTGGTCCTGTCTAACAGCTGTCCTTTATATTCTTGGTTCTTTCGGTAAAGTCACGTAGAAGCTGTCCTTTATTCATTAATTTGCTTTGCGATGCACAGTACTTGTGTGGCCCTTACACTTGCAGGAATAAACATTTACAGTTGTAAATGTGATGCGAGTTACATAACACCCCACTATTGGTAAGGATAGTCTGATCTGCAAGAGTAACCTAGAAATATGTTGCATTATCCAGTAACCAAATTCAGGTTTCTTTCGTGGCAGGCGAAACTTATTTAACTGCACCACTAATTTAATCCATCGCAAACGCATCACACCATACCTCAGCAACATAACTCGTCACGGAACTAAACACGTCATCGTACCTGGCTTTGTAATTTATTCTCCTTATATAACTTTCCAAATGAGCAGCGCGCAAACGGGCATGTTCGAGGGCTGTCTAGAAAAGCACACAGTGGCATCATCATCACGATCCATAGCCAGATAGCTCGGAGGTCGCCACTGCATATTTAGTCATTTGTTTCCACTTTCCTCTGTCTTGTGCCAATATGTTCAAGTGGCGTAGTTAAACATTTTTATGCCATCCTGGACGCCCCCTATCGCTAGCACCGCTTCACAGAAATCTGTGCCTACTGGAACCAGCGCTTCTTTCTGGCGGGTCAGCGAGCGGTGACAGACTCAATCGCTCATCGGCACCATTGTTCGCCATGTTTCAATCGATTGCTCGATGAAGGCCTCCCCGAAGCAGCCCGCCATTTCTTGTGACGCTGAGATGTAACGATCCACCCAGCAGCCGCCCATCAGCTGATCTCATGAGGATGCATTCACCTGCAATGATTTGAGCAGTGCTGAGTATGGATTCACATAATGAGGGCTTGGTGTGATTTTACGATAGGGGTTTCAAGCAGACGCAGGATGATGTATTATTAACTCCGAACGCAGAGATCTAATCTCGATTCATTACATCATTTTAATTCGTAATGAGTACTCTGGGATGCGATCCTGGTGTAATGATTAGCACACCACTCGACTTGCAATCCAGAGGTCGCCCACTCAATCTCTGCTGCCCACTTAACCGTATAAATGTGCACGCCACGGTCGATCATCAGGTTGTGTGTGGTAGGGTAAAGTGTGATGAGTACTCCCACCTTTTACACGTTATGTGGCCAGTGTGGAAGAATAGAAAATTACCCTCTAGAGGAGCCATCTTGAGCTTTCTGTAGTGGAGGCCGTTCGGTCATCAGTGGGATGAGCAGGCAATTGTGGACAATCACCAAATTGCATTCGGGGTTAATCTGGATTGATGATTCACACCCACCACAACAACAATTACCACAACATCACCAACGATTACCACCATAACTACCACGGCAACATCATAATCGACTACCGCAACGACGACCGCAACGACACCAGCATCGGGGACATCTCTTGCTGACCCCACCTTCTGGTGCCACGAGGGGCTGGATGTCTGAATATGAAAAGTTCAAAGTGGTCAAAGTTTCCAAATTATCCATTAACAACCAAGAGATAAGAGTGGCGCGCGCACAGAAACAACAACAGATATCCCCCCCCCCACCCCCGTGCTGCCCTTACCGGACTAAGCAGATCAAAGACGTTAGTTTGTTTTACACATCACATCCGCCACACGACCTTTCAGGGAGTGCAACACTTCAGCGGCATCGTTTAAATATAGGTGCCGACTCTGGACCGATACTGACATTCAGTGTTTTCATTAGCAGCAGTCGCACTTGTTTGAACGAATGAACTGCCAGATGTTGATGAACTGCCAAATGTTTACAGGCAAGATTATGTAATACATGATACGGATAACTACATGACTGTGAGGGCAACTGCTGTTAGTGAGCACCTATTAAAGTCAGTGCATCGCACGAGTGGGTGGTGTCACGAGAATCACGCCCGCCCAACTCTGTTTTCCAAGTGCTGATGTTGACATACCACACCATCTACTAATTGAAGACTGAGTCGACCTAAGGGAGGGGCCAAGACTGGGTTCGGATATGACTCGTCACTAATGTTAACCGTGGCTGGGTTGGTAGTGCTAATCAGTGTTAACCACTCCCCACATTTTTCGATAAAGATCCCCCGTATAATCTTAACAGACTGGTGAGGCACGTGCTGTAAGGGAGCACCTATGAAGGGCACACGAGGGGGTGTGTGGCCAGCACCACGCCCGGACACTTTTGTCTCCCGAGTCGCAATGTTTACACATTGCACCAGGTACTCATTTGAGTGCCTGGTGCAAGGTGTGTATGTTGAACTTCTTTAGCACATTACGTAGCCAAGGTGCAGGGGAAGGACAACAAACAACACGAACAGCAGTTCCAAGGGAATGAGTTTTTAATCGAAATGATTTAAAAGTGCATAGCTGCAGTGATTTCCAAATGTCAGAAGGAACAGCGTTCCAGACGGCCGCAGAAGTGCATCTGAAAAGGCGCGATGCAATTCGCGTCTTCGGTGCGATGTCATATCGGGAAGTCTGCACACAAACGCCATCCTCCCTCGGCGGCCATTCGCTTGAGAGGCCATTCGCTTGAGAGGTCATTCGCTTGAGAGGTCATTCGCTTGAGAGGTCATTCGCTTGAGAGGCCATTCGCTTAAGAGGTCATTCGCTTGAGAGGTCATTCGCTTGAGAGGCCATTCGCTTAAGAGGTCATTCGCTTGAGAGGCCATTCGCTTGAGAGGTCATTCGCTTGAGAGGTCATTCGCTTGAGAGGTCATTCGCTTGAGAGGTCATTCGCTTGAGAGGTCATTCGCTTGAGAGGTCATTCGCTTGAGAGGCCATTCGCTTAAGAGGCCATTCGCTTGAGAGGTCATTCGCTTAAGAGGTCATTCGCTTGAGAGGCCATTTGCTTGAGAGGTCATTCGCTTGAGAGGTCATTTGCTTGAGAGGTCATTCGCTTGAGAGGTCATTTGCTTGAGAGGTCATTCGCTTGAGAGGTCATTCGCTTGAGAGGTCATTCGCTTGAGAGGCCATTCGCTTAAGAGGTCATTCGCTTGAGAGGTCGTTCGCTTGAGAGGCCATTCGCTTAAGAGGTCATTCGCTTGAGCGACCATTTCTCCCCGAAGCTTTCCCTCGTTTCAAGTTCCGGATCACCCTTCGCACTGCATCACGGGATGGCAACCTCAGCCAACCACTCACAAGGAGTCGCGACTTCCTTCAAATGTTCGAGGCACAGCAGCACCAGATCGGGTCAACCCCACCTTGCCCGATGATGCTGGTTGAGCTGAGAGGTTTCCCCTTCCCCCGAGACCTCACGGAAACTCTTAGGAAACTTGCGAACCCATTCTTTGGGGGTCCGAGATCGGTTTACCGTTTTTTTTACCTTAAAGATGATGACTGGTGTGGCGCCGCAAGTGTCTTTTGTAATGGTCTTTAAAGCAAAAAGTTTATGTTTGGTGTTTGAACATCTTAACAGCTGTTTCATTGCTAGTAAGGGTAAACCATGTTATTGTTATACTGTGTTAAAAGTGATTTGTTATCACGTGCTACTGAGGCAGTTTTAATTTAATCAGCAAATTATTCATTAACCTCATTGCCAAACCAAAGAAGCCCAAGACGTCCATCTAATTGCTCTTTAACTAACCATAGAACAAGAATTGGAGTAGGTGACACAACGTTTTGCCTGTTGCAGTACCAACCCTTTGGAACAACCTCGTTTCCTCCCTTGACATTGTCAAATTTCCTTCAAAGAATATCCTGAAGCAGAATGTCAGATACAGCCACATTATAGTTTTATTAGGAAGCCACTGGAGCTATGCACTTTTAAATCGAGATCGAAAAACTCATGAGTTAGAACTCATTGTTGTGTTTAGTCGCTTGTCCTTCGATTAGCAGGGTTGGCTACGGCCTGTGCGAAAGAAGTTCAACATAGAGTGCATGTGTTGTCTTCGTGTGGTCTCGGATTGTTTTTATGTTGAATTTACTGCCTTGTCCAAGCCGACATTTTGTGTTAAGAAACTGCAGGAATGGATGTACTTGTGCAATTTGTATTTTAATACTCATATGTTTAGCGACTTGCTTACTACCTTCTTTATCTCGTTCATATCGTTTCTTGTATTGTTTATCCAACTCGATCACCCGCCCCTACTGGACATCTGTAGAAAAAGAGCTTCATAGCTCATCCAATTCCTCCAGAATAAATACAATCTCTGATTCTACGTGGCAGTGACGTCACTACGGCGCTTGTGACAGGCTATGTGCACTTTGAGGCCACGTGAAGTGTCTAAGGCTCGCTGGCAGGTCACGGGCCAGACCCAGGTGTCATGGGTTGACTGAGATGACTGACAGATGCCAACTTGCTGTTCTTTAGCCGCCCAGCGCTCCACTCTTTGTTGTGAGCATTGGTGCCCTGGCCTCCGCTGTTGGAGGGCAACTGGCTCCAACTGCCCAGTAGCGTCCTTCACGAGCCTCCTCTATAGATGCCGATGACTGCTATCAGTCATCGACAAGTCCACACACCTCCACATCCACCTGTACCACATCACTGCATCCCTTCTCGAGCAAGTGCCGCGCCCGTTTAGCCCCCTCGATACGGCCAAACAAAAGCTGTTTAGGCATGCAGTGGTCGGGCATGCGTGCTACATACCCAGAAAACGCAGCCTTGCCTGTCGAAAGAGTGCACCGATGGGAATGTGTTCAGATCTTGCAAGGATTTGTGAGCTCACACAATCCAGACTGGTTTAATCTAGGATAGATCGTAGGCAGCATAGCCTGAATGTGTATAACCGACACACACACTCCAGACACACGTGCAAGTACACCCACACACACTCCAGGCACACATACAGCACACACACACACTCCAGGCACACACACACACACACACTCCAGACACACACACACACACTCCAGGCACACACATTCACACTCCAGGCACACACACACACTCCAGGCACACACACATACACACTCCAGGCACACACACACACTCCAGGCACACACACACACTCCAGGCACACACACACACACACTCCAGGCACACACACACACTCCAGGCACACACACTCCAGGCACACACACACACACTCCAGGCACACACACTTCAGGCACACACTCCAGGCACACACACATACACACTCCAGGCACACACACACACTCCAGGCACACACCCACACTCCAGGCACACACACACACTCCAGGCACACACACACACACTCCAGACACACACACACTCCAGCCACACACACACACACTCCAGGCACACACACACACACACAACACCAGGCACACACACACACACACACCAGGCACACACACACACACTCCAGGCACACACACACACTCCAGGCACACACACACTCCAGGCACACACACACACACTCCAGGCACACACACACACTCCAGGCACACACACACACTCCAGGCACACACACACACTCTAGACACACACACACACTCCAGGCACACACACACACTCCAGGCACACACACACACTCCAGGCACACACACACTCCAGGCACACACACACACTCCAGGCACACACACACACTCCAGGCACACACACACACTCCAGGCACACACACACTCACACTCCAGGCACACACACACTCCAGGCACACACACACTCCAGGCACACACACACACTCCAGGCACACACACACACTCCAGGCACACACACACTCCAGGCACACACACACACTCCAGGCACACACACACACTCCAGGCACACACACACACCCCAGGCACACACACACTCACACTCCAGGCACACACACACTCCAGGCACACACACACACTCCAGGCACACACACACACTCCAGGCACACACACACACTCCAGGCACACACACACATTCCAGGCACACACACACACACACTCCAGGCACACACACACACTCCAGACACACACACACACTCCAGGCACACACACCCTCCAGGCACACACACTTCAGGCACACACACACACACTCCAGGCACACACACATACACACTCCAGGCACACACACACACTCCAGGCACACACACACTCCAGGCACACACACACACACACACTCCAGGCACACACACACACACACTCCAGGCACACACACACACAATCCAGGCACACACACACACACACACTCCAGGCACACACACACTCCAGGCACACACACACTCCAGGCACACACACACTCCAGGCACACACACACACACACACTCCAGGCACACACACACACACTCCAGGCACACACACACAATCCAGGCACACACACACACACACTCCAGGCACACACACACTCCAGGCACACACACACTCCAGGCACACACACACTCCAGGCACACACACACACTCCAGGCACACACACACACACACTCCAGGCACACACACACACACTCCAGGAACACACACACACTCC
The DNA here is from genome assembly GCF_015708825.2 of Lethenteron reissneri. Lineage (NCBI taxonomy): Eukaryota > Metazoa > Chordata > Hyperoartia > Petromyzontiformes > Petromyzontidae > Lethenteron > Lethenteron reissneri. The sequence continues at coordinate 12,009,176 of NC_083832.1, read as the reverse complement.
AGGCACACACTCCAGGCACACACACACACACTCCAGGCACACACACTCTCCAGGCACACACACACACTCCAGGCACACACACACACACACACTCCAGGCACACACACACACTCCAGACACACACGCAGCACGGGCACACACACCCCTCCGTTGTCTCCACCTCCAGTCCACCCTGCCAAGCGTTTTGTTTTGCAACTGTTTAATAGTATTAAAGCGAACCCCAATAACAACTTATACTGCCTTTTACTCCATCCCCCATCACCATCATCATCAACAACAACCCCCCACCCAGCCAGCCAGCCTCCTCCCCCGACGCGTAAACGGGATGTTAAAAGGCAGGGAGAGGTGCGGTAAGGAGGGAGGCTGGGACAGAGATCCTGATGCTGCAGGACACAGAGAGTGGTGGGCGCGTTCAGGTTATTACACAGAGATCGCCAGCGCAGTGCACACGTACAGAGAGATCGTGTTGGATCAACAGAAACACCCTTATTATGCTGCAGTACACGCAGATATATTTATTGTTACACAGATACCCTTAAACACTGTAGTACACACAATCATATACACATTGTTACCTTTAGTATGCAATAAACACATATACAGTACAGTGATCGTGTGACACAGAGACCTTAATACCGCAGTACACACAGTGAGCTGGGTCATATTGGGCTGGAAAACCAAACGGCCGATGGAATTGGCATAATATTTTAATTTCGACGTCAGCAACACAACGGAACGTGTAATTGTACCTGCTTGTATGTACAGAAGATTTAGGATAACATAGTCGACATAGTTAATAGTGTTGTATGGACACATTTATACCGTAGCATAACACACACACAGATCGTATTATATACACCGAGATCCTTTTACTGCAGCACACAGTTATATAATTCTCGGCACACATTATTTATTAAATTAGGTATCACTGAAGCGATACCCCCGGCTATAATTAGAGAAAACCCTTATACTGCAGTGCGCACACCATAACAAACGTAGACACACATTGCTACATCGTATGTATATGGAGCGTTGCACACGTACATAACACGGGCAGTATACATGCAGTGTGTGTACATACCCTTTATACATCGGTGTTAATGTGATCAGGAGATCGTGGATTATATAGTCGGTTGATTGGAAAAGATCGACCAGCCATCAGCAGCAAACGCCGGCAGCAGCGTCATTATCAGCAGCAGCAGCTCCAGTGAGTATATCGATTACATCAATATCAGCAGCAGGATAACTCTCTTAACATCAGCATCACCATCTCTCGCAGTGACAAAGAACACCATCAGCATCACCACCATCAAGAATCATTTATCATCGTGATAATCATCAGTAAGCAGCACCATCAACCTCAGCTGCATCAGTAACTATCAGTAACCATCAACAATAATAATCATCAGTAAACATTAGTATCACCATCATCGACACCGCCATCAATAATCAGCAGCAGCGCCAGGAGACGTCAATATCACGATCACGACCATGAATCCTCACCCTCGCCACCACCTTCACTCTTCAACAGCAGCGTCAGTACACATCACTAACGTCATCACATTCATCATCAATAACCTTCACCACCAATGCCAATCATCATCACCACCAACAATCATCGGCACCAATAATCATCGGCACCAATAACCATCGGCACCAGTAAACATCAATAACATCGGTATCATCACAACCATCAATCACCAACCTCCATCAGTTATCACCATCAACCATCGCTGTCACTACCATAAATAATGATCATCAGCAGCACCACCTCCAATCATCACCACCATAACGGTCAATAACCACCAATTACCACCACCACCAATCATTACTATTAAAGAATCATTCGTCACAGCCGCGGGCTCCGCAGGGGGCGAGGGGAGCCGTCCGCTAGGGGGCGCTGCGCCCCGCACAGAGGAGGAGGAGGCCTGCGCGGGGTAATTTTCCATTCGGGGGGTGGGGGCTGGTGGGGGGGCTGGGACCGTGGGGGGTGGTGGGGGGGGCTGGGACTGTGGGCGGGGTATTTCCTCCCCCCCCCCGCCGCGCGCTCCCCACTCACTGAGCCATCTCCGGGTGTAGCCCACCACACCACACTCACTACAACTACTGCTGCTGCACCCTCACTCCAATTGCTGCTGGTGACACTCATCAGGCTCTGTGTCCACCTGCAGCGGTGTGAAGTCATTTGCGTCGCGATCAGCAGCATCAGCATCATCATCAGCAGCATCAGCAGCAGCATCATCATCAGCAGCAGCAGCAGCCACCAAGCAACGGCATTGTCGTCAGCGGCATCGTTCCCACCAGGTGTGTTACCGATGTGAAAGCGTGGGGTGTGTGATATGTAGCAGCAGTGTATGTGTCAGGATACACGTGTGTGTGTAACAGTGTGCACGTGTGTGTCAGGATACACGTGTGTGTGTGACAGTGTGCACGTGTGTGTGACAGTGTATGTGTCAGGATTGGCTAAAGTGGCCACTCGGGACAGAGTCATCTTGTTGGGTGACTTCAATGCCCGAGTTGGTCATGATGCTGGCACCTGGTCTGGAGTTATTGGAAGGCATGGGCCAGATCAGCTCAATAACAACGGTAGGAGGCTGCTAGATTTTTGTGCAGCCCATGGGCTTGTAATTACCAACACGCTCTTCCGGCATCGGCGCATCCACACAACATCATGGATGCATGCCGGGTCCAAGCAAGAACATCTGCTGGACTACATAGTGACGGATTAGCGGATGCGAGCCCATGTCCTTGACACCAGGACCTACCGTGGAGCTGATGTGCCCTCTGGCCATCGACTTGTCATCTGTAAGATGCGCCTGCCATTCTTCCACTCCGGTGGTGGGTGTACACCCAGGATCCCATTCCAACCTAAAGTGGCCTGGTCTCAGCTGATGAAAGTTGCAAGCGAGAATTTAATCATCGCTTGCAGCGGGGGTTGGCATCGTCCCCCACTCCTCCTGATGTCGAGGGTAAATGGGCGAGGTTTAGGACTGTGACTCATGCAGCTGCAATGGCTGCTTTGGGTACGTGGTCCAGACCTCCCCAGAGACCCTGGCTGACAGAGGAGGTGTTCAGGATAGTTGAGAAAAAGCGACAGGCCCACTCTCATCGGCTACAGCATCCCACGTCAGAGAATGAGGAGGATTACCGCAGCCTTCGCTCGGAGGTTCGGAGAGCCGTAAGGCGCTGCAAGGATGGGTGGTGGTCGCGGATTGCTGAGGAGATGGAATCTGCCTCAGTGGCAAGCGATCACAAATCACTATTTAACTCCATCAAAAAGTAACCTGCAGCGCCAGACCTATTACCATCATTAGGGGAAAAAACGGTGATCCATTCTCCGACCCACAGGAACAGGTTTGCAGATGTGCTGAGCATTTCTGTGAGGTCCTGGGGGAGGGGAAATCCCTCAGCCAGGAAAACATCATGGCACAAAGTGGGGATGACCCTGCTGAGGCTGCGGTGCCTCAAATATTGGAAGAGGTTGCCCGCTGTGAGTGGCTGGTTGAGGTGCCATCTGTTGAGGAAGTACTGAAGGCGATCCGGAGTCTGAGACCGGGAAAGGCACCGGGCAGAGATGATCTCCCAAGCGAAATGCTGAGGGAGGGTGGCGTTTGTGCACAGACTGCCCTATATGACATCATAACAGCAGTCTGGACCGCTGAACGGGTTCCGCAGGATTGGAAGGATGCCCTGGTAGTCCCCCTCTTTAAGAAGGGGGACCGCACAGACTGTAACAACTACAGGGGCATCTCACTCCTCAGTGTGCCGGGAAAGGTCCTGGCAAGGATTATTCAACATCGCCTTGCTAGGCACGCTGAGGAGAGGCTTGCGGAGCCCCAATGCGGTTTCAGGAAAGGGCGGTCCTGCACAGATGCCATATTTTCTGTCCGTCTGCTACAGCAGAGGTGTAGGGAATTTCAACAAGACCTACATCTCTGCTTTATTGACCTGGTCAAGGCCTATGATGCCATCAGTAGGCCTGGGCTCTGGGTTGTTCTTCGTGCTTCCGGAGTCCCTGACCCTCTGCTCACGATCATTAAGGACCTTCATGATGGTGAGCGGGCCCGGGTTAAACTACGTGGCCGGGAGTCAGAGCTTTTCCCTGTACACCTTGGGGTGCGACAGGGATGTCCTCTGGCTCCCACATTATTTAAATATATTTTGACCACGTAGTTCGTGAAGCCTTCAATAGTTGTACCGGGGGAATCTCCATTTGGTACAGATATAATGGGAGGCTGATCGATGCCCGGGTGCGATCAAGGGATGGCGCCCTATTGGTCAACCATGTTATGTATGCCGATGATTTGGTAATAGCTGCTCATTCAGAGGAGGAGTTGGAGACGCTGCTGCTGAGGCTGGAGCGTGCCACTAAGAGGTGGGGCCTTACCATCAGCCCTACCAAAACTAAGCACCTGCCTGGGTATTTTGTACCATCGGATTCTCCACCCCCACAACTCCCAATCGGTGATGGGGCAGTAGTGAAGAGAGTGGAGAGTTTCCCATACCTGGGCAGTGTGCTTATGACCGGCTCCAGTTTAACAGCAGTTGGTCTCACTCCGAATCAGTCGAGCGGCAATATCTTTTCATCGGTTGCGTAATGCTGTGTGGAAGCTACCTGGTCTGTCGCTCCGCACGAAGCTTCAAGTCTTCTCGGCTACAGTCATTCCCTCCCTTCTCTATGCTTGCGAAACGTGGACCCCCCTAATGGATGGAGCATCTTCGCCGGTTGGAAACATTTAGGCTGGCCTGCTTACCATCCATCCTGGGTTTAACCAGGCTGGATTGTGTGAGGAACTCACAAATCATTGAAAGATCTGGGCAAAGTCCCATCGGTGTGCTCCTCCGGCTGGCAAAGCTGCGTTGGCTGGGTCATGTAGCCCGCATGCCCAGCCACCGCATGCCGAAACAGCTTTTGTTCGGCCGGATCGAGGGGGCTAAACGGGCGCGGCACGGGCTAGAGAAGAGATGGAGTGATGTGGTACAGGAGGACTTGGAGCTGAGTGGACTTGCCAATGACTGGTACCATCGGTGGCAAGATCGGCCTCTGTGGTCGAGGCTCGTGAAGGACGCTACTGGGCAGTTGGAGTCAGTCGCCCACCAGCAACAACGGAGGGTGGAGGAGCGACGCTCACAACAACGAGCGGAGCGCTAAAGCACAGCAAGTTGGCACAGTAGGGGGCACAGGTGGTGCATCAGCCAGTCATCTCGGCCATCTCAGTCAGTCGACCCGTGGCACCTGGGTCTGACCCGTGACCTCCTGCCAGCGGGCGTTCAACACTTCACGTGGCCTCAAGGTGCACATGGCCTGGCACAAGCGTCGTGGTGACGTCACCGCCACTTAGTAGCGAATGGCGGTTGTTGTGCTGTTGTTGTGTCAGGATACACGTGTGTATGATAGTGTACACGTGTGTGACAGTGTGCACGTGTGTGTGCCAGTGTATGTGTGTGTAGGAGAGCGGTAGTGTAGCGGTTTGCGCTGCACTACGAACCCGGCGACCCGAGTTCGATTCCCTCTCACGGCCAAATCTGTACAGGTCCCGGAACTCCCCTAAGTCGACTCCGTCTCAAATTATTCCCTGGTGCGGTGTAAACATCGCCACTGGGGAGACAAAGGCGGCCGGGCGTGGTGCTGGCCACCGACTCCCTCGTGTGCCGTGCCGGCCTTCATAGGTGCTGCTACTCGCTAACAGCACTTGCCCCTGCAGCCTGTCACAGGCTTGACAATGTAGTGTACATAAACATTAATACAATGTAGTGTCTGTGTACATTAATACAATGTCGTGTACAAAAACATTTATACAATGTAGTGTACATGTCACCATGTATACCGTGTAATGAATATGCAACTGTATACTGTGTAGTGTATAAAAACATTTATCTGATGCAGTGTATATGTCACTATACCATTACATTAGCCAAGAATGTATGTTTGTGTGTAACGCGCGTGACGTCACTCCACATGCCCCCCCCCCCCCTCATTCATATTCATGAGCGGGTGGATTTTTACACTCACACAGAAGGTCGAGCGGAAATACAATTTTTTTAGCAAATTCGCTTTAAGTTTCACATTTCCTTGTTGAAAGTGAATCTAATAAATAATTCTACGCCGCAACAACGTGGATTTGGTATCTTTATTTCTTCAGCACTTGAGACAAAAGGTTAGTCTAATTGATGCTTATACATTATGGTAAAATAGACATTTCTCGGTGACTTTCCAGATATTGTATCGAATTCCAATTAATTTCAACCCCAGCGACCGAAAGCAGAAGTGAATAAAGTATCAGAGCAGTGAATTTGAACAAATTGAAGGTCACTTACATACAGTGCTACAGTGGTGACATGAAGTGAGGTGTTTCCTGACTTCGTTTTGTGCACGATTCACTGCCATCAAATTTACACAAAATATACTCTGATACATTTTTTCGTAAATATTACATCTCCCGTCCTAGGACGGGCACAAGGCGAGTGTAGTGAATATTCACGTCACTCATCTTCGTCTCAAACTCTCCCTCTGGCGAGCCACCCATCTCTAGCCCCGCCCCCCTCTCTCTCCCATCTCTAGCCCCGCCCCCCTCTCTCCCCCATCTCTAGCCCCGCCCCCCTCTCTCCCCCATCTTTAGCCCCGCCCCCCTCTCCCCCATCTCTAGCCCCGCCCCCCTTCCCCATCTCTAGCCCCGCCCCCCTTCCCCATCTCTAACCCCGCCCCCCTTCCCCATCTCTAGCCCCGCCCCCTCTCTCCCCCATCTCTAGCCCCGCCCCCTCTCTCCCCCATCTCTTGCCCCGCCCCCCTCTCCCATATCTAGCCTCGCCCCCCTCTCTCCCCCACCTCTAGCCCCGCCCCCTCTCTCCCCCACCTCTAGCCCCGCCTCCCTCTCTCTCCCACCTCTAGCCCCGCCCCCTTACCCTGCCCTATATAGCCTCGTGTCACGGCAGCGCTCTCGCCTGCTTCAGCAGTTTCCCTGCTGTGATTGTCTCACCTGATGACGGTCGCTTGTGTTGCTATAGAAACGTCGTGACTTATTACTTACTACCTACGTGGCTTTACCGAAAGAACCGAGGCGTATGAGTATGTAACTGTATACCATGGGGTGTAGACGACGTCCCTGTGTATACCGCGCGGTGTTAACACGTGCAGTCGTAGACCTTCAAATCTAGATAGTCGTAGATCTCTTACGTTAGTCTATGGGTCTGTACGTCTGTCGGTCTCTCACGTTAGTCCGTGGGTCTCTCTGTAAGTCTATGGATCTCTCTGTGAGTATATGGATCTCTCTGTAAGTCAATTGATTTCTCTGTAAGTCTATGGATCTCTCTGTAAGTCTATGGGTCTCTCTGTAAGTCTATGGATCTCTCTGTAAGTCTATGGGTCTCTCTGTAAGTCTATGGATCTCTCTGTGAGTATGGGAGGGCGAGGCGGTCATATGCAAAGGACAAGAGGAATTATTGAGTCTGGACTTGAACAGGGGCAGGGAGTTGACAGTGTGGTCCGCTGGGGGAATGAAGTTGTTCCAGACTGTGGGTGCAGCAGAGGAAAATGAGCGACCTCCCACTGAGTGAAACCTGACCGCTGGGTTTCCACAGAGAGCAGCCGCTGTTGGAGCGGAGCGTTGCATGGAGGGAAATCCGCGTGAGGTGGACGGGAAGAGGTATTGAATTGGACCGAGAGATATAAAGAGGAGGAACGTGTTGATCAGAGATGATACGCAAGTTAGAGGCACCGTTCAGTGTAAACACGGCGAGTGGGCTCTGGCAGCATGCGTCAAGGCAAGGAGGTACGACTCGCCAGAGGCTGAGACTAAGACCGGAGTGGCGGCCAAAGGAGGGAGCAGTGCCCGACAGAACGTCCACCGCAGGCGCACGGTGGACCGTCGCATCGCTGGACTCTGAGAGATAGTGGCGGCTTGGGAGAGACTTTCGTCCAGCAGTGGATAGACCACGGCCGGTGATACCACGTGATTGTGTAAATGACACCTCTCTGTGTGTGTGTGTGTACGTCCATGCCTAGGCTCCCAGCTGCCAGCCTAACTCAAAACCAGTGTCCTGCTCGACGCCACGACCATCCTCCACCTTCCCGTCTCCTCACCTGTCCACCAAGGAGGTACTTAACCTGGCTCAGGTCACGTTCAAGTGGCCCATGTGGCCGACGTGGCCCTGGTTAGAATCACTTTGGTCTGTCTTTAGGTTTGAAGTCTGCCATGCGACCCCGAAATTGTGTTTTATTGATATTCACCAGATAAAATACATTGAATGATTGTATTACGAATGTAAGGGCCCTGTTAAAAACGTTTGCGACTTTGGGACGACCTCCCCCCCCCCCCCCTCCTTGGGAAGTTCTAGGTCCTCCTCTGGACCATGTAGCAGAAACCTGCACTCAAAGAAAGGGAGACGTGGGTTGTGGGCCCCGAATGGAGACAGCCAGTTGGATGCAGAGAGCTCGAGACGAGGACGCTGTGGAGCAGGTTGGGGAGATGCGAAGTGTGGTTGGTTGGAGCGACTCAGAATGGGCGATCGTTGTGGGTCGGCCGCATTCTTCTCAGAACCGGGAGCTGCAAGGCTCGGGTGTCGGGAACGAGGCCGAGAGGCGGAACGAGAGAGAGAGATGCACCACTCGACGGGAGTGATGCAAAGAGGAGAGTTCCTGATCGGGCAGGCAAGGTGGTGGAGGGAGATGGAGCCAAGGACCTGGCATTCGATTTCCTAATAGCCACGGCTAACATCAGCAGTGGTCGATAGCTGAGCCAGTCGTGATGGCATGCCTCCCACTCCTCCCTAAACTAAACTATGCGTGGATTTTTATCCGTTCCTCTAGTTGTTCCGCTCCACATTTAGAATCAACGTGCGGTTAGAGTATTTGGCCACTATACATTGCCACATCATAACCCACTTTGTTGAGCTATCATTTGTGGCCAGGTCACTTCTGAAAAAGAGCTATGCAGCTCAGTGGGCTTTATCTGGTAAAATAAAAATAGTTTATAGGAAGAGATTCAACTTACAGAACTTGGCAGCGATTCTTACCTCCTGTATTATCTGTCTCCAATGGTGATTAATGATCACTTGGGCCCGGTCGCTTTCTAAAAAAAAGCTGCATAGCTCAATGGGCCTTACTTAGAATAAAAATATTTTACAGTTTTAGTTTAGATATCTGAAGCGGTCAAGGCGGCACCCCTCCCAGTACCCTTCACCAACCCGCACTGAACTAGCGTGGTGAAGTATGGTCAAGACAACCCGCACGACCCACATGGTATGGGAAACGGCCTTTGTCCAGCAGTGGCTTGACAAAGGGGCTGTGAATTATTGGTATTTTACGATACGGGCAAATTGGCCTCTGTCCTGTATTGCCACATCAAACTCAGCGGTCCCGAGTGCAATCGATGCGGCGGATTCCGAGACTCGTACCGAGCGGTAGGTGCGAGGACTCTGGACCGGTGTCCTGTCTTAGGAAAGCAACGATGCCAGGAGGGTGGGGGAGAGGGGTGGCAGGGGGGGGCAGCCATCGCGTCTAGACGGGCCGAGCGATGGGCCCCAAACAGGTGGATCATCGCCGAGGGATGACCGCTGGTGTCGGGCGGTTTCGACCCAGCAGCGCGAGCGCCGCGTGACGTGCGCGACGTCACCTTGTTTCTAGGCAAAAACATAATAATTAGTATTACAAATAACTAATATTAGTAATACAATAATAGTGGCATTTCCGTGATTTTCTGAGTGAAAGTACTGGAGTTACTACAGCAGTGGATGGCCAGACTTTGGTCAAATTCAGTAGTGGATCTATAAATGTGTCAAAACATTGCTTTTTTATTTGGTATGTGCAATCATGAAACAAATATTCAATGCCAATATGAATAAGTATAACCCGTAAAAACAAAGTTTTTCACTATAAATCCTTTATATGCGTGGCAGCGAACTTAATATAAAGGATTTAAAAATATATTCGCCTGTGGAGGACGCAGGGATCGATCCCGCGACCTTTGGCATGGGAAGCGAGGGTGCTACCAACTGCGCTACTCCGCCACGGCCTGTGGAGGGGTTGCGCTCTGGGCTCTTATACTGTGACGTTCAGCCAAAGCGATGAATGAGTTCTATTTGAATATATGTAAAATATTTTTTTTTTGCCTAAAAAGTGTAAAATTTTGGGAATTTTTTTTACGAACATTAATTGTCTGGCACAACGAGTCTGTGTGGAAAATGTCAGCTCGATTGGATCACGGGAAGTGGGTTAAAAAACGACCGAAAAATTTGCACGGTCGTAAGCAAGCAAGCAAGCACGCAAGCAAGCAAGCACGCAAGCAAGCAAGCATGCGAACTTAATATAAAGGATTTAATAAGATTTTTTGGAGTTTGAGAGGGGTGCGGTGACCCCCCCCCCCCCTCCCGGGTCAAAGGTGAAGACCATGGTTGTTATTGTCGTTGAATATTTAACTGAAATGAAATATTAAATGTTTCCCGCCGCCCCATGACATTTTCTGATCGCGTTGGCGTTTGCCCGGAGCACGCGCTGTGACGATTCCGCACGGCCCCAAAATCTAATCTCACCGTAGGGAACTCGGGGCTAGATCGCGAAATGGGACCAGCCCGGAAAATTCAGGCTGCAGCCAGAAATTGTGGCCCAACTTGAGTTGACATTAAAAATATTGAAACACGGGTGAAATATGACTCTCTGAGACGGGTGAGCTGAAGATGAGCACAGTGATCATTAGCAGCTGCAGCGGCCATGAGCGTTCCACTGCTGGTTGAAGGCCTCCCCACGCTACCGCCTGCGACGTTGGGGTGAATGAATTTCAGGGACCTGATTAGTGGATGATTCCTGCGGCCCAGTCATTGAATGAAAGAGTGAACCATGGAGCCCAATGAATGAAGGAATTAATTGGTGAGCCATAGTGCCAAATGATTGAATTAGTGAACTGTGGGGCCTGATGAATGAAGGAAAGATTGAGTGAACTCTGGTATCTGGTGAAATAATGAGTGATCCCTGGGGCACAGCGAATGAAAGATTAATGAATGAACCATGGCGGCCAGTGAATGAATGAATGAGTTAGTGAATCATCAGGCACAGTGAGTGATGTAATGGATGGGAGGAATGAGTGAATCTCGAGGGGCCGTGTGGAATGCTCGTGGGAGATATCGGATGTCGCACAACACATGGTATGTGATATTTCGCCCACCTTTATCTCTCCATCTCACACTGTAATATTGCAATCGTTCGCCTAATTATTTATATCGTACAGGACAGTGCCGTGTACACGCACACACGCGTACTCTGCGTACACGCAGTTCAACGTAGTGTATTACAGTATACAATACATTGCAGTGTATATACAACGCAGTGGTGTATTGTATATACTTATACATAATGGTATACACTCTTCGGCAGAGTGGGCGAGATGTCGCTATACCCGCGCCTCATACGTTTGTACGGACCAGCGGATGTAAAGGGGTATAGGGACTTTTCGACCACCCAGTAAAATAGCTGTCATAACACCGTGCACACTCCGTGTATGTGAGGTACTATATATTGTGTTGTGCAGCATACACTGTGTACACGAGCTGTTCGATTATGTACTTTATGGTACTCAATATGTGTACATGCATTACAGGGTGGGCGGACGGGAAGTCCCTATACCCCTATTGTATAAGGCTAATTATGTCGCAGAGGTAAAGGGGGTATAGGGATTTCCCGCCCACCCTCTCGTATCGTGCAGTGTGCTGCACATGCGGGGTCCACTAGGGGCGCTGTCGGGCCTCCTCTCCTCGTGGAATTTTCCACTACCCCTGTCCCACAGCGATTCCCAAGCCCAGAGCCGAACATTAGAACTCTCCAGTAAACATGGGGCGATGGGCCAACGCTTCCAACCGCATGCCAACATTCCTCACGTTGGCATCTTTACTGCGTACTTACCTTTGCCATAGCAATAACTCTGACCATACCGATGTATATTTATCTGTGATGCTAACAAGAAAACCCTCCCTCACCTTAACAATAGGACCATCCCTGACCATACATATAGGACCATCCCTGACCCAAACAATAGGACCATCCCTTACCCTAACAATAGACCCTAACAATAACTATCCGTGATCATACACACAGCGCTATATTTAGGCATTGGGACACTGCCCCCCCACCCTGCCCCCACACCCCCACCCCTCGTAGGGTAACCTACGTAAAATTAATAGACCAGCGATGACTGAAAGTGGCATTGTTGATGTTTTGTACACAACACAGGCGCAATCTGCATCAGCAGTCTCGCCTTTGTTAATCACACGGGCCCGCGGCAGGCCAGCATGACCATGGAGTGAGCCCTGACTCTAGCCCTGAGCTTAACCCCAACCTCGAACGCTCGGTCCCACCGCTCCGTGTCCGTGGTGGACGTCATCTCAGGGGCTGGCTCTCCCCGTCGTCTGCCACTCGGTCGCGAGTCTCGACCACCGTGCATCGTCAATTGTAGCCATGACGCGTGCTGCTCCGGTCCGCTCGCTTTCCACGCGCACGTTCCCTCGTCCACACGTTCCTCTCCCTGTCGCTCGGCGCAGCATCGCTACGTGTCTGGCACTCGCGACCCCACCCTAACCCTGCGTCTTCCACGTGCGTGCGTGTGCGTGTGTGCGCGTGCGCGTGCGTATGCGTGCAGAAACCCTCCGCGCTCCCACACCATGTCGGAGGGCTCCCCCGAATCCCCCAAGCGCCACGTGTCCCCCTCCCCGTGCTCTTCGCAGTCAGACTCGGACACCACGGGCCCTCTCCTCCTCGACCACAACTACGGCCACGACAACGACGAGGAGGACGACGACGAAGATGCCGTGACTTGCCACCGCGTCCACCGCGGCCACCACGCCTTCGTCGGCATGGACGGCGACCGCAAGTCCCGGCAGGCGTCGGTGCGTGTGCCGATGTTCGACGGCACCACCGCGGCCGCCGCGGAGAAAAAGAAGATGGAGCTGGGGGCAGCGGCGGGGGGTGGCGCCGGAGCCCGGGATGTGGCCGGCGCCGGCAAGGACGCCGGCGTCGGGAGTTCGGTGGAGCGGCAGACGTGGGGCAGGCAGCTCGACTTCCTGATGTCGTGCGTGGGCTACGCGGTGGGGCTCGGCAACGTGTGGCGCTTCCCCTACCTGTGCTACCGCAACGGCGGAGGTGGGTCCCGCCCGCCCGCTCGCTCGCCCGCTCGGCAAGGTTCACACGTGTTCGCTCACCAGATTGTTCACTTCTTGAGGTGGGGAGCGGTCCAGGGGCTCTCCAGGGGTCTCCGTGCGAGGCATCGGTAACCGAGACCCTCGAACTCGCTGCGCTAGAGAACCCGGTTCAACCACAGTCGGCGGCTAAACCGCCATTCGAACCCAGGCTCTCGGCTGTGCCTGCTTAGCGTCTCTGACCTCTGAGCCACCCGGCCTCCTCTGTTTGTTTCAAGGGGGGTAGATGCGTGTGGTGGGAGAAAAAAGGGGGGCCTGGCTTATGCTGGAACAGGATGTGGGTCGTGGGGGGGGGGGCGATTACTCTATTGACGCAGATGCAATTCAATTAAAAGTGATTACCCAGCATGCAAATCTGTGGAACGGCCCCCAACTCCTCCGCCCACCTCCCCCGCCCTCTTTCCCCGCCCCTTCGCCAACCCCTCCCTGCCGCAGGTCTTGGGAGCTTTGTGAGCTTGCACTTTGACCTAGTGACCTGAAAAGTGACCCCCCCCCCTCCCAGGTGAGGCACAGAGGTCGCGAGTGTCGCTGAGCATAGCGTTTGTTGGGGGGCGGGGGGGGGGGTATGCTGGTGGGTGGGGGGGGGGAGGGCCCCAGGGGGGGGGGGATAGGCAGATAGGGGGTGGAGACCCCAGTGTGAGTACCACCGATGCGACCTCCCACCCCAACAACCCCAGTCTTGGACCCCTTTGTTTGTTCCCCACTACCTGCACCTATAAGTGGTAGAGCCATTGGTGGGGGGTTGGGCAATGGGGAGAGTGGCCCCTCTATGAGACCTCCAAATAGGGGTCTGATTGGTGTTTAGCAGATGAAATGCAGTGAGTCAATGCTACCATTAATCTGGGTCCCTGTTTAAAGGAGGTCGTGGGTTCGATCCCGACCCTGACGCCTGCTGCTGTATATTTGGAGTTTGCATGTTCCCCCCGTGGTTGCGTGGACTTTACTCTGGGTCCTCCGTTTTTCCCTCCACATTTATAATGAACATGCATTTAAAGCATTTGCCTGCACTACATTTCCACATGATAAGCCACTTAATTGAGCTATCATTTGCTACCAGGTCACTTCTCAAAAATAGCTATGTAGCTCGGTGGGATCACAAGTATTGTGTGATTAATGCAGACATGATTCCTTGGAAAAAGTTTCAATTTGGTGTTTTAACATCTTAACACCTGTTTTGTTGCCAGAAAAAAGGGGAAAACCCTATTATCATAGCTCAGTGGGCTTTACCTTGTAAAATAAAAAATAGTTTAGGTTATAGAAATAGATTCACTTTCCAGGATTGCCCTCCGTGCGGTTGGTCGCCATTATTACCTCCTGTACCATCAGTCTCCATGGCGATGAATGATCATTTGCCCTCATCACTGTTAAAGTTAGGGCCTGGGTCAGGGTTAAGGTCTGGATCAGGGTCAGTAATAGGGTCAGGGTTAAGGTCTGGATCAGGGTCAGTAATAGGGTCAGGGTTAGGGTCTGGATCAGGGTCAGTAATAGGGTCGGGGTTAGGATCTACGTCAGGTTCTGGTTTAGAGGCTGGGGCAAGGGTCTGGGTCTGGGTTAGGCTCTGGGCCTGGGTCGAGGTTTGAGTCAGGGTCTGGGTCTGTTTCAGGGTTAGGGCAGAAGGTCATGCCAGCCCACCCGTCCTTCCACCTCTAACCCCTCGTGCATCTCGTGTGCGGCCTCCTTCTGAAACTCGAATCTGGTCACCCCCTCTCGCCGGATCTGGGTGTCCGGTCCCCCTCAATAGTGTGCCCCCCCGCCTCACCCACTCCTTCCTCCGCCACAGGGGTGTTCCTCATCCCCTACTGCCTGACGCTCATCGCTGCGGGGATCCCCTGCTTCTTCATGGAGGTGTCGCTGGGACAGTTCACCAAGCAGGGCGGCATCGGTGCCTGGGGCATCGCGCCGATCTTCAAAGGTGCTGCACCCCCTATCAACTACCGCCCCTCCTGACCGATGACACCTTGACCGCCACCTCGACCTTGACTAATGGCACAATTGACTGCCGCCACCCATGGCTGATGACCCCGCAAACCTCTGGGTGTGCGTTGTTGAGTCCCGTTCCATTTGTCCCGGCCTGCGTTCATGCCTAGGCCTGGGCTACGCCTCCATGGTCATCGTCTTCTACTGCAACTGCTACTACATCCTGATCCTCGCCTGGGCGCTTTACTACCTGGCCCATTGCTTCACCATGGGGCCGTTGCCCTGGGCTACCTGCGGCAACAAGTGGAACACCAAGCTCTGCTCAGACGGCACCTGCCAGTACCCGTCGGCGGACGCCAACGGCACGGAGGGGTCACTCAATGGGACGGCAGGACCCGGGTTTCTGAATGGAACGGCATGGTCGACGGCGTGGCCGGCGCTGACGAATGCCACGTCGGAGTCGTCGCTGCTGCTGCCGCTGAGCAACGTGTCGGCCCTGGGGCACGCGTGCCCACCGCTCAACGTCGTCACCACCTCGTCCGTCGTGGAGTTCTGGGAGTGAGTGCTGCGCTGGGGGGGGATGTGGGCGTGCGTGTGTACATGTGCGTTGGTGTGTACACGCGCGTGTCCGGAGGGGTAGTGCAGTGGTTAGCATGTTACGCGGCGAACCCGGCGACCGGGGTTCGATTCCTGCTGACGGTCAACACCAGTGACGATTATTTGAACCAGTCCTGGGCCTCTCCTAGGTCGACTCGGCCTCAAATGAGTACTTGGTGCTATGTGTTAACATCGCCACTGAGGAGACAAAGGCGACCAGGCGTGGTGTTGGCCACCCACCCCCTCGTGTGCTGTGATGGCCTTCATAGGTGCTCGCTAACAGCACTTGCCCCAACAGTCTGTTCAGGCCACATTGTACGGGGGATGTTTGTTTTTGTCTTTGGAGTGGTGGTGCAGTGGTTAGCCCACTGCGCTATGAACCTGGCATTTTGAGTTCGATTCCCACTCAAGATCAATCGTGGGGAATATTTGAACCAGTCCGAGGCCTCTGAGTACCTGAACAGGTCCTAGGACTTCGAGTACCTGGATCGGCCTGTAAACATCAGCATTGGGGAGACAAAGGCGGCCGGGCATCCAGCTGGCCAGACACCCCCTCATGTACCCCACGTACATTTCCCAGGTGAAATATTCTCAAGAATACAAATTAAAACACCGTCCGTGCGCGTGCGTGCGTGCGTAGGCGTAAGGTGCTGTCCATGACGACGGGCCTGCACGACTTGGGCTCCGTGCACTGGGAGATGCTGCTGTGCCTCATCGCCTCCTGGCTCGTCGTCTACTTCTGTGTGTGGAAGGGCGTTCGCAGCACGGGAAAGGTGCAGTCCACCACATCACCACCACCACATCAGTGCCACACCACCCTCACCACACCACCACAGCCACATCACCACCACATCAGTGCCACCCCAGCACCACCACACCACCACACCACCACACCACCACACCACCCCGCCACACCACCACCACCACATCACCACCATATCAGTGCCACACCACCCCCACCACACCGCCCCAACCATACCACCGCCGCACCACCACCGCAACACCACCACCACATCACCACCACACCACTGCCACACCACCGGATCACCACTACTGCCACACTACCACCACACCACTGCCACACCACTGCCACACGGGATCACCGTGACAACACTATACTGAGTACACTACCCAATGCACCGCCACACACACACTAAACACGGCACCGCGGCACACACGCCGCACGCCGCACGCCGCACTCCGTGTCTCTTTGGCAACTCCACAAATACCCACGTGCGTGTGTGTGGGTGTGCGCTTGTTGGGACGCTGCTACTGAAACTGGAGCGTGCCACTAAGAGGTGGGGCCTTAACCATCAGCCCCACCAAAACTAAGCACCTGCCTGGGTATTTTGTACCATCGGACACTCCACCCCCACAACTCCCAATCGGTGATGGGAAGTGTGCTTATGACCGGCTCCAGTTTAACAGCAGAGGTCTAACTCCGAATCAGTCGAGCGGCAATATCTTTTCATCGGTTGCGTAACGCTTGCGACACGTGGACCTCCCTAATGGAGCATCTTTCGCCGGTTAGAAACAATTAGGCTGGCCTGCCTACGATCCATCCTGGGTTTAACCAGGCTGGATTGTGTGAGGAGCTCACAAATCCTTGAAAGATCTGGGCAAAGTCCCATCGGTGAGCTCCTCCGGCAGGCAAGGCTGCGTTGGCTGGGTCATGTAGCCCGCATGTCCAGCCACTGCATGCCGAAACAGCTTTTGTTCGGCTGGATAGAGGGGGCTAAACTGGCGCGGCACGGGTTAGAGAAGAGATGGAGTCATATGGTACAGGAGGACGTGGAGCTGAGTGGACTTGCCGATGACTGATACCAGCGGTGTCAAGATCGGCCTCTGTGGAAGAGGCTCATGAAGGACGCTACTGGGCAGTTGGAGGCAGTCGCCCTCCAACAACAACAGAGGGCGGAGGAGCGACGCTCACAACAACGAGCAGAGCGCCGGGTGGCTAAAAAACACAACAAGTTGGCACAGTAGGGGGCACAGGTGGTGCATCAGCCAATCATCTCTGTCATCTCAGTCAGTCGACCCATGGCACCTGCTATGTCTGCCCCGTGACCTCCTGCCAGCGGGCGTTCGACATTTCACGTGGCCTCAAGGTGCACATGGCCTGGCACAAGCGTCGTGGTGACGTCACCACCACTTAGTGGCGAATGGCGGTTGTTGTTGTTGCTTGTTGGGAGCAGTAGTGTAGGGGTTAGCGCGCTGCACTACGAACCTGGTGACCCGAGTTTGATTCCTGCTCACGGCCAACATCAGTGACGATTATCTTAACCGGTCCCTAGGACTCCCCTAGATGGATTGGCCTTAAATGAGTACCAGGTGTAAAACATCCGCACTGGGAAGATAAAAGCGGCCCGGTGTGGTGCTGGCCACCCACCCTCTCGTGCGCCATGCTCGCTAACAGCACTTGCCCCAACAGTCTGTTAAAGGCTAAACGGTGGGGGGGGGGGTCTTTGTCTTTGTACCCGTGTTGTACCCGCGCGCGTGCAGGTCGTGTACTTCACGTCCACGTTCCGCTACCTGATGCTGATCGCGCTGTTTGCGCGCGGCGTCACCTTGCCCGGCGCCATGGGTGGCATCAAGTACTACCTGCAGGCTGACTGGAAGAAGCTCGCCACGCCACAGGCGAGTGGCGGTGTCGCGACCCCACTACGCATCGCGACGATGTCGTCGTCTTGATAGCGCCCCTCTCACCAGCGCACCACACCTTCCAGCCCTGCCTCTGCTCTTCACTTGCGAGCGAGACACTTCGTGGGGAGAGTTGGGACGAGTTCTTGGGTGCAGTGCGCGCACGGCCGCCTCCGCTTTGGCGGCGGAGGTCTCGCTCCGAATCAGTCGAACGGCATTATCTTTCGTCAGCTGCGTAACGATGCCGTGTGGAATCTGCCTGTTTCTGTTGCTCCTTACGAATCTTCAGGTTTTCTCAGCTACAGTTTTGCCCTCCCTTCATTACGTTTGTGAAACGTGGACCCCTCTAAAGGAAGATCGCCGGTTTTAAACATTCGGGCTGGCCTGCCTACGATCCATCTTGGGTTTAACCAGGCTTTAACCAGGCTGGGTTGTGTGAGATGCTCATAGATCCTTGAGATCTGGACACAGTCCCATCATCAGTGAACTCCTCCTACAGGCAAAGGTGCATTGGCTGGGTCATGCAGTCCACATGTTCAAGCAGCTTCTATTTGGCCGGATAGAGGGGGCAAAATGGGCACGGCACGGTCTAGAGAAGAGATGGGCTGATGTGGTAAAGGAGGAAGTGGAGCTGAGTGGACTTGCACTGATCGGCCTCTGTGGAGGAGGCTCATAAAGAATGCTTCTGGGCAGTTGGAGGCAGTCGCCCTTCAGCAACAACGGAGGGCAGAGGAGCAATGTTCTAAAAGTGGAGCACTGGGCGTCTAAAACACAGGAAGTTGGCACCGTAGGGGGCACAGGTGGTGCATCTGCCAGTCATCTCAGTCAACCCATGGCACCTGGGTCTGTCCCGTGACCTGCCAGTAAGCCTTAAACACTTTACGTGGCCTTAAAGTACACCTAGCATGGCACAAGCGCTGTGGGGACGTCACTGACACTTAGTGGCGAATGGTGGCTGATGTTTATGTGGCTGACCATGTAAGTATGGCTGGACCTGTTTGTGTATCTATGGGTGTGTGTTAATGCACGTGTGTGTTAATGCACGTGTGTGTGTGTGTATGTGTGGTGTGGCTGACCCCGTAGGTGTGGCTGGATGCCGGCACACAGACGTTCTACTCGTACGCGCTTGGTTTCGGAGCCCTGTCCACCCTCGGCAGTTACAACCGCTTCCATAACAACTGCCTCAGGTGCGTGTGCGTGTGCACGCATGTGTGTGCGTGTGTGTACGCCGGGCATGGTGCTGGCCACCTTCTTCCTCGTGTACCGTGCCGGCCTTCATAGGTGCTCACTAACACCACTTGCCCCAACAGTCTGTTAAGGCTACATGGGGAATCTTTGTCTTTGTGTATGCGTAATGTGGAAGTGCAACGGTTCGTGCGCCGCGCTACGAACCCAGCGACCCGAGTTTGATTCCCGCTCACGGCCAAGATTAGTGACGATTATCTGAACCGGTTGTGGGCCTCCCCAAGATCGACTTGACACCAAATGAGTCCCTGGTGCAGTGTACCAACATCGCCATTGAGGAGACCAAAGCGGTCGTGGTGCTGCCTGCCCACCCAGCCCAGCGTGCGCCGCACTCGCCTTCACAGAGACTCCCTCGCAGCACTTGCCCCTACAGTCTCTTTGGGCGACAGGAGGGATGCGTGTGTGCGCGCGCGCGTTCGCTCGATAACACGCCTCCACTTCCTCATTAGGGACACGTACGTGCTGGCGCTCATCAACTCTGGCACGAGCCTCTTTGCCGGCTTCGTGGTCTTCTCCATCCTGGGCTTCATGGCGCACGAGCAGGGCGTGCCCATCGACATGGTCGCAGAGTCCGGTGAGTGCCGCATCACCGCCGGCAACATTGCCATCATCATCGTTGTCGTTATCGCCACAGTTGTCATCATCGTCGTCATCACCATAATCACCAACACCGCCATCAATATCACCATCACCACCATCATCATTCTCATCATCGCCATCGTCACCTTCACCGCCGCCATGCCCATCATCGTCACCATCACTGCCATCGTCATCATTTTCATTGCCGCCATTATCACCTCCCTAACAGCGCTATATGGGGTATTGTTCTCCCTGTACGCTAGGCCCCGGGCTGATTCGTCGCGTACCCGCGCGCCGTCACCATGCGGCAACCCGAGTTCGATTCCCGCTCACGGTCAACACCGGTGACAATGATCTGAACCGGCCCTGGGCCTCCGCTAGGTGGACTCTGCCTCAAATGAGTACCTGGCACGATGTGTAAACATCGCCACTAGGGAGACAAAGGCAGCCGGTCGTGGTTTCTGGCCACCCACGCCCTCGTGTACCGTGCCTGCCTTCGTAGGTGCTCGCTAACAGCACCAACAGTCTGTTCAGACTAGACAGGGGATCTTTGTTCCGTGTACGTGCGTACTCTACGTATGTGTGTACTCTATGTGTGTGTACTCTACGTATGTGTGTACTCTATGTGTGTGTACTCTACGTATGTGTGTACTCTACGTATGTGTACTCTATGTATGTGTGTACTCTACGTATGTGTGTACTCTACGTATGTGTGTACTCTATGTATGTTCGTACTCTACGTACGTGCGTACTCTACGTATGTGCGTACTCTACGTATGTGTGTACTCTACGTATGTGCGTACTCTACATATGTGCGTACTCTACGTATGTGTGTACTTTATGTATGTGTGTACTCTACGTATGTGCGTACTCTACATATGTGCGTACTCTACGTATGTGTACTCTATGTACGTGCGTACTCTACGTATGTGTACTGCAGGTCCTGGGCTGGCATTCATCGCGTACCCTCGCGCCGTCACCATGATGCCGGTGCCGGTGCTTTGGGCCGTCCTCTTCTTCGTCATGCTGCTGCTGCTCGGCCTCGACAGCCAGGTCCGCCCACGCCCCCCCGCCCCGCCCGCCCGTACTTCACCCAAACCGAGCCCGGTTGCCTACCTGCTTGCCCGCTCCCGGACACGTCCCGACGTGCGCGCGTGCGTGACCCGTGCGTGACCCGTGCGTGCGCCCGTGCGTGACCCATGCGCCGCGTGTGTGCCCCCCGCGCTCGCAGTTCGTGGCGATCGAGGGGTTCGTGACAGGCATCTCGGACATCTTCCCCACGGTGCTGCGAGGCCGCGGGAGGCGCGAGCTCTTCGTCGCCGCCTGCTGCATCGTCAAGTTCCTCGTCAGCTTTGTCATGGTCATGCAGGTTCGTCCGTCGCCGTGGCGACGTCCCACCCCCCCTCGCCCCCGGGGGTGACGGGTGGGGGGGAAGAGAAGCGCTGCTCCGCACCGCGTGAAGCGTCACCGGACGTAGTTCTGCGACATCCACTTCCGCGGGCCGTATTCTCAGAGGAACGGCTGCGCTGACCCGCGGGAGCTCCAAACGGGTTCCGCATTCCGTGTCGCTCACGAGCCAAGCGTCGTGAGCGACGCTTGGCTCGGGATTGGTGTCGCATGGCCCTGCGCCATCCGCGCTCGCTGCTCGTCGTCGCAGAGAGGTTCGCGGTTCGAATCCGCCAGGCCGCCCTGGTTAACTCTGAGGCGCCGACCGTAAAATAACTACGAAGCGCCGTCCCCACGATGTCAGTCGAAATGAGGGAGAAGGTGATCTTGTGTTGGCGTCACCATCCCAAATGTGGCCAATATTGAAAAATTACTCTGCAAATCACTCAAACGGGACTCCACACACAGCAGCAGCATCCCCCGCTGCGAAACGACTCCAGACTGCGTCTGGGACACGCAACAATAGCCTTGCGCTTTAAGAACCAGTGGGGCAATGCCAAATATGCTAAATTATAACCATTTTCAGTAGCATCATTGTCATCACGCACGGCAGAGGCACCTTCAGCAGCAGTGGTAACAAGATATCACCACTGGCATTGTCCACAGTAGCTTTGCTTTTGTCGGCATCAAACATCATCAAGGGCATCACCAACACCATCATCATCAGCTGCATCAGCAGATGCAGCAGCAGCAGTCACCGTAAACACCATCGCCCACCCTACGTGCTCTGTGGTCGGCATTGTTCGTGATTTTGAATGGGGGTGACGGCGGGGGTCGTTAATGTAGCGCTGTGCTGCCGCCACCCCCAGGGAGGAATCTACATCTTCCAGCTGTTTGACAACTACGCAGTGAGCGGCTACACCCTGCTGTGGCAGGTCGGGTGGCAGTGCATCGTGGTGGCGTGGGTCTACGGTACAACGCGCGCACACACATACACCTGCACACGCACTTGCATGCACACACGCACACTTACACATGCACACACAAAGACAAAGATCCCCTGTATAGCCTGAACAGACTGTTGGGGCAAGTGCTGTTATCGAGCACCTATGAAGGCCAGAACGCTGCACGAGGGGGTGGGTGGCCAGCACCACGCCCGACCGCCTTTGTCTCCCCAGTGGTGATGTTTACACACCACACCAGGTACTCATTTTAGGCTGAGTCGACCTAGGGGAGGCCCAGGACCGGTTCAAATAATCGTCACTGGTGTTGGCCATGAGCGGGAATGGAACACGGGTCGCCGGGTTCATAGCACAGCGCGCTAACCGCTACACTACCGCTCCCCACATGCAGAGATGCCTACACGCACATCAACATACACACACACACACCTAAACAGATGCACACATCCTCAGAAACACAAACACCTATACGCACAGAATCAGATGTTTATTTGGACTGGAGGAATCCGATGAGCTATGAAGCTATTTTTCACCGATGTCCACGCACACCTACACACACACACCTACAAGCGCACACACCTACACGCGTACACACATACACACACAAAAATCTATACAGACGCGCACACCGCTATTTAGACTGGAGGATTCCGATGAGCTATGAAGCTATTTTTCAGAGATGTCTACACACAACAACAATAACCGCCATTTGTCACACATAGAGACAGCGCTTGTGCCAGGCTAGATGCACTTTTAGGCCACGCGAAGTGGAGAAGGCTCGGTGGCAGGAGGTCATGGGGGGACAAAGCCGGATGCGATGGGTTTTCTGACTGAGATGACTGGCAGATGCACAACCTGTGTCCCCTACTGTGCTAACTTTCTGCGTTTTAGCCGCCCGGCGCTCTGCTGATCATGAGCGTCGCTCCTCTGCCCTCCGTTGTTGCTGGAGGGCGACTGCCTCCAGCTCCCCAGTAGCATCCTTCACGAGCCTCCTCTACAGAGGCCGATCTTGACACCGCTGGTACCAGTCATCGGCAAGTCCAATCGGCTCCACATCCTTCTGTACCACATCAGTATATCTCTTCTCCAGCCCGTGGCATGCCCGTTTAGTCCCCTCTGTCCAGCCAAAAAGAAAAGCTGGGCATGTGGGCTACATGACCCAGCAAATGCAGCTTCGCTTGCTGGAGGAGCTCACCGATGGGACTGTGTGTACATGTGTGTGCGTGCACCTGTGTGTGTGTGTACATGTGTGTACATGTGTGTACATGTGTGTGTACACACATATACACACATGGGGAGCGGTAGCACAGCGATGAGCGCCCTGTGCGGTAAACCCAGTGACCCGAGTTGGATCCCTGCTCACTGCCAACATTAGTGACGATTATCTGAACCTATCCTGTCCCTCTC
The DNA here is from genome assembly GCF_015708825.2 of Lethenteron reissneri. Taxonomy (NCBI): domain Eukaryota; kingdom Metazoa; phylum Chordata; class Hyperoartia; order Petromyzontiformes; family Petromyzontidae; genus Lethenteron; species Lethenteron reissneri. The sequence continues at coordinate 11,985,264 of NC_083832.1, read as the reverse complement.
CTAGGTTCACTCAGCCTTAAATGAGTACCTGGTGCAATGTGTAAACATCGCTACGAGGGAGAAAAAGGCGGCCGGGAGTGGTGCTGGCCACCCACCCCCTTGTGTGCTGTGCCGGCCTTCATAGGTGCTCCTTGCTAGCAGCACTTGCCTCAACAGTGTGTTAAGGCTACACGGGGTGATCTTTGTCTTTGTTTTGCAGGTAGCTCCCGCTTCATGGAGGATGTGGTGCTCATGATTGGGTATCGGCCCAACTGGTGGATTGGGTGGTGTTGGAAATTCATCACTCCCACACTGTGCATGGTGAGCACATTGCTCACCGCACTCGGCACACTACACTATACCGGCTGACCACGACGTTCGCCTTACCACGCTCACGTTATTGCGTGGCGAATTATGGTGTGAAGGTGGGTGGGTGAGTGAATAATGTGGCGAGAAGGTGGTTTTGGTGAGTGAGAGATGTGGTGAGTTTGCAGTTGAGTAGGCGGTCGAGTGGGTGAGCGATGTGACGAGCGAGCGAGTAGTTCACCGCCCACGCCGCACTCTCCACGCCACGCGCTCGAGGCCCATCAACCGCTCGCCACGAACCTTTCCCTGCATCCACGACCCCCCCCCCAACCGCGCCCCACGGTGCCCTGCCTGCCGGTGACCTCCGACCTCCTAACCCCTGCGCTGCTTCCTCCTCGGGGACCCTCGCGCAGGGCATGCTGCTGTTCCAGCTGATTCAGTACAAGGGCCCCACGTACAACAAGGTCTACGTGTACCCGTGGTGGGGTGAGGCACTGGGCTGGCTGCTCTCCCTCTCCTCCATGCTGTGCCTGCCCCTCACCCTCCTCTACCTGCTCGTGGCGCGTGGCAAGGGCACGCTGAAGCAGGTACAGCCGAGTACACGCACACACCACTCGCCTGGGTACACGCACGCACGCTCACCTGGTACACGCACACACCACTCGTCTGGGTACACGCACACACCACTCGCCTGGGTACACGCACGCACGCTCACCTGGTACACGCACACACCACTCGCCTGGGTACACGCACGCACGCTCACCTGGTACACGCACACACCACTCGTCTGGGTACACGCACACACCACTCACCTGGGTACACGCACACACCACTCACGTGGGTACACGCACACACCACTCGCCTGGGTACACGCACACACCACTCACGTGGGTACACGCACACACCACTCGCCTGGGTACACGCACGCACGCTCACCTGGTACACGCACACACCACTCGTCTGGGTACACGCACACACCAATCGTCTGAGTACACGCACACACCACTCACCTGGGTACACGCACACACCACTCGTCTGGGTACACGCACACACCACTCGCCTGGGCACACGCACACACCACTCGCCTGGGTACACGCACACACCACTTGTCTGGGTACACGCACACACCACTCACCTGGTACACGCACACACCACTCACCTGGGTACACGCATACACCACTCACCTGGTACACGCACACACCACTCACCTGGGTACACGTACACACCACTCGTCTGGGTACACGCACACACCACTCACCTGGTACACGCACACACCACTCACCTGGGTACACGCACACACCACTCGCCTGGGTACACGCACACACCACTTGTCTGGGTACACGCACACACCACTCGCCTGGGTACACGCACCACTCGTCTGGGTACACGCACACACCACTCACCTGGGTACACGCACACACCACTTGCCTGGGTACACGCACACACCACTCGCCTGGGTACACGCACACACCACTCACCTGGGTACACGCACACACCACTCGCCTGGGTACACGCACACACCACTCGCCTGGGTACACGTACACACCACTCGCCTGGGTACACGCACACACCACTCACGTGGGTACACGCACACACCACTCACCTGGGTACACGCACACACGCTCCCCTGGGTACAGCACACACTACTCGTCTGGGTACATGCACACACCACTCACCTGGTACACGCACACACCACTCACCTGGGTACACGCACACACCACTCGCCTGGGTACACGCACACACCACTTGTCTGGGTACACGCACACACCACTCGCCTGGGTACACGCACCACTCGTCTGGGTACACGCACACACCACTCACCTGGGTACACGCACACACCACTTGCCTGGGTACACGCACACACCACTCGCCTGGGTACACGCACACACCACTCACCTGGGTACACGCACACACCACTCGCCTGGGTACACGCACACACCACTCGCCTGGGTACACGCACACACCACTCACGTGGGTACACGCACACACCACTCACCTGGGTACACGCACACACGCTCACCTGGGTACAGCACACACTACTCGTCTGGGTACATGCACACACCACTCACCTGGGTACACGTACACACCACTCGCCTGGGTACACGCACACACCACTCACCTGGGTACACGTACACACCACTCGTCTGGGTACACGCACACACCACTCACCTGGTACACGCACACACCACTCACCTGGGTACACGCATACACCACTCACCTGGTACACGCACACACCACTCACCTGGGTACACGTACACACCACTCGCCTGGGTACACGCACACACCACTCACCTGGGTACACGCACACACCACTCACCTGGGTACACGCACACACCACTCACCTGGGTACACGCACACACCACTCACCTGGGTACACGCACACACCACTCACCTGGGTACACGCACACACCACTCACCTGGGTACACGCACACACCACTCACCTGGGTACACGCACACACCACTCACCTGGGTACACGCACACACCACTCACCTGGGTACACACACCACTCGTCTGGGTACACGCACACACCACTCGTCTGGGTACACGCACACACCACTCACCTGGGTACACGCACACACCACTCACCTGGGTACACACACCACTCGTCTGGGTACACGCACACACCACTCACCTGGGTACACGCACACACCACTCACCTGGGTACACGCACGTACACTCACCTGTGTATGGTCCGTGTCGTCTCCGTGCCCCCCCCCCCCAGCGCTGGCGCCACCTCACCACGCCGGTGCTGGGCCCGCACGTGGAGCGGCACCGCCGCGCGGCCCTGGCGGCCGCGGGGCCCCCTGACAACGGGGCCCTCGACACCCTCATCGGGGAGCACCACGCCAAGGGGGGCGCCCCCAACGGCAATGCCATCGAGCTCGAGATGCTGAGGGAAAGCAAGATGTGAGGGGGGGGGCGGCGGGGGGGGGAGTCCCCTTTGCGCGAAGTCTCCAGAGGGTCCTTTATATGGAGGAGTCCTCGATACCAACCCAGGGTCCCATCTCGCACCAGGAGGTTCCATTTGTTTAGAGGGGGTCCTCTTTATCAAGTTGCAGGGTCCTCCTTGTCAATTTGAGGATCTCCTGTATCACAACAAGCCCCCCCCCCCTGAATTGGGTTCCATTTATCTAACGGGGTCCCGCTTATTAGGGGGCCCCTTTCTTTTAGAGGGGTCCCCTTTATCACAGAGACGATCACCAGGAGGGCCCCTTTTATCGACGGGGGGGGGGGGGTGGGGGGAACGCACGTATGGGGGCCTTGTGTATGCGAGGGAGTGGTGGGGGGGCGGGTGAGAGGGGTACATCGGTACCCAGTGCGATGCGGACACATGGGGCACTGTGTGCGTGCGTGTGTGTTGCACGTGATATGCACTTTTATTTTTTAAACGAATTTTACTTTTTTAAATTTAGTTTTCGTTTCCCATTTCGCGTCTCTCTGCAAGTGCTTGAGGTCACCATTCACACCCCTGCTGTTTGAGCAGGGGTAGGGGGCAGCCACGGTCGTGTAAAGGTGGGGGGGGGCAGTGCGGTGGTTGTTGTTGGTAAATGAACGATCTTACTCCGGATTTTTTTCTGGGTTACTGCAATTCCCCCTCACCCAAAAAAAAAACCCGGACAGGATCTTTCTCATCATCGGAGCACGAAGCTCGACTCGAATAAAACAAAATGCTCAGCTCCACATTTCGCGGAGGCCATCGCCGCCGCTGCCCCGATGATTTGCTCTCGATTTTTTCCCCCATTTATATGTTGTAAACAAAAAATTACGTAATCCGAATTATTTCCACGCCATCTCGTAGGCAGGCGAATCCACCGCCCACAGACGCCGCAGAGTAAAAGTTACGCTTCTCGTTTGAGCGAAACAAGAGGCGTCCCGGCGAGGCCGTCTGACGGCCGTGCAGAGAGGCGGCCGCCACGGGCGCTCTGGCCTCGCTCCACCGGCGCTTTGCTTTGCGTCGCTTTCCCGAGCGACAGAAAAAAGTCGAGGGCGGGTCGACCGGACTGTCTCGTTATCGTTGTTTTCACTGCCTTTACGTTTCTTAATTTAAATGGTTTAGTCGTTTAAAAGCGAGGTGGGGACAGGGAGAGGTGGGGGGGGGGAGAAGGCGGTGTGACGTGGTGACCCGCGCGTCCCCGGGCTAATGAGAGCGAAACGCGGCGACCCGGCGCGCCGCTACGAAGCGCCGGTGCGCGTCGCGCCAGCGGCACGGGCCGGCGCACCCCTGGGCCGGGGAGACGCCGCCGGCTGGCGCTGGCGGACGACGCGGGGGCAGAGGCTCGGGAACTCGGGAGCGGTCCCCGCAACTGGCCACGCGGCTTCGCGGTGATTGGGGGTTGACTTGCCCCATCATCCCTCCAGGGTCAATGAAATTGACACTGCACCACTTGAGGGGAGATTAACAGCATTTGTCCTATGGATAGACTTACCCCCGCCATAGTAACGTGGAATTATCCCACTTCGCCGCTGGCTGAGGGCTGCTGTAGACGGGAGATGGGTATAATGCCCGAATGCTCATTTGAGCAGCTGTAGATTGCTCTGGCTTGCGTGTTCAGTTGAATCAGCTGCTGGCTCCCAAAACTCTCAACCCAAATATCCTGGACCTGGACCGACGTCTCCAGAATGTAGTTCCTCCTTCTGTCCATGACGTTGAATGTTGAATGGTCCCTCCGGAGCCAGGACCGACGGTTAGAGATCCCACCTCGACCCCTTTACCTGCTTCTGCTGGATATGGATGCGTGTCACTGGACAGACTGATATGTTCATCCTAACAAAGGTGGGTGGGGTGGGGAGGCGGGAAGAACTTGGGAGAGAGGGGCACATGAATGAAAATAATTTGGGGGCGACTGCCCTCATGCAATGCCCCCCTAACCCCCCCCCCCCGGATTCCACGACTAATGCTGAACGTGGAGCTGGCAGTCGCAGAACCAGCAGCAGCTGCACAATCATCGATGTTTTTTTCCAGAATCTTGACCGGGTGGTTCCAGTAGGTAGCAGCCGGCATTGTTTGGAAGACTGGGTACAATGGCGGGGGGGGGGGGGGGGTGGGAGTTCGGCGATGTTCTTCATCCCCGGGGTCTGCGATTGTGTGCGGAGCGACGGTGATGCAGCCTCTCGGACACCGGAGGAGGAGGAGAGGACTGCTCGGTGACACCGGTAACATGGAGTATTTACAAACGATGACGGCGATGGGTGGTGGTGGTGGTGGGTGCATCTGTCTGTCATCTCCGTCAACCCATACGGCACCCGGGTCTGTCCCGTGACCTCCTGACACCAGCGAGCCCTCGACACTTCACGTGGCCTCCACGCCGTGGTGAACGGCGGTTGTTGGGGAGGATGTGGGGTGGGTTGGGGGGGTGGATGGGTGACAGCAGGAGCCGATTTTTGTTTTTTTTACACGAAAACCAAAACGTGTGTGGGAGAGAGGAGAACGCGGCGCTCGCGGCGTGAACGCGGCGCGGAGTTGACGGTGGCGACGGCGGCAGCGATGACTATTAACGTCGTCGGCTACGATGGCGTTCGTGCTGTATATTACAGTATAATACTGTGAGTGCGGCCTTGCGGCTCGCTCTGCATCTTGACCAGAGCCGGCATATTCACGCGGAGCTTTTTTTGATACGAAAATGATCGACGCAAAAATGTATGAATTAAAATAAATACATGATACATTAATAAAAGTCCCACGATGTGGAGAGAGAGAGTGGCTCTGAGCGTCGTGTGTGTCCGGCACGTCGCCAGCGCTGGTTCACGCGCGACGACGACGAGGCACGGCACGGCGACACGCGGCACAGCAGTCGGGGCTGCCCACACCATGCACTCCGCGAAGGCCGTGGCGCCCGTGGGTGCCTTGTGGAGACGTGGATGTGTGTATTCGTATTGTTGTACGCTTAGCTGTTTGTTATTTACATCCTCTCACACGACGCTAACGATCAATTTGAGTTGTGATTTCTATGCCTCCCCAGTGGCGATGTTTGCACACCGCACCAGGTACTCATTTGAGGCCGAGTCGACCTTAAACACTGCGACACAGACGGTACTGCCTGACACACACACAGTACTGCCTGACACACACACAGTACTGCCTGACACACACACACAGTACTGCCTGACACACACACACAGTACTGCCTGACACACACACAGTACTGCCTGACACACACACACAATACTGCCTTACACACACACAGTACTGCCTGACACACACACACACACAATACTGCCTGACACACACACAGTACTGCCTGACACACACACACACAGTACTGCCTGACACACACACAGTACTGCCTGACACACACACAGTACTGCCTGACACACACACACAGTACTGCCTGACACACACAGTACTGCCTGAACACACACACAGTACTGCCTAACACACACACAGTACTGCCTGACACACACACACAGTACTGCCTGACACACACACAGTACTGCCTGACACACACACACAGTACTGCCTGACACACACACAGTACTGCCTAACACACACACAGTACTGCCTGACACACACACACACAATACTGCCTGACACACACACAGTACTGCCTGACACACACACACAATACTGCCTGACACACACACAGTACTGCCTAACACACACACAGTACTGCCTGACACACACACACACAGCACCCCCTCACACACACACACAGTACTGCCTGACACACACACAGTACTGCCTAACACACACACAGTACTGCCTGACACACACACACAGTACTGCCTGACACACACACAGTACTGCCTGACACACACACACAGTACTGCCTGACACACACACAGTACTGCCTAACACACACACAGTACTGCCTGACACACACACACACAATACTGCCTGACACACACACAGTACTGCCTGACACACACACACACAATACTGCCTGACACACACACAGTACTGCCTAACACACACACAGTACTGCCTGACACACACACACACAGTACTGCCTGACACACACACACAGTACTGCCTGACACACACACAGTACTGCCTGACACACACACAGTACTGCCTAACACACACACACACAGTACTGCCTGACACACACACAGTACTGCCTGACACACACACAGTACTGCCTGACACACACACACACAGTACTGCCTGACACACACACACAGTACTGCCTGACACACACACAATACTGCCTGACACACACACAGTACTGCCTGACACACACACACAATACTGCCTGACACACACACAGTACTGCCTGACACACACACACACAATACTGCCTGACACACACACAGTACTGCCTGACACACACACACAGTACTGCCTGACACACACACAGTACTGCCTGACACACACAGTACTGCCTGACGCACACACACAGTAGTGCCTGACGCACACACACAGTACTGCCTGACGCACACACACAGTACTGCCTGACACGCACACACACACACAGTACTGCCTGACGCACACACACACAGTACTGCCTGACACACACAGTACTGCCTGACACACACAGTACTGCCTGACGCACACACACACACAGTACTGCCTGACGCACACACACAGTACTGCCTGACACGCACACACACAGTACTGCCTGACGCACACACACACAGTACTGCCTGGCACACACACACACAGTACTGCCTGACACACACACACACAGTACTGCCTGACACACACACAGTACTGCCTGAAACACACACAGTACTGCCTGACACACACACAGTACTGCCTGACACACACACACAGTACTGCCTGACACACACAGTACTGCCTGACACACACACACACAGTACTGCCTGACGCACACACACACACAGTACTGCCTGACACGCACACACACACACAGTACTGCCTGACACACACAGTACTGCCTGACACACACAGTACTGCCTGATGCACACACACACAGTACTGCCTGACGCACACACACACAGTACTGCCTGACACGCACACACACACACAGTACTGCCTGACGCACACACACACAGTACTGCCTGACGCACACACACAGTACTGCCTGACACACACACAGTACTGCCTGACACACACACACACAGTACTGCCTGACACACACACAGTACTGCCTAACACACACACACACAGTGCTGCCTGACACACACAGTACTGCCTGACACACACACAGTGCTGCCTGACACACACAGTACTGCCTGACACACACACACAGTACTGCCTGACACACACACACAGTACTGCCTGACACACACACACAGTACTGCCTGACACACACACACACAGTCCTGCCTGACACACACACACACAGTACTGCCTGACGCACACACACACAGTACTGCCTGACGCACACACACACAGTACTGCCTGACACGCACACACACACACAGTACTGCCTGACACACACACGCACGCACGAGTGACGAGCACAATGACACCGACACACCTGAATAAAATGAAACATACTGACACACTGGCACAATGACAACAACAACCGCCATTCGCCACTAAATGGCGGTGACGTCACCACGACACTTGTGCCAGCCCATGTGCACCTTGAGGCCACGTGAAGTGTCGAACGCCTGCTGGCAGGAGGTCACGGGGCAGACCCAGGTGCCACGGGTCGACTGACCGAGATGACTGGCTGATGCACCACCTGTGCCCCCTACTGTGCCAACTTGCTGTGCTTTAGCCACCCGACGTTTCGCTCGTTGTGAGCGTCGCTCCTCCGCCCTCTGTTGTTGTTGGAGGGCGACTGCCTCCAACTGCCCAGTAGCGTCCTTCACGAACCTCCTCGTAGGCAGGACAGCCTAAATGTTACTAACTGGCGAAGATGTTCCATGAGGGGGGTCCACGTTTCGCAAGCGTAGAGAAGGGAGGGAATGACTGTGGCCGAGAAGACCCGAAGCTTCGTGCAGAGCGACAGACCAGGTAGCTTCCACGCAGCGTTACACAACCGATGAAAAGATAATGCCGCTCGACTGATTCGGAGTGAGACCAACTGCTGTTAAACCGGAGCCGGTCATGAGCACACTGCCCAGGTATGTAAAACTCTCCACTTTCTCCACACCTACCCCATCACCGATTGGGAGTTGTGGGGGTGGAGTGTCCGATGGTACAAAATACCCAGGCAGGTGCTTCGTTTTGGTGGGGCTGATGGTAAGGCCCCACCTTTTAGTGGCACACTCCAGTTTCAGCAGCAGCGCCTCCAACTCCTCCTCTGAATGAACCGTAATTACCAGGTCGTCCGCATACATAACGTGGTTGACCAATAGGGAGTCATCCTTTGACCGCACCCGGGCATCGATCAGCTTCCCATTGTATCTGTACCAAATGGAAATTCCTCCGGTGCAGCTACTGAAGGCTTCACGAACTATGTGGTCGAAATAGATGTTAAATAATGTTGTAGCTAGAGGACATCCCTGTCGCACCCCAAGGTGTACAGGGAATGGCTCTGACTCCCGGCCACGTAGTTTTACTCGGGCCTGCTCACCATCATGAAGGTCCTTAATGAGCGTGAGCAGAGGGTCAGGGACTCCGAAAGCACGAAAAACAACCCAGAGCCCAGGCCTATTGATGGTATCATCGGCTTTGACCAGGTCAATGAAGCAGAGATGTAGGTCATGTTGGAATTCCCTACACCTCTGCTGTAGCAGACGGACAGAAAATATGGCATCTGTGCAGGACCACCCTTTCCTGAAACCGCATTGGGGCTTCGCAAGCCTCTCCTCAGCGTGCCTAGCAAGGCGATGTTGAATAATCCTTGCCAGGACCTTTTCCGGTACACTGAGGAGTGAGCTGCCCCTGTAGTTGTTACAGTCTGTGCGGTCTCACTTATTAAAGAGGGGGACCACCAGGGCATCCTTCAAATCCTGCGGGACCCGTCCAGTGGTCCAGACTGTTGTTATGATGTCATGTAGGGCAGTCTGCGCACAAACGCCACCCTCCCTCAGCATCATCTCTGCCGGGTGCCTTTCCTGGTCTCAGACTCTGGATCGCCTTCAGTACTTCCTCAATGGATGGCACCTCAGCCAGCCACTCACGGGGGGTGACTTCCTCCAATATTTGAGGCACCACAGCCTCAGCAGGGTCATCCCCACTTTGTCCCATGATGTTTTCCAGACTGAGGGATTCCCCCCTCCCCCAGGATCTCACAGACATGCTTAGCAAATCTGCAAACCTGTTCCTGGGGGTCGGAGATTGGATCACCGTTCTTTCCACCACCCATCCTTGCAGCGCCTCACGGCTCTCCGAACCTCCGAGCGAAGGTTGCGGTAAGCCTCCTCATTCTCTGACGTGGGATGCTGTAGCCAATTAGAGTGGGCCTGTCGCTTTTTCTCAACCATCCTGAACACCTCCTCTGTCAGCCAGGGTCTCTGGGGAGGTCTGGACCGCGTACCCAAAGCAGCCATTGCAGCTGCATGAGTCACAGTCCTACACCTCGCCCATTTACCCTCGACATCAGGAGTGGGGAACGATGCCAACTCCAGCCGCAAGCGATGATGAAATTCTCGCTTGCAACTTCCATCAGCTAGCTCAGACCAGGCCACATTAGGTTGGAATGGGGTCCTGGGTGTACACCCACCACCGGAGTGGAAGAATGGCAGGCGAATCTTACAGATGACAAGTCGATGGTCAGAGGGCAGATCAGCTCCACGGTATGTCCTGGTGTCAAGGACATGGGCTCGCATCCGCTGGTCCGTCACTATGTAGTCCAGCAGATGTTCTTGCTTAGACCCGGCATGCATCCATGATGTCGTGTGGATGCGCCAATGCCGGAACAGCGTGTTGGTAATTACAAGCCCATGGGCTGCACATAAATCTAGCAGCCTCCTACCGTTGTTATTAAGCTGATCTGGCCCATGCCTTCCAATCACTCCAGACCAGGTGCCATCATCATGACCAACTCGGGGATTGAAGTCACCCAACAAGATGACTGTTTCCCGAGGGGCCACTTTAGCCAGCACCTGTGACAGGAGGTCATAGAAGGCATCTGACTCATCACCACTCCTCGCTTCTGGTTGATGGGAAGGCGAGCCCAAAGTAGCCTGGGGCTTACAGCTTTCGACACCTCACCGCCACGCTCCCACGTCCCCTTCATTATTTTGTTCAGAGTCACACCCTGTTGTTTGGCAGTCTCCTGCCCCGAGTAGAAGACTGTCCACTCCTCATGGTGGCAGGAGCCAGAGGCGGTCCACCGAACATTCTGAATGTCACAGAGATCCAGGCGGTACCGGTCAAGATCCCGATAGAGGAGTGGCAGCCTTTCCTCCGCAGTGAGCGTTCGGACATTCCACGTGGCCACACGTAGTGGCTTTTTGTTGTTTCTGGAGGATCCCCGAGGGTAAAGATTCAATCTCCTGGCTCCGCCAGATGGGGTTTGGCCAGGAGACGTCATAGACGCCTGTCCCCCCGGAGCCTCCGGCACACACCGACACACACACACCCGAGTGAAATGAAACACACTGACACACACTGACACATTGACACACACCGACACACACACGAGTGAAATGAAACACACTGACACACACTGACACAATGAAACACACCGACACACACACACGAGTGAAATGAAACACACTGACACACACTGACACAATGATACACTCCGACACACACACACCCGAGTGAAATTAAACACACTGACACACACCGACACACACACACGAATGAAATGACACACACTTACACACTGACACACACTGACACACACACCCGAGTAAAATTAAACACACTGACACACACCGACACACACACACGAATGAAATGAAACACACTGACACACACTGACACACTGACACACACACACACGAATGAAATGAAACACACTTGACATACTGACACACACCGACACACACACACGAATGAAATGACACACACTGACACACTGACACACACCGACACACACACCCGAGTGAAATTAAACACACTGACACACACCGACACACACACGAATGAAATGACACACACTGACACACTGACACACACTGACACACACACCCGAGTGAAATTAAACACACTGACACACACCGACACACACACACACACGAGTGAAATGACACACACTGACACAATGACACACACCGGCACATACCGACACACACACACACGAGTGAAATGACACACACTGACACACACTGACACAATGACACACACCGGCACACACTGACACACACACACACACGAGTGAAATGACACACACTGACACACACTGACACAATGACACACACCGGCACACACTGACACACACACACACACGAGTGAAATGACACACACTGACACACACTGACACAATAACACACACCGGCACACACTGACACACACACACACGAGTGAAATGACACACACTGACACACACTGACACAATGACACACACCGGCACACACCGACACACACACACACGAGTGAAATGACACACACTGACACACACTGACACACACTGACACAATGACACACACCGGCACACACCGACACACACACACACGAGTGAAATGACACACACTGACACACACGGACACACACTGACACAATAACACACCGGCACACACTGACACACACACACACGAGTGAAATGACACACACTGACACACACTGACACAATGACACACACCGGCACACACCGACACACACACACACGAGTGAAATGACACACACTGACACAATAACACACACCGGCACACACTGACACACTCACACGAGTGAAATGACACACACTGACACACACTGACACAATGACACACACCGGCACACACTGACACACACACACACGAGTGAAATGACACACACTGACACACACTGACACAATAACACACACCGGCACACACTGACACACTCACACGAGTGAAATGACACACACTGACACACACTGACACAATAACACACCGGCACACACTGACACACACACACACGAGTGAAATGACACACACTGACACACACTGACACAATGACACACACCGGCACACACCGACACACACACACACGAGTGAAATGACACACACTGACACACACTGACACAATAACACACACCGGCACACACTGACACACACACACACGAGTGAAATGACACACACTGACACACACTGACACAATGACACACCGGCACACACTGACACACACACACACACGAGTGAAATGACACACACTGACACACACTGACACAATGACACACACCGGCACACACTGACACACACACACACACGAGTGAAATGACACACACTGACACACACTGACACAATGACACACCGGCACACACTGACACACACACACACGAGTGAAATGACACACACTGACACAATGACACACACCGGCACACACTGACACACACACACACGAGTGAAATGACACACACTGACACACACACACACGAGTGAAATGACACACACTGACACACACACACACGAGTGAAATGACACACACTGCCACACACTGACACAATGACACACCGGCACACACTGACACACACACACACACGAGTGAAATGACACACACTGACACACACTGACACAATGACACACACTGACACACACACACGAGTGAAATGACACACACTGACACACACTGACACAATGACACACCGGCACACACTGACACACACACACACGAGTGAAATGACACACACTGACACAATGACACACACTGACACAATAACACACCGGCACACACTGACACACACACACGAGTGAAATGACACACACTGACACAATGACACACACCGGCACACACTGACACACACACACACACGAGTGAAATGACACACACTGACACACACTGACACAATGACACACCGGCACACCGACCCCCCCCCCATCCAGTCCGCGTCCCTGGCAACCGGCACCCCCCGCGGGCTCCGAGAGGAGGCGGCGATGGCGACTCCACGGGCCACCCCGCTGCTGCCTGCGTGAGGCACCATCATCAATCAACATCGTTAACATCGTTAACATCACCACCACCATCAATCAACATCGTTTACATCAACATCGTTAACATCGTTAACATCACCACCACCATCAATCAACATCGTTTACATCAACATCGTTAACATCGTTAACATCACCACCACCACCACGAACATCGTTAACATCACCACCACCAATATTGTTAACATCACCACCATCAACGTACATAATTGACATCAACATCACTATTAAAACATTAATATCACCACCAACATCGTTAACATCACCAGCACCAACGTTATCCACATCATTGACATCAACATCACTATAATCAACAACATTAATATCATCACCACCATCAACATCAGCATTATTATCAACATCACTATAACAATAATGACCATCATCACTACCATCATAAACATAAACATCACCACCACCATCATCAACATCATCATCAACTCCATCATCATCAACTCCATCATCATCAACTCCATCATCATCGTTGTCATCGCCTCACTCACCACCACCTCACCCACTGTGGTTGTCAATCTGAGTTGTTGTTGTGGCATCAGTGGTGGTGGTGGAGTTGTTGTTGCTAAGTGTTGTGTTATTAAGTGTTGTGTTGCTGTTAAGTGTTGTGTAGTTTGTAGATAAGTGTCGTGTAGTTGCTGAGTAGTTACGTTTTGTGTATTTGTGTCGTTAAGCGTTGAGTAGTTATTAGATTGTGTTGTTGAGTTGAGTAGTTGTTAGATTGTGTTGTTGAGTTGAGTAGTTGTTAGATTGTGTTGTTGAGTTGAGTAGTTGTTAGATTGTGTTGTTGAGTTGAGTAGTTGTTAGATTGTGTTGTTGAGTTGAGTAGTTGTTAGATTGTGTTGTTGAGTTGAGCAGTTGTTAGATTGTGTTGTTGAGTTGAGTAGTTGTTAGATTGTGTTGTTGAGTTGAGCAGTTGTTAGATTGTTTTGTTGAGTTGAGTAGTTGTTAGATTGTGTTGTTGAGTTGAGTAGTTGTTAGATTGTGTTGTTGAGTTGAGTAGTTGTTAGATTGTGTTGTTGAGTTGCGTGAATTGGTTCTCGTGTGTAGAGACCATGGCCTCACGCAGAGTGCAAACCTTGCCCATCTCTATCAGCACCACCATCAGCACCACCACCACGATAAACACCATCAGCAGCTGTGGTACACGCGGAGCGCGCGACTTGACGCGACAGGTAGGTCCCAACATCACCTGGACCCACACACCGTCACCCACACACCTGCACCGTGCACACCGTCACCCACACACCGTCACCCACACACCGTCACCCGCACACCGTCACCCGCACACCGTCACCCACACACCGTCACCCGCACACCGTCACCTGCACCGTGCACACCGTGCACCGTCACCGTCACCTGCCTCCCACGCCATCACTCGCCTCCCTGTCACTCTTCTATCGCTGCTACTGCTGCTGCTGCCACCGCCATGGTCGCTGTTCCCGTGAACTCCACTCGTTCATTCCTCCACCCGTGTTGAGGACTCGGTCTGTACCAACCACTCGCTGCTTCGTGTAATCACCACACTGCAGGTCACAACACACTCACCCACTCACCACACTGCAGGTCACAACAACACACTCACCCACTCACCACACTGCAGGTCACAACACACTCACCCACTCACCACACTGCAGGTCACAACAACACACTCACCCACTCACCACACTGCAGGTCACAACACACTCACCCACTCACCACACTGCAGGTCACCACAACACACTCACCCACTCACCACACTGCAGGTCACAACACACTCACCCACTCACCACACTGCAGGTCACAACAACACACTCACCCACTCACCACACTGCAGGTCACAACACACTCACCCACTCACCACACTGCAGGTCACAACAACACACTCACCCACTCACCACACTGCAGGTCACAACACACTCACCCACTCACCACACTGCAGGTCACCACAACACACTCACCCACTCACCACACTGCAGGTCACAACACACTCACCCACTCACCACACTGCAGGTCACATCAACACACTCACCCACTCACCACACTGCAGGTCACAACAACACACTCACCCACTCAACACACTGCAGGTCACAACACACTCACGCACTCACCACACTGCAGGTCACCACAACACACTCACCCACTCACCACACTGCAGGTCACAACACACTCACCCACTCACCACATTGCAGGTTACAACAACACTCACCCACTCACCACACTGCAGGTCATATCAACACTCACCCACTCACCACACTGCAGGTCACAACAACACACTCACCCACTCACCACATTGCAGGTTACAACAACACTCACCCACTCACCACACTGCAGGTCACAACACACTCACCCACTCACCACATTGCAGGTTACAACAACACTCACCGACTCACCACACTGCAGGTCACAACACACTCACCCACTCACCACACTGCAGGTCACAACAACACACTCACCCACTCACCACACTGCAGGTCACAACACACTCACCCACTCACCACACTGCAGGTCACAACAACACTCACCCACTCACCACACTGCAGGTCACATCAACACTCACCCACTCACCACACTGCAGGTCACAACACACTCCCCACTCACCACACTGCAGGTCACAACACACTCCCCACTCACCACACTGCAGGTCACAACACACTCACCCACTCACCACATTGCAGGTTACAACACACTCACCCACTCACCACACTGCAGGTCACAACACACTCCCCACTCACCACACTGCAGGTCACAACAACACTCACCCACTCACCACACTGCAGGTCACAACACACTCACCCACTCACCACATTGCAGGTTACAACACACTCACCCACTCACCACACTGCAGGTCACAACACACTCACCCACTCACCACACTGCAGGTCACAACACACTCACCCACTCACCACATTGCAGGTTACAACACACTCACCCACTCACCACACTGCAGGTCACAACAACACACTCACCCACTCACCACACTGCAGGTCACAACACACTCACCCACTCACCACACTGCAGGTCACAACAACACACTCACCCACTCACCACACTGCAGGTCACAACAACACACTCACCCACTCACCACACTGCAGGTCACAACACACTCACCCACTCACCACACTGCAGGTCTCAACAACACACTCACCCACTCACCACACTGCAGGTCACAACACACTCACCCACTCACCACACTGCAGGTCTCAACAACACTCACCCACTCACCACACTGCAGGTCACAACACACTCACCCACTCACCACACTGCAGGTCTCAACAACACACTCACCCACTCACCACACTGCAGGTCACAACACACTCACCCACTCACCACACTGCAGGTCTCAACAACACACTCACCCACTCACCACACTGCAGGTCACAACAACACACTCACCCACTCACCACACTGCAGGTCACAACAACACTCACCCACTCACCACACTGCAGGTCACAACACACTCACCCACTCACCACACTGCAGGTCTCAACAACACACTCACCCACTCACCACACTGCAGGTCACAACACACTCACCCACTCACCACACTGCAGGTCTCAACAACACACTCACCCACTCACCACACTGCAGCTCACAACACACTCACCCACTCACCACACTGCAGGTCTCAACAACACACTCACCCACTCACCACACTGCAGGTCACAACAACACTCACTCACTCACCACACTGCAGGTCACAACACACTCACCCACTCACCACACTGCAGGTCACAACACACTCACCCACTCACCACACTGCAGGTCACAACACTTATCTCTCTGCTTCTTTGCTCGTACTGCCCCACTTTGTAATTCCCCCCACCCCCCACATTCTCTTAATAAGAATAACAACCTTGTTAATTCTTCTGCATTACAACTCTGATATAAATGCTCTTTATTGCTGGCCATTTTACGCATTTGGCCTTTGTATGTACTTATGTTGAACTTCTTTCGCACCGTACGTAGCCTAACGTGCTAGTCGGAGTTGCGTGGGAAGGACAACAAACTAAACACACACACACACAACAGCTGTGTTAAACAAATTCGTTTTCAAACCAGATTTAAAAAGTGCATAGAGAGCTCCTGCGGCTTCTTCATATCGGACGTTGTTCTACCACGTGTCAAGCATCCGCCCTGGTGACAGGACGTCGCGTTTTTCTTGTTTTTGTGGCTTTTCTTCTATGTCACGTGGGTTTTGTGGATTCCACGTTGGGATTATCTCCACCACAAAGACAAAGATCCCCGCAGGCAAAACCCTCCTCCTCCCTCATTGGGCAAGTGCTGTGAGGGGGCAGCTGGTGACGCCGAAACGGTGCGGGGGGTGGTGGCCGGCTCCACGTCCGGCCGTCTTTGTCTCCCCACTGCTGACATTTTCACACCACACCAGGTGTTCGCTTGAGGCTGAGGCGACCTACCGGAGGCCCCCAGGACCGGTGCAGATAATCACTGCCACTGATGTAGGCCGCGAGCGTGAGGCGAACTCGGGTCGCCGGGTTCGCGGCGCAGCGCGCTAACCAAATGCACCCCCCCACCACCCCCCCTACCACCACCCCCCTACCACCACCCCCCCACCACCACCCCCCCACCACCACCCCCCCCACCACCACCCCACCACCCCCACCACCACCCCCACCACCACCCCCCCTACCACCCCCACCCCCACTAGCCCCGTCCCTCCAGGTGAGGTCATCAGGCGAAGAGACGCGGCGCCTCCCGTGGCTTGCAGGAGCCGTGCAGGTGAGCGTGGTCAGGAGGCGTGGTGAGGTGTGGTGAGGTGTGGTGAGGAGGCGTGGTGAGGGGGCGTGGTGAGGAGGTGTGGTGAGGTGTGGTGAGGAGGCGTGGTGAGGCGTGGTGAGGAGATGTGGTGGTGAGGAGGCGTGGTGAGGAGGCGTGGTGAGGAGGTGTGGTGAGGTGTGGTGGTGAGGAGGCGTGGTGAGGCGCGGTGAGGTGTGGTGAGGAGTGAGGAGGCGTGGTGAGGTGTGGTGGTGAGGAGGCGTGGTGAGGCGCGGTGAGGTGTGGTGAGGAGGCGTGGTGAGGAGTGAGGAGGCGTGGTGAGGTGTGGTGGTGAGGAGGCGTGGTGAGGAGGTGTGGCGCCACGCATAGTCACCACCATCATGGTCAGCAGGCGATGGCGTATCCCAGCGGTTCGAATCCGTACAGGACTACTCGGCGCCGTCCTCACTCGCGGCGTCAGTGGGAGTGAGTGGCAGGCCACCGCGTGGCGGCGGAGTCCTGCTCACAATGTTCACAATTCGAAGGATGACACCGCTAACCCCTTAAATCAGAATGACACACAGAGCAGCAGCGGCACTCACCGCCCTCTACCTGCCTGTGACACGCAGCGCCTCCTCAGGAAGAGGGCCATCCTCCAACAAAGCTGTCGACCCGCACGGTTCACCCCGTATTCTTGTACAGAGAAATCGAGTTTTCAGGTCCATACGGCGCACAGCCGTTTCAATACGGGCAATTTTATTGTCTATTTGTTTTTCTCTTGTGATGGAACTTTGTAGGATTGAGATTTATAAGGGCACGGGGTGACCAAGAAGGTCTGAATTGGTCTGCAATAAGATCGGACACTGATAATGGGTTGACAGGTGTGCTCCAAGAGCGAGAGTTCCAATGTTACAATTGTTCGCATCATCAGCAGCGTCATCAGCAGCAACCGCAGCTCCACTGTCATAAGCATCAACACAATCATCTCCATCGTTATCGTTCTCATGGCCACCATTATCATCATCGCTACCATGATCATAGCTACCATCATCATCACCGCCATCAACATAATCATGACAACCATTCATCATGAGCATCGAATAAAGGCAAAGATCCACTGTATAGCGTTAATAGACATGGGGCAAGTGTGTTAAGAAAGCAGCACCTATGATGGCCAGCATCACGCCCGGCCGCCTTTGTTCCCCCCCCCCCCGCCCTCTCGTCCCCAGTCGTGCCCGCAGATGGAGTCCCCTCGTGGCCCCCTCGCCCTGCCAGCCCCCGGGCCCCCCCTGCTCATGTTGATGGGACCCGAGCCCCCCAAAGCCACCAAAAGGTCGCCCAAATCTTCCGAGCCCCCTAAGCCCCTCAGTCTCGCGATGCCTCCGGTGCCGACAGCGAGCCGCGGGGTTCCGCGTCCGCGAGTCCCCCGCGAAGTGCCCCCCGCCGTGGTCCCAGCCGTGCCCCCCACGGGGCCCCCCCCCGGGCTGGGACCCCGCCTGAACCCCCTGAGGCCCCCGTGGGTGGTGCGGCGCACCGTGATGCTGGAGACGCGGGACGCGCACGCGCACAACGAGCAGCGCGCCACCTGCTGGAAGAGACGCGAGCACGACAGGTGAGGGGGGGGGCAGAGAGGCGGCAGGTGAGGGGGGGGGGCAGGTGAGGGAGGGGGCCAGGTGAGGGGGGGGGGGCAGAGGGGCGGCAGGTGAGGGGGGGTAAGTGAAGGGGGCAGGTGTGGGGTGCGGGGAAGGGACCAGGTAACGTGGGCAGGTGAGGGGGGTGGGTTTGTGGGGGGCTGGTGAAGAGGGCAAGTAAGGGGGATCAGTGAGGGAGGGGGGTTAGGGGGGCAGGTGTAGGGGGGTTGGTGAGGCGGACAGGTGTGGGGGTAGGGGTGCAGGTGAGCTGGGCAGGTGAGTGATTACGTGCTCACTCCCATTTACCATTCAGGCAGCATCGCGGCTGGAGGAGACCGGTGTACGGGGAGCCGGGGGAGAAGGAGGAATACCGGTACCACGTGACCACCACCATCACCACATGATCCTCGCGAGATCCCCATCACCACCACGTGACCCTCACCACCACAGTTTACTCTTTGGTGTCCCCGACGACATCTCAATGGTGTCTCTGTGGCACCCCCCCCCCGCGCCGCTGGGGTCCTCCAGGAGGGAGATCCGCGAGTGGCTCCAGTCCCAGATGCGTGAGCGCGTGGCCCAGCGCGAGTCGGCGAGGGGCGAGGGGGCGGGCGAGCGGGCCCAGGCCGCCCTCGCCGAGAGCTGCGAGCGCCGAGCGGAGGAGCAGCGCGGCCGGGAGAGGCACGAGGCCTCCCGGGCCGTGAGGGACCACAACAAGAGGGTGGGGGCCGCCAGCGAGAGGGACGCGCGGACACGCACACGCACAGGGTGACACACAGACGGGCAGGGTGACACAGACAGACAGGGTGACAGACGGGCAGGGTGACACACAGACAGGGTGACGCACAGACGGGCAGGGAGACACAGACGGGCAGGGTGACACACAGACAGGGTGACATACAGACGGACAGGGAGACACAGACCGGCAGGGTGACACACAGACAGGGTGACATACAGACGGACAGGGTGACACACAGGCGGACAGGGTGACACACAGACGGGCAGGGTGACACACAGACAGGGTGACACACAGACAGACAGGGTGACACACAGACAGACAGGGTGACACACAGGCAGACAGGGTGACACACAGACGGGCAGGGTGACACACAGACAGGGTGACACACACACAGACAGGGTGACACACAGACAGACAGGGTGACACACAGGCAGACAGGGTGACACACAGACGGGCAGGGTGACACACAGACAGACAGGGTGACACACAGACAGGGTGACACACAGGCAGACAGGGTGACACACAGACGGGCAGGGTGACACACAGACAGACAGGGTGACACACAGGCAGACAGGGTGACACACAGACGGGCAGGGTGACACACAGATCTGAAGATGCATAGACAGACAACAAGACGAAGGTCCCCCGTGTAGCCTTAACAGACTATTGGGGGCAAGTGCTGTTAGAGAGGTGCTCCTATGAAGGCCTACATGGCACAAGGGGGGGGGGGGCGGTGGCCAGCACCACGCCCGGCCGCCTTTGGCTCCCGAGTGGCGATGTTTACCACCGCAGTAGGCATGTTCTCATTTAAGGCTGAGTCGACCTAGGGGAGGCCCAAGGCCGCTTCAGATAATCGTCACTGGTGTTGGCCGTGAGCGGGATTCGAACCCGGGTAGCCGAGTTCGTAGCGCAGCGCGCTAACCGCTACACCACCGCTCCCCGACACACAGACAGACAGGGTGACACACACAGACAGGGTGACACAGACAGACAGGGTGACACACAGGCAGGCAGGTAATGTGTGTAATGTGTGGGGTGACCTGGGCGGGGGGGGGGGGGTTCTGTGCAGGTGATGGAGCTGCGCTGGGAGATGGAGCGGAGCGAGCGAGCGCGCGAGTGGAGCCTGGAGCGGGAGCTTCTCCAGATGCAGCCTCTCAACTGGAGCGGAACCCTCACCTAGCGGGGTCACAGCGTGAACCCTCACCTAGCGGGGTCACAGCGTGAACCCTCACCTAGCGGGGTCACAGCGTGAACCCTCGCCTAGCGGGGTCACAGCGTGAACCCTCACCTAGCGGGGTCACAGCGTGAACCCTCACCTAGCGGGGTCACAGCGTGAACCCTCACCTAGCGGGGTCACAGCGTGAACCCTCGCCTAGCGGGGTCACAGCGTGAACCCTCGCCTAGCGGGGTCACAACGTGAACCCTCGCCTAGCGGGGTCACAGCGTGAACCCTCACCTAGCGGGGTCACAGCGTGAACCCTCGCCTAGCGGGGTCACAGCAGTCATTACTTAGATGGGTCCGTCAATTAAAGGGGACCTACAGTTATCAGTAATAACAATGAATAATGACAATCATTTAGTAGATTTCATGTTGGTGCCATTCTCACGGAGGAGGGCGCTCCTGTGTGTAACACCGAGTGGTGATAGAATAAAGAGTTAATTGTGGTCAATTTTCTAATCTGTCAAATTGGGCACACAGTGCGGCCGGTTCCTCGCTTTGAGAACACCTCGGGGCATTTGTTACGTCCACTGCGGTGAAGTGGACGGCTCGGATTCATTTCTGGTCGACATGACCCGGCAGTAATAACCAGGGCGGCCTGCCCGGACCAACCAGCGCCGGGCGAGGCTGCCACCGGGCTAGGCTGTGGGGCGACCAACGGCTGAGGGCTTCATCCAGCAGTGGATTGGTCGTGGCTGCTGCTGCTGATGATGATGATGATTGCAATGATTATGATGCTTGTGGAAACATTGCAGTAATAATAGTACAGTGGTGATGATGAAACTACAAATATATCGATACATCAATAAGAACGATGATTTTACAAAATAAATCACAACTGACTTAGAAATGCTGCTACTGCAGCAGCTGCTGCTGAGTTGGCAGCTGTGCACAAACACAAACAACAGCGAACACATTCGTGAATATGACTCACTGCACGTGGCCTCAAAATAAAATATAAATAGAGCAGGCGACTTTTCAGGCCCCTCTTCATGGCACTGAAACGCCACCTATTGCATCGATCCAGTGTGTGTGTGTTTTACGGCCACGGAGTTCTCGACGTGTGGAGGAGCTGTGTGTGCTGCTCGATGCAACTGCTCATCAAGATCGCGCAATGCGCGTGGTGATTCTGGGCACGGGAGACTTTGACATCGCTCGTGATTTTGCCGCCCTTGTAGAGTGAGTGGAGTGACGAGACGTTTCAATAAACCATCGATGCAAGAACGCAGTCCAACGCAATGCGGGTTGTGTGTTGAACTTCTTTCGCACCGTACGCAGCCAACCGCGCTAATCGGAGGTTCTAAATAAATGCGGTTTCGATCTACAGTCGTTGTAAAAGTGCATAGCGGCTTCCGAATATCGATTTCAGCGAGGCTCGGAGATGATGATGATGTCTGGACTGACAGTGCTCATCATCATCATTGCAGCACTGCAGGTGTCACGTGGTGATGTTGGCACAGCAGGGGGGGGGGGGGCACAGGTGGTGGCATCGGCCACTCATCTCAGGCGAACCGTGCACCTGCTGGGTCCGCCCCGTGACCTCCTGCCCAGCGGGCGTTCGACACGTCACGTGGCCTCAACGTGCACGTAGCCTGGCACAGGCGCCGTCGTGACGTCACCGCCACTTTGTGGCGAGTGGTGGTGGTGGTGGTGTCGTGGTCAGCGGACTGCACTGCGAACCCGATGAACCCGGGTCGCGTGTGAACTTCGCCGCTGGGGAGACAAAGGCGGCCGGGCGTGGGGCCGGCCGCCCACCCCCTCGAGTGCCGTGCGGCCTTCACGGGCGCTGCTGCTGCTGCTCCTCGCTCACGGCACTTGCCCCCGACTGTTAAAGGCTACGCGGGGGACCTTTGTCTTTTGTTGACGATGTGGGTGACGATGACGTCATGCCGCGAGTGTTGACACTCGTGACGTCACGACCGGGGGGGTCACGTGGGTGCCACGCGGAACAGGGGAGATGGCGGCGATGACGGCGGCCCCGGCCCAGAGCGGTGGAGTGCGGCTCCTGAGCGATGGTGATGCGCGCTGCCCTCCCTGCTGCGCTGCCCTCCCTGCTGCGCTGCCCTCCCTGCTGCGCTGCCCTCCCTGCTGCGCTGCCCTCCCTGCTGCGCTGCCCTCCCTGCTGCGCTGCCCTCCCTGCTGCGCTGCCCTCACCACGCTGATGCTGCCCTCACCACGCTGCTCTCACTGATGCTCTCACCTGCCCTCAAGGTTCTGCCCTCACAGCTGATGTCACTGCTGCCCTCAGGGCGCTGACCTCACTACTGCCCTCACTGTTCTTACCTCACGGCGCTGCCCCCATTGATGCTGCCCCCATTGATGCTGCCCCCATTGATGCTGCCCCCATTGATGCTGCCCCCATTGATGCTGCCCCCATTGATGCTGCCCCCATTGATGCTGCCCCCATTGATGCTGCCCTTACTGCCCTCCCCATGATGCCAGTAAGTTGACCACCCTCGCCACACGGGTTATGACGTCATGTCATCAATGACTTCCGATCGAGTCACCCCGCTCACTCTCACGGATTCTCTCTCGCTGATGAGGTCGCCGCCATCGTCACCTCCTCGTCGCCGTCCCGTGCTGCGTTCCCTTCGCCCCTCTCATCGTCGTGAACACGGAGCAACCCGCGGTCTCCTTGCTCCATCAACAACCATCGTCTGGCGCAGAACCACCCGTGACGGCTACGCAAGACAACACAAAGCAAACAGTTCCCTGCCCTTCGCATATCTGTTCCTCCACATCAAATATAAACCTGTTCTTTTAACACATTCCATCAACCGCACAACCTTCGTTGGTGCGTAATAATTACAGCAGCAAGAGTCGGGCAAAGCGAATCCTGCTGACGAGGCACTGAATGTCGAGACCGGTCCACAGTTTGTTTGAGTTGAAGCAATGGCGCTTAGATGTGTTCCACGTGGAGGTATGGACGTGTGGTGTCTATGCGAATACCAGCTTGTAACCCCCCGGCACTGTGGGGGCAGCAGCGAGGGTTGTTGGATCACACAGACGCGGTGTGAACCTCCTCCCGTCGGCGTCGAGGAGGGTGCCGCACCCCCGGCGCGCCAGGAGAGGGCGGCACAGCGACGCGTGGACGAATCTCCACCCCGCCTCATTGAGATGAATGGTTACCACCCCCACCCCCTTCCGCGCCGGGGTTTGCCCCGAGTGCTCCTGTTTCCATCTTCACGTGAAAGCCAAATGCAGCAGGAGCAGCAGCAGGACCCTCCTGAAGCAGCAGTAGCAGCAGCAGGACGACCCTCCTGAAGCAGCAGCAGGACCCTCCTGAAGCAGCAGCAGGAGCAGCAAGAGCAGGACCCTCCTGAAGAAGCAGCAGGAGCAGCAGCAGGAGCAGCAGCAGGAGCAGCAGGAGCAGGACCCTCCTGAAGCAGCAGCAGGAGCAGCAGCAGGAGCAGCAGCAGGAGCAGCAGGAGCAGGACCCTCCTGAAGAAGCAGCAGGAGCAGCAGCAGGACCCTCCTGAAGAAGCAGCAGGAGCAGCAGCAGGACCCTCCTGAAGAAGCAGCAGGAGCAGCAGCAAGACCCTCCTGAAGCAGCAGCAGGTGCAGCAGCAGGACCCTCCTGAAGAAGCAGCAGCAGCAGCAGGACCCTCCTGAAGCAGCATGACTCGAGAGAGTGGCTCCCCTGGATCGATTAGAAATAGAGCTTCATAGCTCATCGGATTCCTCCACTTCTAACTCATGATTCTGCAGCGTGGAAGGGAATTGTCCGCTTTGTTTTGTTGCCCAACGCGTTGTGTCTCACGGATGACCCCGCTCGTGGGCGAGGACGAAAACGGCGGTGGTCGTTACGGTGGTGGTGGTGATGGTGACAACGGTGGTAGTGACAATGGTGGTAGTGACTAGGGTGGTGGTGGTGACGGTGGTGGTGGTGACGATGGTGGTGGTGGCGGTGGTGGCGGTGATGGTGGTGGTGTTGGTGACGATGGTGACAGTGTTGGCGGTGACGGTGGTGGTGGCGGTGTTGGCGACGGTGGTGGTGGCGGTGGTGGTGACGATGGTGACGATGGTGGTGTTGGTGACAATGGTGGTGGTGGCGGTGGTGGTGGTGATGGTGACAACGGTGGTGGTGACAATGGTGGTAGTGACTAGGGTGGTGGTGGTGACGATTCTGACAGTGGTGGCGGTGGTGACGATGGTGTTGGTGACGGTGGTGGTGGTGACGGTGGTGTTGGTGACGGCGGTGGTGGTGACGGTGGTGATCTCTGCGCAGACTCGTACCGCGACTTTGCCCACGAGGAGTTTGACGTGCGCGGCTACACGACCCGCGCGCTTCAGGGCGCCGACACGGCCTCGCAGCTCGCACGGCTCGCCCAGGGGGTGGCGCTGCTCGACGCCGAGTTGCGAGCACAGGTGAGGTGTGAGGGGGAGAATAGGTGAGGGGGGGGATAGGTGTGAGGGGGGATAGGTGAGGGGGGATAGGTGAGGGGGGATAGGTGTGAGGGGGGATAGGTGTGAGGGGGGGATAGGTGAGGGGGGATAGGTGAGGGGGGGGGGATAGGTGTGAGGGGGGGATAGGTGAGGGGGGGATAGGTTAGAGGGGGGGATAGGTGAGGGAGGGATAGGTGTGAGGGGGGATAGGTGTGAGGGGGGGATAGGTGAGGGGGGATAGGTGAGGGGGGATAGGTGAGGGGGGATAGGTGTGAGGGGGGATAGGTGTGAGGGGGGATAGGTGTGAGGGGGGGATAGGTGAGGGGGGATAGGTGAGGGGGGGATAGGTGTGAGGGGGGGATAGGTGAGGGAGGGATAGGTGTGAGGGGGGATAGGTGTGAGGGGGGGATAGGTGAGGGGGGATAGGTGTGAGGGGGGATAGGTGAGGGGGGATAGGTGAGGGGGGAGAGGGGAGGGGGGGATAGGGGAGGGGGGGATAGGTTGGAGGGGGGATAGGTGTGAGGGGGGATAGGGGTGAGGGGGGATAGGTGAGGGGGGATAGGTGTGAGGGGGGATAGGTGAGGGGGGAGAGGTGAGGGGGGGATAGGGGAGGGGGAGATAGGTGTGAGGGGGGGATAGGTGAGGGGGGGATAGGTGTGAGGGGGGGATAGGTGGGGGGGGGATAGGTGTGAGGGGGGGATAGGTGAGGGGGGGGGGATAGGTGAGGGGGGGGATAGGTGAGGGGGGAGAGGTGAGGGGCAGACACGGCCTCGCAGCTCGCCACCAGGGGGTGGCGCTGCTGGGCGCCGAGTCGCGAGCACAGAGGCGGATCTTGAAACCTCCCAAGGAGGGGGGGGGATGGGGGGGGGGCTGCATGGGACCCCCACCCCTGGATTCACCACTGCCTCGACCCGACCTTGCGTAACCCCGAGCTGACATTGCGTAACCCCGAGCTGACCTTGCGTAACCCCAACACGTGACCCCGAGCTGACCTTGCGTAACCCCGAGCTGACCTTACGTGACCTCGACACTTACGCGACCCCGAGCTGACTTTGCGTAACCCCGAGCCGACCTTACGTGACCCCGACACTTACGTGACCCCGAGCTGACCTTAACTCTCTGGCCGTGTTGCAGGTGTCCGATCGGCATGAGGACCTCTTGGCCCAAGCCACTGGAATTGAGTCCCTGGAGGGTGAGCCCAATGGGGTTGTACATACAGTATATACAGTACATGTATACTTACAAAGACAAAGATCTGCCGTGTAGCCGTAACAGACTGTCGGGGCAAGTGCTGTTAGCGAGTAGCACCTATGAAGGCCGGCACGGCACGCGGGCGGGTGGGTGGCCAGCACCACGCCGCATCAGGTACACACATATATGCAACCGCCTCTCGAACACTGCACAGCAGCCGTGGACTTATTAGGTATGTGAGTCAATGGGACTCTTTTTTCATTTATGGGTCTCTATGTGAGTCAATGGGACTCTATTTTCATTTATGGGTCTCTATGTGAGTCAATGGGACTGTATGTAAGTACTGTATATGAGTCTCTATGTGAGGTGAGGGGTGGGGGGAGGTGAGGGGTGGGGGGAAGTGAGGGGTGAGGGGAGGTGAGGGGTGAGGGGAGGTGAGGGGACGGGGGAGGTGAGGGGTGAGTGGAGGTGAGGGGTGAGGGGAGTGAGGAGGTGAGGGGAGTGGGGAGGTGTATCTGTTGTTGCTTCATCCAAGGCTGTGTGCGATCGTTACAGGAGTGTTGCAGATGATGCAGGCCCGGATATCTGCTCTGCAGTCTGCAGTGGACAGGTGCTCGCAAATCATGGGGTACAACCCCACTCATCGTCAACGTCATCGTCAGCATCATCATCGTCGTCATTACCATCGTCATCACGAACATAATATTTGTTGCATTCATCATAATTGTGGTTGGCTATGTACGGTGCGAAAGAAGTTCAACATACGTTCATAATTATAATTTTAATCACAACCATCATCACATCATCATAACACACCATAATCACAACCACCATCACATCATCATAACACACACCATCATCACAACCATCACATAATCATAACACACACCATAATCACAACCATCACATCATAACACACGCCATAATCACAACCATCATCACATCATCATAACACACACCATCATCACAACCATCACATCATCATAACACACACCATAATCACAACCATCACATCATAACACACGCCATAATCACAACCATCACATCATCATAACACCATAATCACAACCATCATAACATCATCATAACACACACCATAATCACAACCACCATCACATCATCATAACACACGCCATAATCACAACCATCATCACATCATCATAACACACCATAATCACAACCATCATCACATCATCATAACACACCATAATCACAACCATCACATCATCATAACACACGCCATAATCACAACCATCATAACATCATCATAACACACGCCATAATCACAACCACCATCACATCATCATAACACACACCATCATCACAACCATCACATCATCATAACACGCCATAATCACAACCACCATCACATCATCATAACACACCATCATCACAACCACAATCACATCATCATAACACACACCATCATCACAACCATCACATCATCATAACACACACCATAATCACAACTATCACATCATAACACACGCCATAATCACAACCATCACATCATCATCATAACACACACCATCATCACAACCACCATCACATCATCATAACACACACCATCATCACAACCATCATAACATCATCATAACACACACCATCACAACCATCATAACATCATCATAACACACGCCATCATCACAACCACCATCACATCATCATAACACACACCATCATCACAACCATCA
>NC_083832.1:11835889-11947765 GCF_015708825.2 Lethenteron reissneri | reverse complement strand
CAAGTGGTGTTCGCGAGTAGCACCTGCGAAGGTCGACATGGGTGGGCAACATCCTGCCCGGTTGCGAATTGACCTCGGGGGGAGGTCCAGGACCAGTAAACATCGTCGTCGCTGGTGTTGGCCATGAGTGGGAATCGAACTCGGGTGGCCGTGTATGTTGCGCAACATGCAACCCGCTGCGCTACCGCTCCCCACCATGGTTTTGTTTCCGGGTGGTTTTAGGCCTGGACGTTCTTCCGCGAGGTCAACAACGAGGCGCATGTTTGTTTGGTACCTCAGCATTATCCCATCATCCTGTTAGCATCAGCAGGCTGGAGTGGTTGACCGGATTGGAGAGGGAGGTGGAGCTGTCGGCGAGTGATCCCCCGAGTGACGGTGCTCCGGCCTCAAGCCTGGATGCTCCACGCCCCCTCCTCCTACGCCAATGCCACTGACCTTCCGTGCCCGACTGATATTAACTCACACGGGCAGTCGCCGAAACGCGGAGAGTTTCCGCTGCGACCACCACTTCAAGGTTAATCATTCTGGTTCTGCGATAAGACGATACTGCCCTGCGCTATGTCACCGTATGAGCTCGGTTTCCCAGTGGTGCAGAGAGAATGCAACTGGGGAATGAGCTGTTCAGGTCTGTATGGGAGGCGTTCTGCTGTTTTTAAAGTCCATTTGAAAACATCTTTGTAGGATGTAGTATTCACACTCTTGTAAATAATGTGTCATTCCTTGTTACTGCTTTGAAGTATTTTTGCTTCCTGTGTATTTCACGGCAAGCCTAGCGCTACACATCATCTGCTGCTGCTGCAGCTGCAGAATTGAAGCGGGAGTGTGCGGGGAGGGAGGCAGGCAGGCAGGCAGGGCCCGGCGGACACGTTGTTGCCAGGCAGCGGCGAGGCGAGAGATGAGCTTTGGGCCGGGCTCATCCCCGCGTGTATCCCGCGTGTATCCCCCCCACGTGCACCGCAAAGTCGAGCAGTCGTCACCAGCAGCAGTATGCGCTTAGCGGCCGTGGCGGTGATCGGGCATCGCCCGCCAAAGACCCTGGCAGTTCCAAGGACTTAGCCGTGACCTTTTCCCTTTTCATCGTCGTCCTCCTCCTCCTCCTCTTCGGACCTGATCTCTTACCCAGCACTGACCAGTTTAAGCAGCCCTGGGCTCAGGTTACGGCCACATTCTGGCAGCACTGCCTGTACCGGCGACTTGCACACACGCAGACGGACTCGGCCCCCCACGGTCGCCATTCAGGTGCGCCGTGCCGAGCGGTGCCAGCCTCGCTCTGGCGCGTAAGACGAGCGGTGACTTGCGGGTACCCGAGGCGCCGTGTGGGTTGGGTGGCGGACACCCAGGGCGGCCTCTGGCTGTAGAGGTGGGAGGTGAGAGATTCATAAGGAGCGACGAGGTGGGCTTGGCACTCGCTCGCCAATCAACGCTGTTGGCCGGTGGACGGCTGGAGACGGTGCTACCAAGACACCCGATGACCTAGGAAGCCGTGGTTTGCCAGGCAGCAGCGCCACGGAGCCACCGTGGTGCCAGCCACGCACCGGGCTCGGACTCTTCTAGCCACGTGACTGGCTGCCCTGCGCTGCCCTGCGCTGGCACCGAGGTTGGAAGCTGACCGGACCGGCGTGCGGGCAGCTGCGTGAGCAGGCGGACAGCGAGGATGTTGCTTGCCGGAGGGCATTGCCGCTACTGCTTGGCAGGTACGGTCACATGACCCACTGCCTGTCGCATGATCACGACTTGAACACCGCCTGCCACCCCGTCAATGTGCGCACCAAGATGGAAATGGATCGAACATGAAGCTGACCGCAGTTGTTGTTGTTTGTTTATTTCGTATAACCAGTAAGAAGTCAGATAGACCAGGCTGAGTGTAATTTACAGAGTGACATGGGTTACCAAACAATAACCAAATCGGAGAAAGGGAAACGGACCGCGTTGCGGAAAAAATTAAAAACACTCCCGGAGGGGTAAGGCTGGAGTAGAGAAAATGTGTGAAGTGAGTCGTGAAAACATCGTCTCTGAGTCCAGTTTCAGATCTCTTCGTCTTGTTGTAAATCAATTCTCGCACTCGTCTTCCGAGATGATGAGAAACTCGTGAGACGGAAAAGTGCGAGACCGATTGAAACGGACGATGGCCCACCACCCACGACGAGATGAGCGATAGCACTACGGGTCCTAGAGATATTTCTAGACCGAGAAGGCGTCATCGGTGAGATAATGACCCGTGTCGAACACGGTTCGCAATGAGCTCCGCTGTTCGCAATGAGCTCCACGGTTTTGTTGAGGTCTCCGCAGTCGCTTTTTCGCAGTCAGGCTTCATGAGATCTTACCACTTGTGGAGGTGGCGACCGGTTCTGTCACCACCGCGACTCGTGCGGATTCAATGGCTTCGCGTGCTCCCTTGTTTCCGATGGGGGGAGGTCGTCGGCATCACGCGACTGGTTAAGTGCTGGGATTCGCTATCGGACCTTCGTTTGGGACATTGCTGTGAGCCGAGAGTTGTCCCTGCTGTTCTTTCTGAGCCGATTGACGGGGACATTTGCCGTTTTCCACAGCGGCTTCCGAGGCAAGAGTTGCGGCCCTTTGAGTGATCTCGATGGCCACGGTGGCAGCGGCGTTGTTGTGTCTGTTCTCTGTCTACTCCATCGATTTTGAACATCGCGGTTTTAATTTGATTTCATCGCGGATACTGAGCACAGGCCCAAAGGCCCCAAGATGCCAAGCCGCCAGCAACAAACAGCACTGTTTAAGTTGTAATAGATACGACTCGAAACGTTTCTTAAGTTGAGCAAGCTTATAAGAATTGTGGTCAAGAGGCGATGAGAGGGTGGATACGTGCGAGTGAAGAAGGAGAACTCTAAAGTGTTTTGACCATCTGCAGTGTGGTGCGTGAGTGGGTGAACGAGTGCGTGAATGCTGGGGTGAGTGAGTGCTTAATTCGGTGGATGAGTGTGGTGGTGGTTGTACAGTGTACACGTAGTGATGGTGGATGAGACCGAGTCCTCCACACGTGTGGGGGAATTTACAAGAGAACAGCAACGATGGTGGTAGCGATATGACGGTGAGAAGGAGGCGAGTATTTGGTCTGGAATCGCTTTCTTGCCGAGTCATCATCTGAAACGCACCTTTATCCTGGCTCCTCAAGGTGTCCTGCGAAGTAGGAGGCGCGGTGTACATAATACATGACTGATGATGCCAATGGTCGTGGTCTGAACAAGACTGGCGTGATGATGGAAAGGGGTGGGGGGGAGGGGCAGCAACTCAAGTACGAAGTCAGCTGATCAGATTTCATTCTGCACCGTTCCAAAAACAGCTTTTCAATCTGAGTGGGAGGCCGATTGGATTTGGGCCATGAGCTGCTCCTAATGCTTCCTGTAAGCGGAGCCCTGTGAGTGTAAGCGGAGCGCTCTGTGTGTGTGCGCATTGAGTCAACACTTATCGTCTTATGCACCCGTCGACTTTTAGTCCGCGTCTCGGGCTGTGGATTTCATGTAACGGTGCTCTTAGTCTGGTTGGTTAAAGCAGTCAGAGATGGGAGTCAACGAGTCGACGGGTCTCTGTGTAAGTCTATGGACTACAGACGTACACAAGCGACACGTAGACTTGCACAAAGGCCCATAGACCCACATGGAATTGAGTTCAAGTCTCAGGCTGTGAGTTTCATTGATCAATCCTCTCATGGCAGCTAAGGCAGTCAAACATTGTCGAACTCCAAGTTTTCTCGTGACCTCTGTAAATCGTTTTGTATCTCTCTTTTGTTTAAATACCCTTTCATATCCATCACACGTATAGCCAACGAGTATATTTGGTCTTCCTCGGTGCAGTCTAGAATATTGACGCGACACAGCGTGACTGGGCACAGCGCTGCTGTTGCTGCTGCAGCTCACCTGTGCTCCCCCACGTTTCATTAAGAATAGTTGAGTCTCGGCTTGTCAGCCGGTGATCGTCGGATAAAATAAATAATAAATTGGTTGACAGATATTATTGTCGCTAATTCCGTTCACGAAATGAACGCCGGTGTTGCTCGCACGCAGCTTACGCTTGGCCACACGGTGGGGGGGGGGGGGGTGACGTGTTTTCGACTGCAAGTGCAGAGACCACTTGCATCCTGGTGTCGAGAGCTGAAGTGGAAAATCTTGCGCAGGAGGTGCAGATATGGGCTACTCACCTGTGCTGCTCACCCCTCGTGCTCACCCCTCGTGCTCACCCTTCGTGCTCACCCCTCGTGCTCACCCCTCGTGCTCACCCCTCGTGCTCACCCTTCGTGCTCACCCCTCGTGTTCACCCCTCGTGCTCACCCCTCGTGCTCACCCCTCGTGCTCACCCTTCGTGCTCACCCCTCGTGCTCACCCCTCGTGCTCACCCTTCGTGCTCACCCCTCGTGCTCACCCCTCGTGCTCACCCCTCGTGCTCACCCCTCGTGCTCACCCTTCGTGCTCACCCCTCGTGCTCACCCCTCGTGCTCACCCCTCGTGCTCACCCTTCGTGCTCACCCTTCGTGCTCACCCCTCGTGCTCACCTGCGCTGTTTGAGGGTGGCAACGAGGCCCAGGGGCACCGCGTTCGCCGCCACTGGTTGCAGCGGCTCATGGTCATTACTGCGGTGGTGTACTAGCCATGACAATACGGCTCGCAGTCTGCATCACCCCCAGTGGACGTTAAAGATCCCCTGGCGCCATTCGCGGGAGGAGACCACCGTGTGCCGGCATCCGTGTGTCCAAATTTTCAAAATCCAAAATTTACACCGCGATTTCCTCCATTGGGATGACGCATGCAGCAATCATCGCCCCCCGCCCGCCCGCCCGGCAGTGCAGCCTCATGCCCCCAGGTCACTCGTCATGGTCGCTTGCGTTTTCACCTGCTTAAACAAATTGCGCTCATCTCAAACTAAAATGATCACCGATGTCCTCACACGTGTCACCTTTCCAAGGACATTCTATTTAACCAAGTGAGCATTCAAGAGGCCAGGATAGGTCTCAGTTTTGCAAGAGTGACTCGGGTCCCCAAAATAACCAACAGCAACAGCATGCACGCTAAGTGCCGCTATGGTGCAAACGGAAAGCGGTGCAAAAACAACCGCGTTACAGTAATAATACAATAATACATACAATAATAATACAATAATACATACAATAATAATACAATAATACATACAATAATACATACAATAATAATACAATAATAATACAATAATACATACAGTAATACATACAATAATGTCCACACCGTCACTGCTCACCCTCCTCACCCGCTGCCTTTCATCTTCGCATTCGCAGAGACGGCGATGGCTGCGGGGATATCCCTCCACAACGAGGGAATGGCTGTTGCCCTGGCAACTAGCGGGAGGGCCATCTTCCAGGAACCAGGCGCCACAGGTGTGTGCGTGGGTGTGTGTGCGTGGGTGTGTGGGTGTGTGTGTGGGTGTGTGCGTGGGTGTGTGTGCGTGGGTGTGTGTGCGTGGGTGTGTGGGTGTGTGTGTGGGTGTGTGCGTGGGTGTGTGTGCGTGGGTGTGTGTGCGTGGGTGTGTGGGTGTGTGTGTGGGTGTGTGCGTGGGTGTGTGTGCGTGGGTGTGTGGGTGTGTGTGGGGGTGTGTGCGTGGGTGTGTGTGTGTGGGGGTGTGGGTGTGTGCGTGGGTGCGTGTGTGTGTGGGTGTGTGCGTGGGTGTGTGTGCGTGGGTGTGTGGGTGTGTGTGGGGGTGTGTGCGTGGGTGTGTGTGTGTGGGGGAGTGGGTGTGTGCGTGGGTGTGTGTGTGTGGGTGTGTGTGTGTGGGTGTGTGCGTGGGTGTGTGTGTGTGGGTGTGTGTGTGGGTGTGAGCGTGGGTGTGTGGGTGTGTGTGGGGGTGTGGGTGTGGGCGTAGGTGTGTGTGTATGTGTGTGGGTGTGTGTGGGTGTGTGTGTGTGTGGGTGTGTGTGCGTGGGTGTGTGGGTGTGTGTGGGGGTGTGTGTGTGGGTGTGGGCGTGGGTGTGTGTGTGGGTGTGTGTGTGTGGGTGTGTGTGTGTGGGTGGGTGTGTGGGTGTGTGGGTGTGTGTGGGTGTGTATGTTGGTGTGTGGGTGTGTGTGTGTGTGTGGGTGTGTGTGGGTGTGTAGGTGTGTGGGTGTGTGTGTGTGTGGGTGTGTGTGGGTGTGTGTGTGTGGGTGTGTGTGTGTGGGTGTGTATGGGTGTGTGTGTGTGGGTGTGTGTGGGTGTGTGTGTGTGGGTGTGTGTGTGTGGGTGACTGTTTATATGTACGCGTGTGTCTGCGGGGAGGGGGAGTGTATCACTTATCACGCCGTGCTTCAAATCCCGCTCACGACCAAAACCAGTGACAATTATCTCAACCGGTCCGGGGCCTCCCCTAGGTCGACTTAGCCTTGGCTGAGTACCTGGTGCTGTGTGTAAACATCGGCACTGGAGAGACAAAGGCAGCCGGGTGTGGTGGTGCTGGCCACCCACTCCATCGTGTGCTGTGCTGGTCTTCATATGTGCTTGCTAACAGCACTTGCCGAAACAGCCTATTGAAAGCTATAAGTAGGAGGATCTTTATCTTTGTATGTGTATGTGTGCACGTATAGAGTGTGTGTATGTATAGGGTTGCGTGTATGTGTGTGTATAGGAGTATTTGTATAGGTGCATGTGTGTGTGTAGTCGTGTGTGTGTATAGGGGTGTGTGTGTGCGTAGAACATCTGTCCCGGTTCGAAACATTCATGCTGGCCTGCCAATAATTAATCCTGGGTTTAACCAGCCTGGATTGTTTAAGGAGTTCCCAACTCATTGAAAGATCTGGACACAACCCCATCATTGAGCTTCTCCGGCAGGCGAGGCTGCGTTGGTTGGTTCATGTAGCCCACATGCTCGGTCACACGCATGCCCAAGCAGCTTCTCTTTGGCCGAATAGAGGGAGCTAAATAAGAGATGGGCTGGTGCGATACAGGAGGATGTGGACTTGCCTTTGACTGGTACTAGCAGTGTCAAGATCGACCTCTATGGTCGATCTTGACACAGCGACGTTTACAACCAGCGGAGCATCGGGTGGCCAAAATACAGCAAGTTGGCATAGTGGGGAGCAAAGGTGGCACATCTGGCAGTCATCTCCGTCAATCCATGGCACCTGGGTCTGTTCTGTGACCTCCTGCCAGCGAACTTTCGACACTTGCCATGGCCCCAAAGTGCACCTAGCCTGGCACAGGCGCTGCGGTGACGTCACCGCCACTTGATGGTGTCGCTGTTGTTGTTGTGCGTGTGTCGCCCTCTGGCCTCCCACCTTCACCGCCACTGCGCCGTGGCCCGCTGCGAGTTGGTACCCGCAGTCTCCGCGGGGGGCTCATTAAACGCGCTCGTTCGGCAAGTGCCTCCTCGCCCGCACCGCCACTTGACATTTAATTATCTGCCAGGGCGGAGTCTGGAAGCAGCGGGGGGGCGAGGGGGCAGGGGGTGGGGGGGGGGCCACAGCGACCCCCGTGGTTTGTTGTTTCTAACACAGCTGCTGTTGAGCCAAGGCGCAATATACGTCCAGCAACAAACGGCACTAACATAACAGTTTATATGGATACGAGTTTGCACCTTTCTTGGATTGAAGGTGAGTGTGTTGTTGTGACCTGCAGTGTGGTGAGTGACTGAGTGAATGGGTGGGTTGTTGTGATCTGCAGTGTGGTGAGTGGATGAGTGTGTTGTTGTGAGCTGCAATGTGGTGAGTGGGTGAGTGACTGAGTGAATGGGTTGTGTTGTTGAGAGCTGCAGTGTGGTGAGTGGGTGAGTGACTGAGTGAATGGGTGGGTTGTTGTGAGCTGCAGTGTGGTGGATGAGACGAAACAGTGAGTGTCTGGGAGAGACTGATTCCCCAACTCGGATGGAGGAAACGGTGAGTGAAGTTCATGGGCACAGTAATCAAGGTAGCAGCAACAGAAGAGTGATGAGGAGGCCAGTGACCGGCAGTGAGCAAGTGACTGAAGTGAATCGGTGAGTGCTGAATCCTTCCGCGCGTGTGCCGCTGGACGGGAGGTGATGGGTGGAGCTATGTGATGTCGTGGGCATCGTCCGCGTCGTCACACTGGGTGTGGGGGTTTCTGCCTTCGGGAGGCAGGATGTGAGGAGCGTCCGACATTTGTAAAAGCGCCTAAGAAATTGACCACGTTGATTAAGAGGGCGGACACTTTCTGTGTGTCCCTCCATGGAGGACGGGGGGTGCGGTGTCCCCCTCGCGGAGGAGGTGTAGTCCCCCTCATGGAGGAGGAGGCATCTCCCTCGCGGAGGAGGAGGAGGCATCCCGCCTGTGAAGGAGGAGGATGTTGAATAGTAGACCTGTAGGGGAAGTTGGATGCTGCTGTGTTGCCATGACAACGGCGAGTCGCAGCTTTATGAATGATTAATGCAACCGGGAAAAGGGGCTGTGGGGGGCTGGGGGCAGAGGGGGTGGGGGGTTGAATGTCGGGAGGGAGGTGAAGGATTTGGACAACGCTTGAGTCCGCTCAGTCGTCAGAGGCTGGTTGTGTGGCCCAGGTGACGGTCGCTCCCGTACCACGAGCAGCACCAGCCTACAACCACCTGCAGACACACATACCATCACGTACAGACAGAGACACCTACAACCACCTGCAGACACACATACCACCCCGTACAGACGGAGACACCTACAACCACCTGCAGACACACATACCATCACGTACAGACAGACACCTACAACCACCTGCAGACACACATACCATCACGTACAGGTACACACACATACAGTCACAGACACAGACACCTACAGACACATACACCTGTAGACACAGACACATACACCTGTAGACACAGATACCTACAGATACCTAAAGACACATACACCTGTAGACACAGACACATACACCTGTAGACACAGATACCTACAGATACCTAAAGACACATACCGAACATAAATACATACACATACAAACACGCATACACATATATAGCAGACATACATATACACACGTGCGCACGCCCTCACACATACTCAATCGCACAAAACAACAAGACAAAGATCCCCCGCATAGCCTTCAATAGACCATAAAGGCAAGTGCTGTTAGCAAGCACCTATTGAGACCGGCACAGCGCTCGTGCGCACACACGACACTCGCACGCCACCCACCTCACGCCACGCACCTCACGCCACGCACCTCACGCCACGCACCTCACGCCACGCACCTCACGCCACGCACCTCACGCATGGATCCACGCGATCACGCCGCCGCCGGCTCGGCGCCGGCTCCGTCGCCGGGCGGCGCCGCCCCACGCGGGCCCCCGTCCCCGGGCCGCGCCGGCCCCCAGGGCCGCGGTCGCGAGGCCGCCCGCTCCATCCTCAAGCGCGTCGTCTCCCGCTCCGACGACGGCCGCGGCACGGGCGCCCGGGGGCGTCGGCCCCGTCCGCCGGTGCGCAAGGCGGCCTCCCTGCACGGCCACCTGGACCGGGCGGCGGCGGCGGCGGCGGCGCCCCCGGCCCCGCGCTCGCCCTCCCCGCTGCTGCGGGTCGAGTCGCCCGGGAGCCCCTCGGGCGGCCGGCGGCGCCGGCTCTCGGTGTTCGACTCGCTGGCGACGGCGCTGCAGCGGCGCCGGCACTCGGCGTCGGAGGCGCTGCAGAGGATCTTCACGCGGCGCCGCAGCAGCTCGGCCGTGCGGGCGCTGTCACGCAGCTCGCACCAGCTGCTGGCGGCCGTGGCGGCCGCCAGCAGCTCGCGGGAGGGGGCAGCGCGGGACACCGGCGACTTGGGTTCCTCAAGTGTGTGTCCGTGTCTCGAGAGAGAGTGTGTGTCTCTCGAGTGTGTGTATCTGTCTCAAGAGAGTGTGTGTCGCTAGAGAGTGTGTGTGTGTCTCAAGAGAGTGTGTGTCTCAATAGAGTGTGTGTGTCTCAAGCGAGTGTGTGTGTCTCGAGTGTGTGTGTGTCTGTAGGAGTGTCTGTGTCTATAGGAGTGTGTGTGTGTCTGTAGGAGTGTGTGTGTCTGTAGGAGTGTGTGTGTCTCTCGAGTGTGTGTGTCTCAAGAGAGTGTGTGTGTCTCGAGTGTGTGTGTGTCTGTAGGAGTGTCTGTGTCTATAGGAGTGTGTGTGTGTCTGTAGGAGTGTGTGTGTCTGTAGGAGTGTGTGTGTCTCTCGAGTGTGTGTGTCTGTAGGAGTGTGTGTGTCTCTCGAGTGTGTGTGTCTCAAGAGAGTGTGTGTGTCTCGAGTGTGTGTGTCGCTATAGGAGTGTGTGTGTCTATAGGAGTGTGTGTGTCTATAGGAGTGTGTGTGTGTCTGCAGGAGTGTGTGTGTGTCTATAGGAGTGTGTGTGTGTCGCTATAGGAGTGTGTGTGTCTATAGGAGTGTGTGTGTGTGTCTATAGGAGTGTGTGTGTGTCGCTATAGGAGTGTGTGTGTGCCACTGGAGTGTCTCGCTTTATGATTGCGTACCCCCCCTGTAAGATGCACGCAGCCTCCCCCCCCCCCCCCCCCCTGGTGTGTGTGTTGCGGCGCTTGTGTGCTGTCATGTCGTCATTGTCGCTGTCGCTGCTACGTCGCGCTGCCTTCGCTACGCTGCAGTGGTTGTGATGCAGTCTGTGTGCGTGAGTGCCACGCTCCGGTAGCCGTGTTTCCACGTGGTGGTGCTGTCGTGCCCTGTGCCGTAGCGAGGCCAGTCGCGGTGCTGTAAGTACCACGTTTATTGAATTGAGCAAGGTTATTGTGTTATAAGAGCTTGGGAGGGGGGGGAATAGGTTGATTGAAGGGGATTCCAAAGTGAAGCGGTGCGACACAAGACGAGGAAAGAGAAGTGAGATGACCTGCAGTGTGGTGAACGAGTGGGTGGGTGAGTACGTGAGTGGGTGGGTGAGTACGTGACTGGGTGTGTGGGTGATTGCGTGGGTGGGTGATTGCGTGGGTGGGTGAGTGGGTGGGTGCGTGGGTGGGTGAGTGCGTGAGTGGGTGGGTGGGTGAGTGCGTGGGTGGGTGATTGCGTGGGTGGGTGAGTGGGTGGGTGGGTGAGTGCGTGGGTGGGTGGGTGAGTGCGTGGGTGGGTGGGTGAGTGGGTGGGTGAGTGGGTGAGTGGGTGGGTGGGTGAGTGTGTGGGTGGGTGGGTGAGTGCGTGGGTGGGTGAGTGCGTGGGTGGGTGAGTGGGTGGGTGAGTGCGTGAGTGTGCGGGTGAGTGAGTGTGCTGTTGTGACCTGGTTGCGGTTGTTGCACACGGTGTGGTGGATGAGATGAAGCAGTCTCGGCTGACCGGTGTACGTTGGTGCGGCGGCGGTAACAGCGGTGGGGGTGGGGGGTGTTGCTACCCTGGCAGGTTCCGCGCGGCGCCCGACGGCCAAGTACACGAAGGTGGGCGAGCGCTTGCGCCACGTGATCCCGGGACCCGTGCAGTGCTCCGTAGCATGCGGGGGCCGCGCCTGCAAGTACGAGAATCCGTCCCGCCTGCGCGCCGACGAGCAGGCCGTGCGTGGGGTGTACTCCTCCTGGTGGGAGCGCCATGCTCGCGTGCGCACGCATGCATGTGTACAGAGGCGCACGCACGCGTACAACGTACGCTCGCATACAGACACGCACACTCATGTGCACGCACGTACAGATACGCAAATTTGCAACAACAACAACACCCAATCTTCTCATTAACACAGCCGCTGCTGCGGGAGCCGTCTCACATTGGCATGCTGATCTCTAAGCTCTAGCAATATAATAGCCGCTTCTTGAGCACCGTAGTCGTGAGGTATATCAGCTCTCCGATCTTACATTTACATGCAAATTCCATCTCTAGCCCCGGCCACTTACCCTTGGCTTGCACCGATCTCAAACCTATTATACAACCTCTTGCTGCAGCAGCACGAGATGGACCCAGGTGTGGGTGGCCAGCATCACGCTCGGCCACAATAGCACACGCACTATGGCAGTGGCATGTACAAAGTCAGAAATCCCCCGTATAACCTTTACAGATTAAATTTCGACTTTACAGATTATTTGGGCAAGTGCTGTTAGCGGGTAGCACCTATGAAGGCCGGCTCCGCACACGAGGAGGTTGTGTGGCCACCACCACGCTCAGCCGCAGGAGCACACGCACTCTCTCGCAGTGGCGTGCGCACACACACACTCGCAAACGATGGCACACACGGGGTAGCTGCGCTGGCGTGTGACCGTGTGCGCGCGCTGTGACCCCGTGCGACGTCAGGGTCACCGAGAACATCCTGGCCATGGCTCGCCCGTCCACGGAGACCATCGAGAAGTACGACGTCATCGAGCAGTTCAAGAGGTGCGGGGGCGGGGCTGGGGGGCACGGAGGGTCAGGGGGCACGGAGGGTCAGGGGGCACAGGCGCAGGCATGCTATTGGGACCCAGGGATGGGGGGTGGGTTAGGCGGTCAATGGGTGGGTAAGGGAGTACAACCGGCACACTTGCATGGCGGGGAGATGAAGCCGGCGTGGCGCTGGCCACGCACCCCCTCCTGCGCCGCGCTGACCTTCATCGATGCTACACGGTGGGGTGTTTGTCTTTGTGTGTGCAGTCTGGGTATCAGCACGGTGATTAACCTGCAGTGGCCGGGGGAGCACGCGAGCTGCGGCTTCCCCCTGGAGGAGGAGAGCGGCTTCACCTACCTGCCTCGCGTCTTCATGGACAACAACAGTGGGCGCTCGTCCACACGCGCGCGCACTCGCACTCTACGCAGATCCCGGTGGACTCGGCTGTGATTTCAAAAACTCTGTTCCTGTGTCCCCCACCGTTTCCCCTGGGCCGTTTGTGAAAAGTGAGGATTGTGTTGCTTTTTTGTAAAATGTTCTGCAAGGGCCGGAGTTGAGAAACACTGCCCCCGACAGAGAACACAGGCTCGCTTTAACGGACCGGCGTGCCCAACTTGTTTGCGTAACTCTCTCCCTTTTGCCTTTGCAGTCTATTTCTACAACTTCTGCTGGAAGGACTATGGCGTGGCGTCGCTCACCACCATCCTCGACATGGTCAAGGTCATCACCTTTGCCCTGCAGGAGGGGAAGGTGGCGATCCACTGCCACGCCGGCTTGGGGCGCACCGGTGGGCGCCAGACGGCAACCCGAGTTCGATTCCCCCTGTTGCCGGCCAACGTCAGTGACGGATACCTGAAGCGGTCCTCCATTTCCACTCGGGCCTGGGCCTCATCGAGGTTGACGCTACATGAGTACCTGGTGCAGTGTGTGAAACATCAGAACTGAAGAGACAAAGGCGGCAGGGCATGGTGCTGGCCACCCACCCCCTCGTATTCCGCGCCTGCCTTCATAGGGGCTCGCCAACAGCACTTGCCCCAACGGGCTGTGTAATGACAACCTGGTGCGGCGGGTTCACCGGTGTGAGTGGGAATCAGCCTTAATCACTGCGCCACCACTCTCCCCCCCTAACCCTCCCCCCGCCACCCCCACACAACGCAGGTGTGCTGATCGCGTGCTACCTGGTGTTTGCGGGGCGCATGCACCCGGACCAGGCCATCCTGTACGTGCGCGCACGCCGCCCCAACGCGGTGCAGACGCGCGGCCAGCTGCTGTGCGTGCGCGAGTTTGCTCAGTTCCTGGCGCCCCTCCGCTCCGTCTTCAGCTGCATGGCATGGGCCCCCCCCGCCGAGCCCCTCACGCCGGGCCCCGCCTGGCCCGCCCCCACGCCCTACCGGGCCCCGCCGGTCACGCTCTCGCAGTACCTCATCCGCCAGAGGCACCTGCTGCACGGGTGGGTGTGCTGGTGGTGCTGGTGGTGGTGGTGGTGGTGGCGAGGGTTGGCACGCGGGGAGGGTGGTGGTTGTGTTGGCACAGGTCTCCGTCGCTCACTTCCTCCTTTAATCCCCCTTCTTAATGCAATTCTCTCTCCATCGGCCTCATTCCATTCCTCCGTCTATGCCTCTGTCTCTTCCTGCATTGCTTCTTTGCCCCTTTCTTCTGTCGCTCCGCCCTACTAACCCCCTCCCTTCCTCCCAATGTCTTTGTGTCCGAATCTTTTTTATTGTGTCCGCATCATTGTCTGCGTGTCCTTG
The DNA here is from genome assembly GCF_015708825.2 of Lethenteron reissneri. Classification (NCBI taxonomy): domain Eukaryota; kingdom Metazoa; phylum Chordata; class Hyperoartia; order Petromyzontiformes; family Petromyzontidae; genus Lethenteron; species Lethenteron reissneri. Next base: position 11,933,832 of record NC_083832.1, on the reverse strand, counting down.
GGTTAATATCTGTGCTTCCGCATCCTTGTCTTTGTCCTTATCCGTGTGTCCGTGTGTCCCTGTTCTCGAGCGCAGCTATGAGGCCCGACGCCTGAAGCACGTGCCCAAGATCGTGCACCTGGTTTGCCACCTACTGACGCAGATCGCCAACAATGCATGCCCTCCCACACACGGGTGCGTGACCACCGCACAGACACCGCACCTCCACCGTACCGCACCACGCACACCGTGCCTCCTCCAACACGTGACACCACTCGCCACACGACCGCACCGCCACACTCCGCGGTGACGTCCGGGCGATGTCGTGCCGTGGCTGCGGCGGCAGGGACGGCGGCTCGGACTCGTCGGACGGCGAGGTGGAGGTGCCCGACCTGACGGCGGAGATCGAGAAGACGGTCTCCCAGCTGGCGCTGCTCTGCTTCGAGCCCGACGCCGCGCTGCTTCCTGACTCCGCAGACGAGGAGGAGGGGGAGGAGGAGGAGGGGGAGGAGGAGGAGGGGGCGGGGGGGCCCGCGGACCCCGGCGGCCACGGCACCCTGGCCCCCCGGTGGCCTCGGGGCGGCCGCACCGCGGCGGGCGCCCGGCGGCCCGGCCCGCGCAGGTTCAGCTACAGCGACTCGGACCTGAGGAGGGCGGGTGCCGGCGAGGGCCCGCGGGAGGCAGGCCCCGCGAGCCCGGCGGGAGAGCCCCGCTTTGCCGCCGGGGTCCCCCCCCGGCCGGGCGGCCCCGCGGAGCTGGGAGGGGCGGTGGGAGAGCGGACGGCGGGGCGCCGGCGCGAGGACGGCGAGCGCGGCGTGGCTGGCGGGAGGGCCGGCGGGAGGGCCGGCGGGAGGGGCGGCGGAGCCGACCCCCGCACGCTGTTCTACCAACGGCTGGGCGACGGCGCCTCCGGGACGGCGGACCCCCCTCTCGTCGCGGTGCCGCCGCTCCCTCGGGACCCCCCCCCGCCGATCGTGCTGCACAGCCCCAGCGACGAGTCGCAGCCCGAAGAGGGGGACGGCGTTCGCGTCGGACGGTCGGGTCCCGCCGCCGGGCCCGCCGGGAGGTCCGCGGTGGCGACGGCGTCCGAGGGCGAGGAAGAGGAGGTGGCGGTATCCGCGGTGGCGCCGGGTGGGGAGGTGGCGACCGCGCCGGAAGACGGGACCCGGCGCCGCTACGGCGGCGGCGGCGGCGCCGGCAGGGCGGACGACGCGACGCCGCCCGGCCCCTCTGGCGGGGCCCACCGTCGGACCGGTGGGGCGCGGCAACCGGCGCCCAACGGCACGTGTGTGCCGGAGCGGGAGGGCCGGGAGTCTCTGCCCCGGCGGCAAGAGCAGCAGAAACGGTGGCAGCAGCAGCAGCAGCAGGAGCAGCGGAGGAGGGTGAGGAGGCACCAGCGCCGGAGCCCGTCGCCCAGGGAGGCGGTGACGCGAGCGGACACGCCGCCGGGGTCGCGCGGTGGCACCGGGGGGGGCGCCCGGGCCTCGGAGGGGAGCGAGGGGGAGGGGGACGGGCCCTCGGTGGGGGGGAGAGGGGGGCCCCGCCGGCTGGAGGTGGCGCAGGCGCTGGCAGAGGAGACGCCAGAGCCGGGGTGTGCGCTGTGGGAGAGGGTGGCTGCGTGGCAGGTGGGCGGGTGTAACAGTGAGTGTGCATGGTGTAGCGGTTAGCACGGTGTAGCGGTTAGCGTGCTGCGCTACAAACCCAGCGACCCGAGTTCGATGCCCGCTCACGGTCGACACCCAGTGACGATTATCTGAACCGGTTCTTGGCCTCCCCTAGGTCGACTCAGCCTTAAATGAGTACCTGGTGCAATGCGTAATTATCGCAAAGGCGGTCGGGTGTGGTGTTGCATAGGTGCCCGCTAATGGCACTTGCCCCAAAAGTCTGTGAAGGCTACATGGGGTGGCAGGTGGGCGGGGGAGAGGATATTTGCCGTTCATTCCCATGCGCTGCGTGCCAAGTGCCCTGTGTTGTGCCGCGTGTGCCGTGCGTGTGCCGTGCGGTGTGCCGTGCGTGTGTGCCGCCTGCCACGTGCGTCGTCGTCGTCGTCGTCGCCACGCGTGCCGCTGCAGCGGGATCTGAACTGGCGCGAGGGAGCGTGGGAGCGGCTGTGCGGCGAGCGCCGCCCGGCCGTGCTCGCCGCCCTCCTGTTCTCGTGGCTGGAGCAGCTGCGCGAGCCGGCGCTGGGCCACGCCGACCTGGAGCGCCTGCACGAGGCGGGCGACGCCCGCGGGGTCGGCCCTGCCACGCGGGCGCTGCAGGCACTCAGCAAGGTGCCGCCACGCGCGTCCGTACGCACGCACGCATACCACGTGCACGCACGCATACCACGTGCACGAGACGTGCACGCACGCATACCGCGTGCACGTGACGTGCGTCGAGACGTATTCGCGCACACGCGCACATGCATACATACTCGTGTGTATCAGGTCAAGCAGTTTATTCCAGGTGAAGCGCATCGAGCTGAGAAGTTATTTTCAGTGGCGACCCAGCCGCTTCTCAAGCAGGGACATTTTATTAACGCGACTAATCATTAATAATAATAAACAACCACATTAAACTATTTTAACAGTTCCCAGGTCTGCCGGGCGTGGTGCTACCGCCCACCCCCTCGTGTGCCGTGCTGGCCTTCATAGGTGCTCTCTAACAACACTTGCCCCAGCAGTCTGCTCAGGCTATCGGGGGGGTCTTTGTCTTTGGTCCCCAGGGCCAGGAGCAGACGGTGCTGTGCGTGATGGACTGTGTCGCCGGGCTGGGGCCGCTGCCTCCACAGCTGGAGGACGCGCTGCTGTGTCGAGTGGCACGCGCGCTCACACAGGTGCGGGTCGGTGGGGGATGAGTGGGGAGTGACACACGGAGAGGGACACGGGGTCACGAGGCGCGATGCACGGAGCGCCGCGGTGCTGGGTGGGGGGGGGTAATATGGGGGGTGATGCAAGGGACAACACAGGGAGTGACACATGGGGGTGACAGAGGAGCAGTGGGCGACAGAGGAAGGGACTGAGGATGACACGAGGGCTGTTGACACGGCGAGAGTGACGGAAGGGCAAACGACACGGGGAGTGACGCAGGCGGTGACGCGGTGGCCCCTCTGTCATCCCGCAGGTCGGCCTGGGAGGCTCCGGTGGGGAAGAGGAGGAGGAGGGGGAGGAGGCCGTGGCGGGGGCCCTGAGGGCCCTGCTGGGGCCCCTGCTGGTGGAGCGCAGAGGAGAGGCGGCGGTGCGGCGGCGGCGCTAGCGGCACGACCCCACCCCCCCCCCCCCACTAACCCCTGCTCCCCTAATGTCGGGAATGGTGGAGTGTTGTGGGCCAGGAGATGGGACCCCGGGTGTGTGGCCAACACCAGTGAAGATGATTGAACCGGTCCTGGGCCTCCCCTAGGTCGACTCGGCCTCAAATGAGTATCTGATGCGGAGTGTAAAATCGCCACTTGAGAGACGTAGGCGGTTGGTTGGACGTGGTGCTGGCCACCCACGCTCTCGTGTGCCGTGCCGGCCTTTATAGGTGCTTGCTTAGCACTTGCCCCCAACTGTCTATTGAGGTTATATGGGGGATCTTTGTCTTTCTTTGGTGTGGCGTTGTGAATTCCAGTGCATATCTGTGTGTGGCGAGTGGTGGCACAGTGGTTAGTGCACTAAACTTCAAACCTCGACAGCCGAGTTTTCGATTCCAGCCCATGGTATCAGAACTGGTCCCGGGCCTCACCTAGATTGACTCGGCCTTAAATGAGTACCTGGTGCAGTGTATAAACGTCAGCACTGGGGAGACTATAGTGGCTTGGCGTGGTGCCACTTACTCGGTGCTCGCCGCAACGGTCTGAAAGATCAGGAAGGGGATCCGTGTGTCAGTGTGCTTGTGTGTGTCTGTGTGCTTGTGTGTCTGTGTGCGTGTCAATCTGCTTATGTCTGTGTGCTTGTGTCAATCTGCTTGTGTTTCTGTGTGCTTGTGTGTCTGTGTGCTTGTGTCAATCTGCTTGTGTGTCTGTGCTTGTGTCAATCTGCTTGTGTTTCTGTGTGCTTGTGTGTGTCAATCTGCTTGTGTGTTTCTGTGTGTTTGTGTGTGTCAATCTGCTTGTATGTGCTTGTGTTTCAGTGTGCTTGTTGGTGTGCGTGCTTTAGGGTGTTTGATGTCAATGTGGAGCAGCGGTTTGGGCATTGCGCCACAAATGCAAGCACCCGTTGGATTCCAGACCACGGCCAACACCAGCGGCGAGCAAGAGCCACACGGGCTCTGTGGGCCCACCCCTTCGCCAGACTGCACCGACCGGCGGTGATCAAGTCTCGTCACACAACCCTCTTGACCGACACGGCGTGGGGAGACCTTCATCCAGCAGTGGATTGATCAAGGGCTGTACAGTGTATTTATTTTGTAGTTGCCGGTGTCTCAGTGCGTACCGTTATGTACGTGTATCACAGCGTCTGCGGTCGCGTGTTTTGGCACACGCGCGTGCCATCGTGTTCCCGTTAGTGGTGAGCGTCCGCGAGTTCGATTCCAGGCCACGGCAAACATCGGCGACGAGCAAAATCACAGCCTGTCCCGAGCACGCAAATCGGTTGTAAAGGAGTACCCTGTGCGATGTGTAAACATCGGCGTTAGGGAGACAAAGGTGGCCGGGCGTGGTGCCGTCCACGCCAACCCGTCACGCGCGCCCGTTCATAGGTGCTCCCTAACAGCACTTGCCCCGACAGCCTTCTGAAGGCTATACGGGGGACTTTGTGTCAGTTGCCGGGCACGGCCTGCAGAGTGGGAGCCCGAGTGTGGTTGGCGGGGGCACGTCAGTGGCGCCGGTGTCGTTATTCATTTGTCGTCCGCTCGTGAATATTCCCAGCGCTGGGAGCGAAAATAAAAACGATAGCGAAGCGAGGGCGAGTCTGACTCAAGACCGTGGGACGCAAACACCACGCAGACACGACGGCACGTGCGGCAGACACGACGGCACGTGCGGCGGTCACAGTTGCACCCAAGCACTCGACAGGACACACGAGGAATGTGAGGCCCGCCACGATTTCATCTGAAGCTTTATTACAAAAACGTGGGAGGCTGCCCGGGGTATGTACACGCGGCGGCGGCCGCCTACAGGCCCAGCAGGCAGCGAGCCTCCTGGCTCTGCGCCTGCAGCGTCTCGCTGGCGTACTTGGCCAGCAGTTCCATCTTCCTGCGCTGGAGCAGCGCCTCCTCCACCTGTGCGGCGCGGGGGAGTGGTTAGCGCGCTGCGCCATGACCTGGTGACCCGAGTTCGATTAACGCTCACGGTCAATGCCAGTGACTTATCTAAATCTGTCTTGGGCCTCCCCTAGGTCGACTCGGCCTCAAATGATTACCTCGTGAGATGCGTAAACATCGCGACTGGGGAAACAAAGGCATCTGGACGCGGTGCTGGCCACCACCCACCCCCTCGTGTGCCGTGGCAGCCTTCACAGCTGCTCAGTCTGTTAAGGCGATACGGGGTACGTTTGTCTTTATTTCGACATGGCAAACACATGCATGGCACATGTTGGTAAATGGGTCCACCGGACGAGCCATATCGTCTCATCCATACAGTGGTGGTCAACCACTGTATGGTCTCAACAACAGACTATCTCGCCGACTCAACTACTCATTCACTCACCCATTCACTCAACGATTCACTTACCCACCCATTCACTCATGCACCAACTAATACACACCGACCCACTCATTTACTGATCCACACACTCATTCACCCACCCACTCAACCACTCATTTATGCACTCACCCCCCCATTCACCCATACCCTCTGATTCACCCACTCACACACCCACACCCAGGGCCCTCACCTCCTTCTGTGTGGGCACCGGGACGTGAGCGATGAAGTGCTGCTGCTGCTGCTTGTCCCGCGTCTCCCCGCCACTGCCCTCTTCCTCATCCTCATCCGACTGGGGGGGGGGGGGGGGGGCAGCGCATGGGATGCATGGAGCAAGGTTACCACCGAAATGCCGCCGCTGCTACGGTTACCACGGCGACGCCGATCACGACGGAAACTCGTTACCCGCCGCTCACCTCGCCTCTCGTCACCGCGTAGATGTCCTCCTCCTCCTCCTCCTGCGCCGCGGCCGTCTTGTCCCCGCCAGCGGCCGCTCGGGCCTCTCGCTCCTCGCGCCAGCGCGCCACCGCCTGCGCGACCACTGCGGCAACCGCACGCAACGCAAACGCTCTGCCAACCGCCACCTCGCACATGGGGGCCGGCACCGCAAGGAGCGCCGATCGTTCACGCGGTAGTCAACGCCACGCCCGTTGGCCCCCACCGTGCCACAAGGTGTCCATCTGTCAAACGTCTAAAGTTTCTCAAGTGCGCGGCGCAGGACGGAGTTTGATGGCGATCGGTCGAAGCGTGTCGGTGACCACCTGTGGGAACCAAATTGAGCGTGCGTACCGAAATAGTCTTCGCCCATGAGCCAGGGCCCATCCTGTAGTGTTGCTAGTGAGAACAGCGTTCTTTGTGTGCTATGGGTGAGGGCTAGTGGTGAGCCTGCTGGTGAGAGAAGAATGGTGGTCAAGGGTCGATGCTGGTGGTCAGGATTAGAGCTGGTGAGCTTGAGGACTCGCGAGAATAAGGAAGTCGGTGGTGAGGGTTGTGGTGGTGGTGTTTGCGAGCGAGGGCCGATGGTGACGGTAAGAAAAGGTGGCGAGGCTTGGTGCTGGTATGAGAGGCTGATGGCGAGGCTGTCGGTGACTGCGTGTCGGCGAGGCCTGCTGGCGAGGCCTGCTGGTGAGGCTACTAGCTAGAGTACTGGGGGTGAGTGTGAGTGCTGGGGGTGAGTGCTGGGGGTGAGTGCTGGGGGTGAGTGCGAGTGCTGGGGGTGAGTGCGAGTGCTGGGGGTGAGTGCAAGTGCTGGGGGTGAGTGCGAGTGCTGGGGGTGAGTGCTGGGGGTGAGTGCGAGTGCTGGGGGTGAGTGCGAGTGCTGGGGGTGAGTGCGAGTGCTGGGGGTGAGTGCGAGTGCTGGGGGTGAGTGCGAGTGCTGGGGGTGAGTGCGAGTGCAGGGGGTGAGTGTGAGTGCTGGGGGTGAGTGTGAGTGCTGGGGGTGAGTGTGAGTGCTGGGGGTGAGTGTGAGTGCTGGGGGTGAGTGTGAGTGCTGGGGGTGAGTGTGAGTGCTGGGGGTGAGTGTGAGTGCTGGGGGTGAGTGCTGGGGGTGAGTGCTGGGGGTGAGTGCGAGTGCTGGGGGTGAGTGCGAGTGCTGGGGGTGAGTGCGAGTGCTGGGGGTGAGTGTGAATGCTGGGGGTGAGTGCGAGTGCTGGGGGTGAGTGTGAGTGCTGGGGGTGAGTGTGAGTGCTGGGGGTGAGTGCGAGTGCTGGGGGTGAGTGTGAATGCTGGGGGTGAGTGCGAGTGCTGGGGGTGAGTGCGAGTGCTGGGGGTGAGTGCGAGTGCTGGGGGTGAGTGTGAATGCTGGGGGTGAGTGTGAATGCTGGGGGTGAGTGTGAGTGCTGGGGGTGAGTGTGAGTGCTGGGGGTGAGTGCGAGTGCTGGGGGTGAGTGTGAATGCTGGGGGTGAGTGCGAGTGCTGGGGGTGAGTGTGAATGCTGGGGGTGAGTGCGAGTGCTGGGGGTGAGTGTTGGGGGTGAGTGTGAGTGCTGGGGGTGAGTGTGAGTGCTGGGGGTGAGTGTGAGTGCTGGGGGTGAGTGCTGGGGGTGAGTGCTGGGGGTGAGTGCGAGTGCTGGGGGTGAGTGCGAGTGCTGGGGGTGAGTGCGAGTGCTGGGGGTGAGTGCTGGGGGTGAGTGCTGGGGGTGAGTGCGAGTGCTGGGGGTGAGTGCGAGTGCTGGGGGGGAGTGCGAGTGCTGGGGGTGAGTGCGAGTGCTGGGGGTGAGTGCTGGGGGTGAGTGCTGGGGGTGAGTGCGAGTGCTAGGGGTGAGTGCGAGTGCTGGGGGTGAGTGCTGGGGGTGAGTGTGAGTGCTGGGGGTGAGTGCTGGGGGTGAGTGCGAGTGCTGGGGGTGAGTGCGAGTGCTGGGGGTGAGTGCGAGGGCTGGGGGGGAGTGCGAGTGCTGGGGGTGAGTGCTGGGGGTGAGTGTGAGTGCTGGGGGTGAGTGCGAGTGCTGGGGGTGAGTGCTGGGGGTGAGTGCGAGTGCTGGGGGTGAGTGCTGGGGGTGAGTGCGAGTGCTGGGGGTGAGTGCTGGGGGTGAGTGCGAGTGCTGGGGGTGAGTGCTGGGGGTGAGTGCGAGTGCTGGGGGTGAGTGCTGGGGGTGAGTGCGAGTGCTGGGGGTGAGTGCGAGTGCTGGGGGTGAGAGCGAGTGCTGGGGGTGAGTGCGAGTGCTGGGGGTGAGTGTGAGTGCTGGGGGTGAGTGCGAGTGCTGGGGGTGAGTGCGAGTGCTGGGGGTGAGTGCTGGGGGTGAGTGCGAGTGCTGGGGGTGAGTGTGAGTGCTGGGGGTGAGTGTGAGTGCTGGGGGTGAGTGCGAGGGCTGGTGAGCGCAAGACGGCACATGCGCCCCCCCTCACCCTCCTTCTCAAGCGCCTGCTCGAGTGGCACCAGCACGCCGTCGTCCTCATCGCGGTAGCCGTAGTAGTCGGCGTCGATGTCCTTCATGAGCTCCCCACGCGTCTTGCGGGGGGCCTTCAGGGCTGGGGGGGGGGGGGGGCAGGGGGGCACACGGTCATCACTGCTGACTCGGCGTCCACTCATTCGGTCGTGTCGCACGGCAGTGCCGGCCATCTCGCTCACGAGCGTCGGTGTGGCAAATGGAGTCTTGTGTGTCTCGGGGAAATGGTGACGTCGTGGTTAGTGCAACTGCACTACGAACATGACGACCCGGGTTCGTTTCCCGCTCCTGGACAATAACAGTGGCGAATATCTGAACCGGTCCTGGGCCTCCCCGTGGTAGACTCAGCCTTAAATGCGGAGTGTAAACATCGTAATTGGGGAGCCGAAGGAGGCCGGGCGTGGTGCTGGCCACCCACGCTCTCGTACGCCGCTCCAGCCTTCATAGGTGCTCACTGACAGTAATTGCCCCAACAGTCTGTTAAATGCTATACGGGTAATCTTTGTCTGTATGTGTTTTTACATCTTTGTGTCTGTGTGTTATGTGTCTGCGTGTCATCTGGCTCAGCAGCTGAAGAACCTCGGTACATCATATTTCCTCTAAGTCCATTGTACGGTTGTGTGGTTTTCTGGTTGTGTGGTTTTCTGGTTGTGCGGTTGTGCGGTTGTGGTTGCCTGCGCCACTCACGCTCCTGGTCAAAGAGCTCGCGGACTCCGGGTAGCTCGCGAGCTGCCCCAAAGTACTTGTAGCCACGGTTCCCCGGGACCTCCTTCCCCTCGTGGTCCAGCATCTTGGGACCGATCCTCTGGAGAGTGGGACCAGAGTGAGCGCAACACCAACAGTAACAATAATACAGATTGATCACGGATCTTTGTGTTAGGCCACGATCTGGCCAAATATACATGATCACAACCAGAGATCATAATCAGCCATGGTCAATCTACTGCTGGATAAACGCCTCCCCCCAAGCCACGGCCGCCACCTCCCACGATCACACATTCCATCCAGGACCTGAGCGTGGGACTGCTCTTACCGCTCCATCTTCACGGTAGACGTCTGGTAGAGCCAACCCGACACGGCCAAAAATATTAAATGTCGTGTGTATACACGCGTCTAACTGCGTGTCGATTGTTGTTCCAGGACAATTCTCACTGCAAAATGTAGGAATATAGAGATACGTGGTAACGCAATTATGAATCACAATGGCCGAGAAACCCTACAAGATAATTATAATGCTCTCCCGTGTTTTATCTTGTTGTATGACACGTCGCTTGGCATGATGTCCGACGGTTTCCCACCACCGCCCGGCATCGTGCGGAGCAGCGGCGGTTGTGACACCGTGTGTAGTGCGGCACTGCGGCAGCGCGTACCCCGTAGTCGGGTCCTCCCAGCTCCAGGATTCGTGCCTCCCAGTGGCCTTTCTCGCGTAGCAGCTTGTTGATCTCATCGTTGAGGTCGCGGATCCGGAATTCGCCCAGACCCGCTGCTCGCAGAGAGGCAGACGCAAGGGAAGACGGCGTGACGTCAGCACAGAGGCGCACGCTCGCACCACCACCAACAACGGCGGATGCCATTCGCCGCTGAGCGGCGGTGACATCACCAGAGCGCTTGTGCCAGGATAGGTGCGCATTGAGGCCCACCACCTATACATATACTCACACACACCTATTTGCAAAAACCTCCACAATCACACCCACAAGTACACACACCCAAAGAGATAGATGCCCCGTGTAACCAACACTGACTTTTGAGGCAAATGCTTTGGCCGTCAACTATGAACGCTGGGCATGGCGCAAGAGAGGGCGGTATGGCTAATACCACGCCTGGTCGCCTTTGTCTCACCAATGCTGATGTTTACACATGGCACTTGGAACTCATTTAACCTACAGGAGGCCAGAGGCTGGTTCAGACACTTGTCACCGATGTGGTCGTGAGCGGGAATCGAACTCGGGTTGCCGGGTTTGTGGCGCAGCGCGCTAACCACCACGCCACCGCACCCCAACACACACAGGCACATGGACTGGCACAGCGACAGGCACGTGGAACCAACGTGCATGCCAGCACCCACACCGGCTCACAGGGTTGCTCAACGACATCCAGTTAACTGCTAATCATTTTCAGAATCTGTTATCGGTTCTGAAAGTCGGAAATCAGTAACCATTTCCAGTGGAATCTTACTTTATATTTACAAAGTGCCTTTGTTCAAGGTGCTTGACAAAATAAGTTATTTAGATGGCAGTTGCATGCAAGTGGTGAGGAATGGGTGACCACGATAGAGGGGTGCGTACGGGGTTAGTCGAGGGAAGAAACGGAGGGGCGGGGGGAGGAAAGAGAATGGGCAATTTCATGAATGAATGCACTGAGTGACATGAGCTGCCGATTGCGATTCAACTTTGGCGATACCAATTTATGCTTCTGGGTGTATAGAGGTGGAGGGGACTTAAGACTAGCACGATCTGCCATGGCAGGAGTGGGAATTGAACCTGGATCCTCTGCCTTGCCAGTCCAGTGCTGGTAACCACTACTCTGCTGCGGCACCTGCCTTAGTTTCTCAGTTGAAAAGATAAACATGTTGTGTTTACTGCTGTGTGGCAAACTAGTATTTACCAGTTTTTACCAGGTAATTTAATTTCATGCAATTACCAGTAATACAATAAAAACACGGCTTCGACAATGCTACCAGCTCTCACCAAGACCCCAGCAATGCACCCCCCCCCATCCCCACCACCCCCACTCACCATTCTGGATCTGGGCCACCTTCTTGGAGATTTCGCTGATGATCTGGGCAGACGGGGAAAGAGGGCAGGAGGGTCACCGGCTGGTCGCGCAACAGACGTCAACGGCCGTGCTCGGGGCACGGCGCTCAATCTTGCAGCTCGATAACGACGCCCTTCACCCAGGAAAATCTCCCTTGAGATTCAAGGCTTGTTCTGTAGAGGGTCCTGCTACATCAGGATGAGTGGCCAATTCCATCCAAGTTTGCCTCCCGTTTGGGAGGAAATCGAATAACCTCGGAGAAGCTCACCACGCATGTGAAGGACAGAGACCGAAAGCTGCAAAGCCAAGACCGCGCTCCTGTGCTGCCACCTACTGGACTGGCCATCTAACAGCCCAGCAAGTTTGGGTGCCTCGCAAATCTTGACGTGATCTACCAACCCTCACCTCCAAAGTGCTGAATCACGAACGTGGCACGGCTTCTCACCCCCCCCCCCCCCCAGCATCGAGAGCTGTTCCCCCAGCGATCTGTGTGCTGTCGACTCCCTGCCTATGGCCGCTTCTGTGCAGCACCTCGAGATGCATTCCCATTTAGGTGCAGTAGTCGCGCAGCCCTGCGTCAATCCACTGCTGGACGAGGTCCTCCCCAAACCGCGCTTGCCGTGGAGGTCGTTTTGACCATACTTCGTTATACTGGTCGAAATGGGCTGGAGCACAGTCGTGGCAGCTATGACGCTGAATACACCCACTGTGCAAACCGTGACCCCGCGCTCAGCTTCCCATGACCTCACCTGCCGTCGCCATTTCTCAGACTTCTGCAGATCCTCGCACTCTGACGCCAAGTACGGCCTCCGCTCCTGCCAATGGCACACGCACGCACACACGCACGCACGCACACACGCACATGCACGCACGCACGCACACACGCACGCACACACGCACATGCACGCACGCACGCACGCACGCACACACACACACGCACGCACACACGCACACATGCACGCACACACACACGGACGCACGTAGGCCCATGGGTCCTGGGATCCGAAGTCTCTTCATATCAAGTTCAGTTTCATCCTATTTGTCATGTTGATCCCAGTACACCTTAAGCAACGGTCTTGGACGGACGTGCTTTGTAGCCGGTTGGAGACCATTGTAAAAAGGTAGTGTTTTGAGAATTTTAATAAAAGGTTTTGTTCAGTTAAGTTGTAACAAGTTTAAATAAGGGAGTGTCTCGCCACTGCCCAATTGTTTTGTCACAACAGATGCCAACACGGCCGGTGGCATGCTTGGAATGGGCCCTGCTGCGAGTAATGAATGGAAGCCCCCTCTACAATTTCTCTCTTTGTGACCTGATATAATTAGGCGATAACAGCTGCGCTTGTGAGGAGGATGGGAAAGGACCGATTGCCGAGATGGGCGTTGGGAGTGGTCTCCACAAATGCAGCGACCGAGGGGTAGAGTGATGGTGCAAGGAGACCGTCAGGATAGATCTATGGGGGTCTCTGTGCGAGTCTGTGGGTCTCTGTGTGAGTCTGTGGGTCTCTGTGCGAGTCTAATGCCAGATGGCGCAGGGAGACCGTCAGGGCGGATCCTAGAGGGCACTGTGCATCTACTGTGCAGCAGCTGCAGAATCTGGCGGGGGGCAGAAGCGTTGGAAGAGATGAGGGGCGATGGCATCAATGCCTTTTTTCGTGGACCGGTGTTTGGGCTCCGATGCAGTTGCTCCACCTGCATACAGGTGGTTTCAGGTGAAAGTGTACGGCTCCTTCGTGAAAAGGAGCCACACGGCCTTGTTAAACAAAAAAATCCCCGCAAAATGGATCGGCTCGATTCCCAACGGCTGTGGGAATGTGCTCGCCTACCTTCACCTTCCCTTCCTCCAGCTGCGCCTGGCGGAAGCGCGCCAGCGCCGTCCTGCAGGCGACGTGGCAGGGGGGGGGGGAGCAGTGTGAGAAGCGACCACAATACAACTACCGTACAACACAAATGTGGATTTTAAATAGCATCTAAATACGACCACACCTCAGACGAGGTGCGGAAACGGGGCTGGACAGAAAGCCTCGGTTTCTGTAGCGCAGAGTGTGTGGAGGGGTAGTGGAGTGAGATGAGAGGTCGGAGTGCGTGTGGAGGAGTAGCGGAGTGAGATGAGAGGTAGGAGTGCGTGTGGAGAGGGAGTGGAGTGAGATGAGAGGTAGGAGTGTGTGTGGAGGGGTAGTGGAGTGAGATGAGAGGTAGGAGTGTGTGTGGAGGGGGAGTGGAGTGAGATGAGAGGTAGGAGTGTGTGTGGAGGGGGAGTGGAGTGAGATGAGAGGTAGGAGTGTGTGTGGAGGGGGAGTGGAGTGAGATGAGAGGTAGGAGTGTGTGTGGAGGGGGAGTGGAGTGAGATGAGAGGTAGGAGTGTGTGTGGAGGGGGAGTGGAGTGAGATGAGAGGTAGGAGTGCGTGTGGAGGGGTAGTGGAGTGAGATGAGAGGTAGGAGTGTGTGTGGAGGGGGAGTGGAGTGAGATGAGAGGTAGGAGTGTGTGTGGAGGGGGAGTGGAGTGAGATGAGAGGTAGGAGTGCGTGTGGAGGGGGAGTGGAGTGAGATGAGAGGTAGGAGTGCGTGTGGAGGGGTAGTGGAGTGAGATGAGAGGTCGGAGTGCGTGTGGAGGAGTAGCGGAGTGAGATGAGAGGTAGGAGTGCGTGTGGAGAGGGAGTGGAGTGAGATGAGAGGTAGGAGTGTGTGTGGAGGGGTAGTGGAGTGAGATGAGAGGTAGGAGTGTGTGTGGAGGGGGAGTGGAGTGAGATGAAGGTAGGAGTGTGTGTGGAGGGGGAGTGGAGTGAGATGAGAGGTAGGAGTGTGTGTGGAGGGGGAGTGGAGTGAGATGAGAGGTAGGAGTGTGTGTGGAGGGGGAGTGGAGTGAGATGAGAGGTAGGAGTGTGTGTGGAGGGGGAGTGGAGTGAGATGAGAGGTAGGAGTGTGTGTGGAGGGGGAGTGGAGTGAGATGAGAGGTAGGAGTGTGTGTGGAGGGGTAGTGGAGTGAGATGAGAGGTAGGAGTGTGTGTGGAGGGGGAGTGGAGTGAGATGAGAGGTAGGAGTGTGTGTGGAGGGGTAGTGGAGTGAGATGAGAGGTAGGAGTGCGTGTGGAGGGGTAGTGGAGTGAGATGAGAGGTAGGAGTGTGTGTGGAGGGGTAGTGGAGTGAGATGAGAGGTAGGAGTGCGTGTGGAGGGGGAGTGGAGTGAGATGAGAGGTAGGAGTGCGTGTGGAGGGGTAGTGGAGTGGGATGAGAGGTAGGAGTGTGTGTGGAGGGGGAGTGGAGTGAGATGAGAGGTAGGAGTGTGTGTGGAGTGAGATGAGAGGTAGGAGTGCGTGTGGAGGGGGAGTGGAGTGAGATGAGAGGTAGGAGTGTGTGTGGAGGGGTAGTGGAGTGAGATGAGAGGTAGGAGTGTGTGTGGAGGGGGAGTGGAGTGAGATGAGAGGTAGGAGTGTGTGTGGAGGGGGAGTGGAGTGAGATGAGAGGTAGGAGTGTGTGTGGAGGGGGAGTGGAGTGAGATGAGAGGTAGGAGTGCGTGTGGAGGGGGGGTGGAGTGATATGAGGATCTTGAAGACAGTGATCGCGATGTTGAAGTTGATCTCAAATGAGAGTGGGAGCCGGTGGAGGGAGCGATCGGAGTGTTGGGATGACGTGCTATCGTTCACGGCGATGAGTCTGGCGGTAACGTATGGCTCAAGTGGAGATAGAAGCGGCAATTAAATTACAGAGTGGCACAAACGGAGGCTGTAGGTGCAGAGCAGGGAGGGGTTGGGACTCACATCGCTTTCTCCGCATTGCGAGCCTGCACGAGGAAGAGGGGACGGGGGCACAGGGAGAGTGTCAGGGGAACAGCCGAAGCACGGCCACGGAATTGTGACCACAAGCGACACGAAGACCCACAACATCTACTCACTCATCCCAACAGTTGCCCCATGAGACCGTCTTATGGGGCAACTGTTGGCGAGCAGAATTGAGTGTGGCCAGCACCAAGCCGAGGCCCCTTTTGTCTCCCTCGTGCTGAAATACCGCACCAGTTACTCATTTAAGGCCGAGTCGACCTACAGGAGGCACAGGAACGGTTTCGATATTCGTTATCGATGATGGGTTGTGAGCGCGACTCGAACTCGTTCGTGAATCCGTGCGTTAACCACAACGACAGAACTGCTCCCCACACGCCAACATCTACAGTAACATCTGGGGATACGGAGGGGGGTAAAGGGAGACACGGCGAGTCCTGAGACCAGGGGATGGGGGGCCGCATGGACAGTGAGCCACGGGACCAGGGGGGGCTGGAGGGACAAGCACACTGGGACCTGGGATCACGGGGACACAGGGGAGACAGCGGGGGATCGAGGGAAAGAAACATGGAGACACAGGGCGGCACACAGAGACGCAAGCGGGGACTACACGGGGGTCCCTTGGGGCCACGTGGGGGTCCCCGACCCCCCACTGTCACCATGGTTGCAGCGAGCGATCTTCGATCTCAGCGACCACAGGCCGCGCTTCCGGTACGTGGCTACCACAATCCCTCGCGGCGCCGGAAATGCTGCCCCCCCCCCCGACTCCCCTCGCCTGCAAAGGGTCAATGGCTTAAAGGCGGCGCCTAAACAGGAGCGCCGCGTTCATTGGCTCCTGACCGCTGATGGGCGGGGCATGGCTTGAGTGGGCGGGAGGTTGAGCTTGTGGGCGGGGCTTAAATCGTGGGCGGAGCTTAAGTCGTGGGCGGAGCTTAAGTCGTGGGCGGAGCTTAAATCGTGGGCGGGGCTTAAATCGTGGGCGGGGCTTAAATCGTGGGCGGAGCTTAAGTCGTGGGCGGGGCTTAGATCATGGGCGGGGTTTTAAGTTGAGGGGGCGAGGCCGTCCGCTGGGCGGTGCCTGACGTCACGCCATGGCGGGTCCCGGGTGAGTGATCGCCTCTCGAGTTTGATGGAAGTTGTTGTCGTCGTCGTCGTTGTTGTTAAAGTTCCCCCCTCCCTGTCCCCGTGAGCTCGCGTGCGCGGCGCGCGATCGGCCACGTTCGGTCTCCGAGCCTCGCGGTGGCCGCCGAGCCCGGGATTTCCTGCGGGGGTTTCGTGCGGGGCGGAGAGGTGTTGCGGGTAGGCCGCGAGGGGGGCCCCGCGTTTTCCTGGACTCCCTGCGGGGTCGAGGCGCACGGCTGCAGGCAGAGAGGCAGAGAGGCAGATGCAGGGCACCCCCTCTCACGGGGAATACTCCGTGACTTCGATCTCCTTCCCGGAATTGTTGGCTACTGCTGCTGTAGATGTCCACGTGATAATCCACTCTGTTGAGCTGTCATTTGTAGCCAGGCCCGTGTGCTGTACTCGTAACGAATGGGCATGTTTTGTGTTACGTGACAAACCTTATTAATCGGCTGTCGGGTGGTGGCGGGTTTAACGCCACATTTACGCGATGTAACCCAGACAACGTCTTTTATGAACATAGAAAGTAGTTTATAACCACTCCTCCTCCCTGACCCGGCTCTTCCTCCTGAGCCCCACTCTCAACTCACCCGCTCTCCCGTATAACATTTACATAACGCCTTATTCCAAGATGCTTTCCAGCAATTAAAACATTGTACATACGATGATAGTGGTTGAGATAAAGAGTGGGGTTATTAAAAGTGGTGGTGTCGAAAGTGCCAAATTATTACTATTTCAGCGCAACATTTATAATTGTTATTTACGAAAAACATTTACAATTGTAATTTACAATTGGAAATGTTGTGTAGTGGTGCTCTCTATTACACCGGTGTGCTCAAGTAGTCGTACATTGCACGTTCTGTTCACGTGACAAACTTCACACATTTACTTTTTCGGGTGGAGGTTGGTATACGACATTTATCATGAAAAAGATCGATTTCGTACATTTGGTATTTGCACCATTGTTATACTGCAATGCTGTTACGAAGGAGTGATGTTTCACAACCCCTAGTAGTTTCATCGTTGGGCACGATATGGCGATGTGAAATTGTAGCTTCGTATTTTCGATGTCCTGCTCGTTTTGAATTACTTAACGGGAAGTTTTAACATCCACTGCCAAGCAGACGGGGCACGTATCTGTGGGTTCATCTACCGGCAAACTCGCTACCACTGGGCCGTGTCATCGTCGCCCCTGCTGCTGTTGGGCACTTAGTGAGAACTTGCTATTGAAGCCAGCGATAGCGATGCCCCTTCACGCATTGCGAGCAGGTTAAAGTGGTCAGTGGACCCTATTAAAACTCGGAATTGTATAGCGGTGGCAAAACGCAACTGCATCTCAAGAGGATGTACAGAAACAGTGGGCTCCTTTAGCACATAGAGGCAGTCGTATGTGGTAGAAGCAGGGCAATGTTTGAGCCTGGGCTTGAATGGGGGCTGGGAGTCGACAGCACGGACGACTGAGGAAATAAGTTGTAGACTTTTGGTGTAGCAGAGTAGAATGAGCGACCTTCGACTGAGTGAAAGTTGGCTGGGTGCTCCGATCGAAAGCCTTGGATTTGGATAGTTCGTGGAGGGGAGTAGAGCGAGATGGGAAGGGAGAGGCATACAGGGCGAGGCCATGGAAGATCTTGAAGATTGGATCGGGAGCCGGTGGAGAGATTGTGGGATTGGGGAGATGTGATCACGTTTACTGTGCAGCTAAAATGTCTGCAGTGACGATGTGGGGCAGTGAGGGGTGTGGGGAGGCTGTAGAGGAGAGAGTTGCTGTCACCTGGTAATTGACTGGTATCGGTATTGAGCAGCATAATCATTTGAAAGCAGCCAGGATTCTTTACAAGGATTTAAGGAGCTGGGCCCCCCTCTCTCGCTATACCATAACCCTCAATGCTTCTTATCACCCTAGTCCTGACACTCACCTTAACCCCACCTTCAATCTTAATCTTAACTATCAGCTTAACCCTCTTGCTAGCCCTGCTCATAACATTAACCAAAACGCTGGCCCTTACCCGAACATTACCCATAGGCCTGTTCTACCCATGGCCCTAACCTTATCCTGGCCATGAAACTGACACTAACCCTGGCACCTGACTCGCACCTTATCTGTGGAGCGTTTCGTCTTAACCAGGCAGCATCACACATGCTCTGCTGGCTCCTGTCGGGATGAGGGGGGGGTCTCGTGAGAGAAACTGTGCCACACTCGTTGCCTTATTAGCCGTGTGGAAGGGACGTCCCACCACTTACACCCCACCCCGAGAGGGGCGGTGGTCGGGTAAATTTGGATCCTACGCCGGGCGAGATTATAAATATCCTCGGGTACCGGTGTCTGTGTGTTGTGGTGTCCGACCATCCCAATGTCTGAGAACTTGCTGTCGGTGCCACTACACATGGCCTTTCCCGGCGTGTACCATCACTTCTCAATGTTTAGACATTTTTAAGCAGATCTCCATTTTGTCTTTCCACATGTACATTACATATTGTTTAATAACTTCAGCATACTGTATTGGCTTTCCAGACATTGATTGTCAAGCAGAATTTGTTTAATTAAACAAGCAAACTCTGCACTGGTTTGAACTTTCTGGGTATCATCAGCAGAGTCAGGCGTGTTAAACAAAAGCTTTTGGAATCCCAAATGTTTTTGGGGAACCGGTCTACCGGTTAGCGAAGCCGACCAAAACCAGAGTTCTTGGTTTAGACGACAGTCGACCCCGGTGGCGCTTGGGTTCAAATTCCACGCCACAGACGGACGGGCTAAAGGACAGACGGATGGAGGAGCTGACGATTGTGGTGGCCGGGAGGGGCCTGTGTGTGGTGCCTGCCCACCCTCGGGGCCGGCTCTGGTTTCATCAGATAAAACGAGCCACTCCGGGTTTTCCCCACCGCAAGCGTGAGTCGCGCGGGCAAAGGTGCGGCCTCATAAAGGCGCCGCTTGCCGCAGCTCGGTGTAGGGGGTGAGAGAGGTGGGCAGTGGTGGCTCGTGGTGGACAGCCATGGCTACCGGTGGGGAGTAGTGGTGAGCATTGGGGAGAGGTGTGGCGGTGGCGGGGCTGTGGTTGTAACGATTGTCATCGTTGTCGTCGTGATGATGGTGGCCGTGCGGGTCGCGGGCGGATTAGCTCGATCGCCGGTGCTGTAAAATCTGTTGTCGGACACCTTGTGTCACGTGACTGACGGAGGAAGACGGAGGGTGGGAGGGTAGGATTGGGCGAGTGATAATTACAAATGAGTGAGTGGCTTAGTGGAACAGTGTAGAAGTGAGTGAGAGCTTGTGAGAGTGAATTCGTGACTGAGTGAATGTGTAGTGGATTGGGTGAGTAAATGAGTAAGCAAATTAATTAATGAAAAAAACATTGAGTGAAATTGCCGAAGGTAGAAAACAAGTCGTGGATGGAGTGAGCGAGTCAGCGTGTGAGTGAATGTGTGATTGGGCGCGTTTGCGGTGGTTGAACGAGAGAGCAACCAGTGAGTCAGTGTTCAAGACATTGAGTGAGTAAATGAGTGGGTAATTCCGTTTAGTGAGTAATTGTGTGACTGAGTAAATTATTGAGTGGGTATCTTGAGTGTATGGGTGAGTGTGTGTGTAATTAAGTGGGTGAGTGTATAAGTATAGCTAGTGTAGTGGTTAGCGCGCTGAGGTACGAACTCGGCGATTCCCACTCACGGCCAAAATCAGTCGCGATTATCTGAACGGATCCTGGACCTCCCCTAGGTCGACTCAGCCTCAAACGAGTGCATGGTGCAGTGTGTAAAACATTGCCACTGGGAAGACAAAGGCGGCCGGGCGTGGTGCTGGCCACCCACCCCCTCGTGTGCCATGCTGGCCTTCATAGATACTCGCTAACAGCACTTTCCCCAACAGTCTGCTAAGGCTATGCGGGGAATCTTTGTTTATATGAGGATCTTTGCCTTTGTTCTGCAGGGCTGTGCTGACCGACTGAGGCCCATCCTGCGCCCCCCCCTCATGGAGGCAGCTCGTAACGGGGGCTGCGTAACGCAGTCCCCCCCGCCCCCCCGAACCCCGCATGCCCCCTCGCCCTCCTCCCCCTCCCGCTCCCAGCATGCACCAGGAGGACCCAGCAGCCCTTCCCAGAATGCACAGCAGCAGGGCGACACGCCGGGCCTGCTGCGCGTGTCTCTGCCCAACAAACAGCGCACCGTGGTGAGTGACCCACGCCGGTGACATAGTGGGGTGGTGATGTGATAACATGGTGAGATGGTAAATTGTTGAGGTGCTGAGCTGGTGAGGGGGTGGCCTGGTGAGGTGGTAACGTGGTGAAGTGGTGTCTTGGTGAGATGATAACATGTTGAGGGGGTAACGTGGTGGCGGAGTGGTGGTGGTAGCATAAAGGTTAGCGGACTGCCCTACGAACCCAGTAACCTGAGTCTGATTCCTGCATATCTGAGCCGGTCCTGGGCCTCCCCTGGGTAGACTTAGCCTCAAATGAGTATCTAGTGCGGTGTGTAACATCACCCCTGGGAAGACAAATGCGGCCGGGCGTCGTGATGGTCACACCACGCCCTCGTGTGCCGTGCCAGCCTTTATAGTTGCTCGCTAATAGCACTTGCTCCAGCAGTCTGTTAAAGCTACACGGGGGACTTTTGTGCGTGCGTGTGTGCAGGTGCACGTGCGGGGTGGTTCCTCGGTGAGGGAGAGCCTGAACAAGGCCCTTGCTATCCGCGGCCTCATCCCCGACTACTGCAATGTCTTCACAGTGCGCGACGGGTATGCCGCCGCCCGGTTCCGGTGCATACACGCCGTCCCACCGCAACTGGCACAGCACGCCACTGGAACTGGCATCGCGCGCCGGGTGTGATGTGACGTGGCGTGTGATGCGGGATAATGACGTGGCGTGTGATGCAGTGTGTGACGTGGTGTGTTACGTGGGATGTGACGAGGGTTGTGTGATGTGCGACGCGGGGTGTGACGGGCAGCATGAGGTCGGCTCTCAGCTGGGACGTGGACATGGCGAGCGTTGGCACCGAGGAGCTCCAGGTGGAGCTGAAGGACAACGTCACGGTCACCACCCACAACTTCGTACGCAGCTCACCAATCGCCACCATGCTCACCTCGCATCACTTGCCGCCATTCAACACGAACTGCAAAGCATCACACCAAGCGCAACTTGGTATGCAGCGCAACTTGGTATGCAGCTCACCTCATTTCACCGTCTGCCCTCCCCATCTCCCATACCCCGCCTCTATGTATGCCCCGCCCCCCCATCTCCTACTCCCCGCCCCCCCATCTCCGACGCCCCGCATCCCACCTCCCGCTTCCCGCCCCCCAGGTGCGCAAGACGTTCTTCCGGCTGGCGTTCTGTGACTTCTGCCTGAAGCTCATGTTCCAGGGCTTCCGCTGCCAGACATGCGGCTACAAGTTCCACCAGCGCTGCAGCACCGAGGTGCCCGTCATGTGCATCAACGTGAACCGCCTGCGGTAAGGGCAGCACACACACTCGCACTGCGAACAAGCCACCCCCACACACTCACCGATAATTAGCCACACACCACTAACGAGCCACACACCACTAACGAGCCACACACCACTAACGAGCCGTGCTTATGTGACCCGCCACTAACGAGCCAAAAGTACACGTGCTACGAACCCGACAACCCAAGTTTGATTCCCGCTGTTGACCAACATCGGTGACGAATATCTGAAGCAGTCCTCCATTTCCCTCATGCCTGAGCCTCCGTTAGGCTAAATCGTCCTTAAATGAGTGCCTTGATGCGTTGTGGATACATCTCCACTGGGGAGACAAAGGTGGATGGGCGTGATGGTAGCCAAACCAACCCCTTCTCATGCGCCCTGTTCGCTTTCATAGGTGCTGACAGCACTTGCCCCAGCAGTCTGTTAAAGGCTACACGGGGATCTTTATCGTTGTACAGGCTCACCGAGTGTTACACCCCGAGTCTCGTCCGCCAGGAGGGCCACACCTTCCATTTCGCCACCTTCTCTGGTCCCCCCCACTCTGCTGTGCTGCCCACCACCTCCAGGTATCCACAGGCAGCATCCACACAATGCCCCCCCCCCCGCCCTTCACTTGCCTGCGTGTGTGTGCCTTTGTGTGTGCGTGTGGTTGTACCTGTGTGTGCCTTTGTGTGTGCGTGTGGTTGTACCTGTGTGTGTGTATGTGTGCGTGTGGTTGTATCTGTGTGTGTGTGTGCGTGTGGTTGTACCTGTGTGTGTGTGTGTGCGTGTGGTTGTACCTGTGTGTGTGTGTGTGCGTGTGGTTGTACCTGTGTGCGTGTGGTTGTACGTGTGTGTGTGCGTGTGGTTGTACCTGTGTGTGTGTGTGCGTGTGGTTGTACCTGTGTGTGTGTGTGCGTGTGGTTGTACCTGTGGTGTGTGTGTGCGTGTGGTTGTACCTGTGTGTGTGTGTGCGTGTGGTTGTACCTGTGTGTGTGTGTGTGTGTGCGTGTGGTTGTACCTGTGTGTGTGTGTGGCGTGTGGTTGTACCTGTGTGTGTGTGTGTGCGCGTGTGGTTGTACCTGTGTGTGTGTGTGTGCGTGTGGTTGTACCTGTGTGTGTGTGTGTGCGTGTGGTTGTACCTGTGTGTGTGTGTGTGCGTGCGGCTGTACCTGTGTGTGTGTGTGCGTGCGGCTGTACCTGTGTGTGTGTGTGTGCGTGCGGCTGTACCTGTGTGTGTGTGTGCGTGTGGTTGTACCTGTGTGTGTGTGCGTGTGATTGTACCTGTGTGTGTGTGTGCGTGTGGCTGTACCTGTGTGTGTGTGTGCGTGTGGCTGTACCTGTGGTGTGTGTGTGCGTGTGGTTGTACCTGTGTGTGTGTGTGTGCGTGTGGTGTGTACCTGTGTGTGTGTGTGTGTGTGCGTGTGGATTGTACCTGTGTGTGTGTGTGTGTATGCGTGGGTTGTACCTGTGTGTGTTGTGTTGGCGTGTGGTTGTACCTGTGTGTGTGTGTGTGCGTGTGGTTGTTACCTGTGTGTTGTGTGTGCGTGTGGTTGTACATGTTGTTGTGGTCGTTGTTGTACCTGTGTGTGGGTGTGCGTGTGGTTGTACCTGTGTGTGTGTGTGGTTGTACCTGTGTGTGTTGTGTGTGCGTGTGGTTGTACCTGTGTGTGTGTGTGTGCCGTGTGGTTGTACCTGTGTGCGTGTGGTTGTACCTGTGTGTGTGGTGTGCGTGGGGTTGTTACCTGTGGTGTGTGGGTGCGTGGTTGTACCTGTGTGTTGTGGGTGCGTGTGGTATTGTACCTGTTGTGGTGTGTGTGCGTGTGGTTGTACCTGTGTGTGTGGTGTTGCGTGTGGTTGTACCTGTGTGGTGTGTGTGTGCGTGTGTTGTACCTGGTGTGTGTGTGTGTGGCTGTGTGTGTGTGTGCGCGTGTGTGTTGTACCTGTGTGTGTGTGTGTTGCGGTGTGGTTGTACCTGTTGTGTGTGTGTGTGTGCGTGTGGTTGTACCTGTGTGTGTGTGTGTGCCGTGTGGTGTTACCTGTGTGTGTGTGTGCGTGCGGCTTACCTGTGTGTGTGTAGTGGTGCGGCTGTACCTGTTGTGTGTGTGTGTGTGCGTGCGGCTGTACCTGTGTGTGTGTGTGCGTGTGGCTGTACCTGTGTGGTTGTGGATGCTGGTTGTACCTGTGTGTGTGTGTGTGCGTGTGGATTGTACCGTGTGTCGTGTGTGCGTGTGGCGGTACTGTGTGTGTGTGTGCGTGTGGACTGTAACTGTGTTGTGTGTGTGCGTGTGGTTTGTACTCGTGTGTGTGTGTGTGCGTGTGGTTGTACCTGTGGGTGTGTGGTGTGCGTGTGGTGTACCTGTGTGTGTGTGGTGTGTGCGTGTGGTGTACCTGTGTGTGTGTGTGTGCGTGTTGGTTGTACCTGTGTGTGTGTGTGTGCGTTGTGGTTTGTACCTGTGTGTGTGTGTGCGTGTGGTTGTACCTGTGTGGTGTGTGTGCGTGTGGTTGTACCTGTGTGTGTGTGTGCGTGTGGTTGTACCTGTGTGTGTGTGTGCGTGTGGTTGTACCTGTGTGTGTGTGTGTGCGGTGTGGTTGTACCTGTGTGTGTGTGTGTGCGTGTGGTTGTACCTTGTGTGTGTGTGTGCGTGTGGTTGTACCTGTGTGTGTGTGTGTGCGTGTTGGTTGTACCTGTGTGTGTGTGTGTGCGTGTGGTTGTACCTGTGTGTGTGTGTGTGCGTGTGGTTGTACCTGTGTGTGTGTGTGCGTGCGTGTGGTTGTACCTGTGTGTGTGTGTGGTGCGTGTGGTTGTACCTGTGTGTGTGTGTGCGTGTGGTTGTACCTGTGTGTGTGTGTGCGTGTGGTTGTACCTGGTGTGTGTGTGTGCGTGTGGTTGTACCTGTGTGTGTGTGTGTGCGTGTGGTTGTACCTGTGTGTGTGTGTGTGCGTGTGGTTGTACCTGTGTGTGTGTGTGTGCGTGTGGTTGTACCTGTGTGTGTGTGTGTGCGTGTGGTTGTACCTGTGTGTGTGTGTGTGCGTGTGGTTGTACCTGTGTGTGTGTGTGTGCGTGTGGTTGTACCTGTGTGTGTGTGTGTGCGTGTGGTTGTACCTGTGTGTGGTGTGTGTGCGTGTGGTTGTACCTGTGTGTGTGTGTGTGTGCGTGTGGTTGTACCTGTGTGTGTGTGTGTGCGTGTGGTTGTACCTGTGTGTGTGTGTGTGCGTGTGGTTGTACCTGTGTGTGTGTGTGTGCGTGTGGTTGTACCTGTGTGTGTGTGTGTGCGTGTGGTTGTACCTGTGTGTGTGTGTGTGTGCGTGTGGTTGTACCTGTGTGTGTGTGTGTGTGCGTGTGGTTGTACCTGTGTGTGTGTGTGGGTGTGGTTGTACCTGTGTGTGTGTGTGCGTGTGGTTGTAAGGCGCTGTAAGGATGGCTGGTGGTCGTGGGTTGCTGAGGAGATGGAGTCTGCCTCAGTGGCCCGTGATCACAAATCACTATTTAACTCCATCAAAAAAGTAACCTGCAGCGCCACACATATTACCATCATTAGAGGAAAAAACGGTGATCCAATCTCCGACCCCCAGGAACAGGTTTGCAGATTTGCTGAGCATTTCTGTGAGGTCCTGGGGGAGGGAAATTCTCTCAGCCAGGAAAACATCATGGCACAAAGTGGTGATAACCCTGCTGAGGCTGCGGTGCCTCAAATATTGGAAGAGGTCACCCCCTGTGAGTGGCTGGCTGAGGTGCCAGCTGTTGAGGAAGTACTGAGGGCGATCCGGAGTCTGAGACCAGGGAAGGCACCGGGCAGAGATGATCTCCCAAGCGAAATGCTGAGGGAGGGTGGCGTTTGTGCACAGACTGCCCTATATGACATCATAACAACAGTCTGGACCACTGGACGGGTTCCGCAGGACTGGAAGGATGCCCTGGTGGTCCCCCTCTTTAAAAAGGGGGACCATACCGACTGTAACAACTACAGGGGCATCTCACTCCTCAGTGTGCCGGGTAAGGTCCTGGCAAGGATTATTCAACATCGCCTTGCTAGGCACGCTGAGGAGAGGCTTGCGGAGCCCCAATGCGGTTTCAGGAAAGGGCGGTCCTGCACAGATGCCATATTTTCTGTCTGTCTGCTACAGCAGAGGTGTAGGGAATTCCAAAAAGACCTACATCTCTGCTTTATTGACCTGGTCAAGGCCTATGATACCATCAGTAGGACTGGGCTCTGGGTTGTTCTTCGTGCTTTCGGAGTCCCTGACCCTCTGCTCACGATCATTAAGGACCTTCATGATGGTGAGCGGGCCCGGGTAAAACTACGTGGCCGGGAGTCGGAGCCTTTCCCTGTACACCTTGGGGTGCGACAGGGATGTCCTCTGGCTCCCACATTATTTAACATCTATTTTGACCGCGTAGTTCGTGAAGCCTTCAATAGCTGTACCGGGGGAATTTCCATTTGGTACAGATATAATGGGAGGCTGATCGATGCCCGGGTGCGATCAAGGGATGGCTCCCTATTGGTCAACCACGTTATGTATGCCGATGATTTGGTAATAGCTGCTCATTCAGAAGAGGAGTTGGAGACGCTGCTGCTGAGACTGGAGCGTGCCACTAAGAGGTGGGGCCTTACCATCAGCCCCACCAAAACTAAGCACCTGCCTGGGTATTTTGTACCATCGGACACTCCACCCCCACAACTCCCAATTGGTGATGGGGCAGTTGTGGAGAGAGTGGAGAGTTTCCCATGCCTGGGCAGTGTGCTTATGACCGGCTCCAGTTTATCAGCAGAGGTCTCACTCCGAATCAGTCGAGCGGCAATATCTTTTCATCGGTTGCGTAACGCTGTGTGGAAGCTACCTGGTCTGTCGCTCCGCACGAAGCTTCAGGTCTTCTCGGCCACGGTCATTCCCTCCCTTCTCTACGCTTGCGGAACGTGGACCCCCCTAGTGGAGCATCTTCGCCGGTTGGAAACATTTAGGCTGGCCTGCCTACGATCCATCCTGGGTTTAACCAGGCTGGATTGTGTGAGGAGCTCACAAGTCCTTGAAAGATCTGGGCAAAGTCCCATCAGTGAGCTCCTCCGGCAGGCAAGGCTGCGTTGGCTGGGTCATGTAGCCCGCATGCCCAGCCACCGCATGCCTAAATAGCTTTTGTTCGGCCGGATCGAGGGGGCTAAACGGGCGCGGCACGGGCTAGAGAAGAGATGGAGTGATGTGGTACAGGAGGACATGGAGCTGAGTGGACTTGCCGATGACTGGTACCAGCGGTGTCAAGATCGGCCTCAGTGGAGGAGGCTCGTGAAGAACGCTACTGGGCAGTTGGAGGCAGTCGCCCTCCAACAACAACGGAGGGCGGAGGAGCGACGCTCACAACAACGAGCGGAGCGCCGGGTGGCTAAAGCACAGCAAGTTGGTACAGTAGGGGGCACAGGTCGTGCATCAGCCACTCATCTCGGCCATCTCAGTCGACCCGTGGCACCTGAGTCTGCCCCGTGACCTCCTGCCAGCGGGCGTTCGACACTTCACGTGGCCTCAAGGTGCACATGGCCTGGCACAAGCGTCGTGGTGACGTCACCGCCACTTAGTGGCGAATGGCGGTTGTTGTTGTTGTGTGGTTGTACCTGTGTGTGTGTGCGTGTGGTTGTACCTGTGTGTGTGTGCGTGTGGTTGTACCTGTGTGTGTGTGTGTGTGCGTGTGGTTGTACCTGTGTGTGTGTGTGCGTGTGGTTGTACCTGTGTGTGTGTGTGTGCGTGTGGTTGTACCTGTGTGTGTGCGTGTGGTTGTACCTGTGTGTGTGTGTGCGTGTGGTTGTACCTGTGTGTGTGTGTGCGTGTGGTTGTACCTGTGTGTGTGTGTGCGTGTGGTTGTACCTGTGTGTGTGTGTGCGTGTGGTTGTACCTGTGTGTGTGTGCGTGTGGTTGTACCTGTGTGTGTGTGCGTGTGGTTGTACCTGTGTGTGTGTGTGTGCGTGTGGTTGTACCTGTGTGTGTGTGTGTGTGCGTGTGGTTGTACCTGTGTGTGTGTGTGTGTGCGTGTGGTTGTACCTGTGTGTGTGCGTGTGGTTGTACCTGTGTGTGTGCGTGTGGTTGTACCTGTGTGTGTGTGTGGTTGTACCTGTGTGTGTGTGCGTGTGGTTGTACCTGTGTGTGTGTGTGTGTGTGTGCGTGTGGTTGTACCTGTGTGTGGTGTGTGCGTGTGGTTGTACCTGTGTGTGTGCGTGTGCGTGTGGTTGTACCTGTGTGTGTGTGCGTGTACGTGTGGTTGTACCTGTGTGTGTGCGTGTACGTGTGGTTGTACCTGTGTGTGTGTGCGTGTGCGTGTGGTTGTACCTGTGTGTGTGTGCGTGTGGTTGTACCTGTGTGTTGTGTGTGGTTTTACCTGTGTGTGTGTGTGGTTTACCTGTGTGTGTGTGTGCGTGTGGTTGTACCTGTGTGTGTGTGGTTTTACCTGTGTGTGTGTGCGTGTGGTTTTACCTGTGTGTGTGTGTGCGTGTGGTTGTACCTGTGTGTGTGTGCGTGTGGATGTACCTGTGTGTGTGTGTGCGTGTGGTTGTACCTGTGTGTGTGTGTGCGTGTGGTTGTACCTGTGTGTGTGTGTGTGTGCGTGTGGTTGTACCTGTGTGTGTGTGTGTGCGTGTGGTTGTACCTGTGTGTGTGTGTGTGTGCGTGTGGTTGTACCTGTGTGTGTGTGTGTGTGCGTGTGGTTGTACCTGTGTGTGTGTGTGTGTGCGTGTGGTTGTACCTGTGTGTGTGTGCGTGTGGTTGTACCTGTGTGTGTGTGCGTGAGGGGACCTCCTACCAGCGAGCCTTCAATACTTCACCTTTGCCTCAAAGTGCACCTAGCCTGAAACAAGCGCTGTGGTGACGTCACCCTCCTCTCCTTCCCAACAACCTGTGTAGACTAGATGGGAGATCTTTGTCTGTGTGTGCACGTGTGCTTCGCCAGGCGTTTATCCACGCAAACCTTCCAGTTCCCATCCATCGGAGGCGATCACGGAGGTCAGCTGACCCAGCGAGATCGAGCGAGTTCCACCCCCAACATCAACTCGAGCGTCATAGGCAACGTGGATGTGGGCTTCATAGAGGTGCTGGCCCACCCACCCACATCATCACCGACTCCTCCTCTGGCCCACCCGTTTATCCATTCACCCGCTATTCCGCTCCCCGACCTACCCAAACAGTCACCCCCTCCTCCTCTTACCCACCCTCCCTCCCACTCACCCACAACTCGCGTCTCCTGTGGCCCACCCGCTCAACCACCCGCTCGTTGATCCACCCACCGACCCACACGCTTACCCACCTTCATATTCTCCCACACGCTCACCCATCCACTCACACACCATCTGCGTGTTCCCTGTTCTCCCTAGTCCTTCGTGCAAACCCAGCAGCAGCAGCAGCAACAACCCTCTGCTGACGTGGGTGAGTCCAACACTCACAACAACCACCCTCCCCAACGTTTCAGCAGTGTGATGCGACCCGTCTGCCGATCTCCTCCCATCACCATTTTGCATGCCTCACCTTGCACTCCCCCCCCACCTTCTCCACACATCTCTCATCTCACGTGTTGGCGCGGCTCCAGTGTCGAGTGTGGAAGTGGTGGAGGACACTACCGAAACCAGGGCCGGGACATCCAGTCGACTGCACCGCTCACCCGCCATCCGCCGGCCCTCGGACGAGAAGAACCGCCTGGTACACGCGTGTGGCGGCACGTACACGCGTGGCACCACACACACGCGGTGCGGTGCGTGTGACGGCACGCACAGCTGCGTACACGTGCACGAGTGATAGCACGCAGGTATTCCTTATGCCTTCTCATGTGTTCCTCTTACTCCTTGTGCCCCCTACCCGTGTGCCCCGGTGTGTGTCATTGTCTCCCCGCGTGTCTCCCCGCGTGTCTCCCCGCGTGTCTCCCCGCGTGTCTCCCCGCGTGTCTCCCTGCGTGTCTCCCCGCGTGTCTCCCCGCGTGTCTCCCCGCGTGTCTCCCCGCGTGTCTCCCCGCGTGTCTGCCCCCACGTCCACGCGCTCTCTAGTTCCGTGGCCGGGACTCGTGCTACTACTGGGAGATTCGGGAGGAGGAGATCTCCCTCCTGAACATGGTCGGTTCGGGCTCCTTCGGGACCGTGTACAAGGGCAAGTGGCACGGTGAGGTGGGGGAAGGGGTGGTGGGGGAATTTGAGAGGGAGTGGAGGGGAGAGAGGGATGGGGGTTAAAGGGTGGGAAGTGAGAGAGGAGAGGGAGGGAGGCAAGTCGAGTGGATGGAATTATTGTTCAGTTAGATTACACATATGGCAGCAATCATCGCCTCCTACTCGCAGACTCCTGCCCACTTACAGGCCAAGTGTTGAGTGACCTTGTGCCACATAGGAACAGTTGCTGTGAGAGGTGCCCTTTCAAATGTGTTGAGATGAGATGCGATGCAAGTCGTTCTTCGCGTGTAAAGTACTCCTGACGTGAAGGAGGAGGCTACAGAGGTGGAGAGAGGTGGAATGAGCGGAGAGAGCGAGAGAGAGTTGTCGGAAGAGCCGGAGGCTGTGTTCTGTGGAGCGGTGATGTTGGGTGAATGTTCCCTCTGGTGGCGGTGCTGGTTGTTGTATCGGGTGACTTGCGGCACATCGTGCCTTGAGTGGCGGTGGGGTTTGGTGGCTGGTGTGTGCCGGCGGAGTGCAGCAGCAGCTGCTCACAAATCCACGACTAGCATCGGGAGCCTGAATCATAGTAATAAGTGGCATCGCGGCGCGAGCCAATCAATGGGTTACCTGCCTAGCAATAGCCGTGCCCGTGGCGTGGTGCAGTGTTTGTGCATGTTGTGATACTGCCATGTGGGCCCTCTGTCATGGACGTGTCCTGTCAGTGTCACCGGAGCGCAGTGGGTTGTGCTGCGTTTGTGCCGTGCAGAAGACGTGTATGCAAAGGTCCTGAAAGTGATTGTATGTGTGTGTGTGTGACATGGCATCATGGCTGTGTGTTATAGTCCCCCTGCGTTATTGGTTGCACGTTGTGACGCGATTGTGCCGCGGTTGTGTTGCGCAGGAGACGTGGCTGTGAAGATCCTGAAAGTGACCGATCCCACTCCGCAGCAGCTGCAGGCCTTCAAGAACGAGGTGGCTGTGCTCAGGTAGGAGACGGAGCGAGAGAGAGAGGGGGAGAGACATCAGGACCTGAGAATGTAGCCTCATGGTGCACCTCGTCTGGTGATGATGTCACTGCCAATTAGTGGTGAATGGCGGCTGTTATTGTTGAGTGTGTGAGTGAGTGTGTTGGTGTGGCCTACAGTGTGGAGAGGGTGAGTCGTTGTTGTGATCTGCAGTCTGGTGGTTGAACACAGTGTGATGGATGAGACGAAACAGTCGGTGCCTGGTCCCGACCGAATACTCAACACGGGTGGAGTGAATCAGTGAGTGACCTTCATGGGCATGGTAACCACGATAATAGTAGCGACAGCAGCGTGACAAGGAGGCGACTGACTGCCGGTGAGCGAGCAGGTGGCTGAATTGAATCTGTGAGCATGCCGGATCATCAGTTAATGTGATAGCTCTACTCAAAACCACGTCGAGGCCTGCTGCTCCATCACGCACCTCGTGCGCCTCCGCCCTTCCCCGCCGCCGCTCTCCCCTGCCTCTCCCTCACGGCCCCTTTCCCCCTCCGCCCCCGCACCCCGCAGGAAGACGCGGCACGTGAACGTGGTGCTGTTCATGGGATATCTGACGAAGCCCCGCCTCGCCATCGTCACGCAGTGGTGCGAGGGCTCCAGCCTCTACCGCCACCTGCACGTCAACGAGAGCAAGTTCGAGGTGTTCCAGCTCATCGACATCGCCCGCCAGACGGCGCAAGGCATGGAGTGAGTGCGACGCCGTCGCCGCCACCGTCAGTTTGGCGGCGGGGGTTGGCAACATCACCCCTTACTGTGAACACTTGGCAAGACCCTCCTGATAAACTATAAACTAAACTATTTTTTATTTTACCAGGTAAGACCCAGAGAGTCTTGAGGCTCAGCGTGGCTTTCCTGGGTAAACGAGATAAATAATTTGCACCACCATCACCACCGTTGGTATAATTCTTGAGAATAGGTTTTCCCCATTTTTATGGCAACAAAACAGGTGTTAAGATGTTAAAACACCAAACTGAAACCTTTTTACAAGGAATCATGTCTGCATTAACCACAATACTTGTGGTCAGAATGAAAACAAAAAACATACTCTGATAGTATTTGCATTGTCTTTGAAACTGATTGGTCCACACCAGAGACAGCTTTCTTTCGAGCCTAGTCTCAAACGGTGTGAGAACAAAGACAATGCATATACTATCAGAGTGTTTTTGTTTTTATTGTGACCACAAGTATTGTGGTTAATGCACACATGATTCCTGGTGTTTTAACATCTTAACACCTGTTTTGTTGCCAGAATAAAGGGGAAAATCTATTTTCATATTTTGGTACTGGAAAAGGAGGTCCCATAGTATAATTCTTGTTTTATTTTTTCAGTTACCTCCACGCGAAAAACATCATCCACCGTGACCTCAAATCCAACAGTATCCTCACTGCCAGCTGGCGCTGCCGGGGCGGGCTTTGCAAGGTATGTTGCGTACGTTTGGGTATGTGTGCGCGTTTGTGTCTGTGTACCATTGGGTATGTGCGTGCACGTGTCTGTCCGTGTACCATATTGGGTATGTGCACACACTTGTCTGTCCGTGTACCATATTGGGTATGTGCGCCCGTGTGTTCGTCTCTTTACGATTGGCACTACGCGACAAACCCGGCGACCAACATCGGTGACGATTATCTCAACCAGTCATGGGCCTCCCCTAGGTCGACTCGGCCTTAAAAGGCATACTTTGTGCAGTCTGTAAACATTAGGATTGGGGATAACATGGCGGCCAGACGTGGTGCTGGCCACACGGCCCGCTTGTGTCGCGTGTCGTGCCGCCCTTCATAGGTGTTCACCGACAGCACTTGTCCCAAAAGTTTGTTGAGGCTATACGGGGGTCTTTGTCTTTGTACAGGTGTCCACGTGTGCGGTGTGCCAGGGTGGTCGTGTGCTAGTTTTCCCGTTTGCCGTGGTGACGTCACAGCGAAAGTCGGTTGTTGCTGTAAACATGAATATTGCACACACGTGGAAAGTGTGTGCCCATACTCACCCTAGTAGCTAGCTACCCCCCCCCCATAATAAGCTGCCCTCTAATGAACCGCCCCTTGAACGAGACCCTTCTGAGGCCGTCCCCCTTAACGAGCCGGCACAGACATCTTCCTGCACGAGGGCCTCACGGTGAAGATCGGCGACTTTGGGCTCGCCACCGTCAAGTCGCGCTGGAGCGGAGCTCAGCAAGTCGAGAACCTGTCCGGCTCCATCCTGTGGATGGTGAGCGCGTGGTGTGTGTGGGGGGGTGTGCTCTGTGTGTACCAGGCTGTGGTGGTGTGATGAGTGTGGTGCGTGGCACAGGTGTTGCATCTCCCGGTCATTTGTCATTTCTACAGTGGTAACTCTGGATACGTCGTTAATTCGTACCAGAAGTGGTAGGACTTCTACCGAAAATGACGAATACCAAGCGAATTTTTCCCATAAGATATAAAGGATCTTTGTTTTGATATAAATTTCACCCCCTTTGCAACGTTAGCTGATTTGATGTCTTATTTTTTTTTCACAATCGCCGAAATTGTTCTTGGCATACGGTATGCCACCGCAAGATCAGTGACGCGCATGCCGCTTTCATACTTTTCTATTATCTCTTTTTTCTACGTCAATAGTGATCCTAACCATTTTCTTTGTAGCTTGGCTTTTCTCACTAACCTTCTTAGGGCCCATCTTAAATGAATTGGCAAAAAATTCACGTTAAAATGACAAAAAAACACGTGAAAATTCACAGTTATAGCAATGGTTGTGCACTGAATGAGATCTACAGGCAGACTGAGGAGCGGCGCTTTGTTTCAGTCGTGAACGGGGTGTACGTGGGTACGCGGTGACTCATCCCGACCCATACAAGTTCTAGCAAACGCGTCGTATCCCAAGATGTTTTTTTCTCGTCAAAACACGACATATACCAAATTCGACATTCCAAAGCGGTCGTCTACCGAGGTATGACTGTACTGGGATCTTTCCTGTCGGCCCCACCCTCTGTCCTGTAGCCCCACCCCCGTCATGTAGCCCCACCCCCTGTCCTGTAGCCCCACCCCCTGTCCTGTAGACCCACCCCCTGTCCTGTAGCCCCACCCCCGTCATGTAGCCCCACCCCCCCTTGGCAGTGTGTGTGATGTATAACGCGTGCCGTGTGTATGTTGTGCGCCCATGTGTGGAGGCCCCAGAGGTGGTCCGCATGCAGGACACGAACCCGTACACGTTCAAGTCGGACGTCTACGCATTCGGCATCGTGCTCTACGAGCTCCTGGCCAAGGAGCTGCCCTACGCGCACATCGGCTCCCGAGACCAGGTCACACGCACACACGCACATACCCACACATCTGTTCCAGAGACCAGGTTCACCACACACCTGCACACCCACACATGAACACAAAGACAAAGATCCCCTGTATAGCCTTAGCAGACTGTAGGGGCAAGTGCTGTTAGCGAGCACCTATAAAGGCCGGCGCGGCACACGAGGGGGTTGGTGGCCAGCACCACGCCCGACCGCCTTTGTCTCCCAGTGGCGATGTTTACACATTGCAGCAGGTACTAATCTGAGTCGACCTGGGGGAGCCCCAGGACCGATTCAGATAATCGTCCCTGGTGTTGGCCGTGAGAGGGAATCGAACTCGTCGGGGTCATAGCGCAGCTCGCTAACCGCCACACTGCCGTTCCTCACGCAGGCACACGGACACATCTGCCACACGCGCGCAGACACACGCGAACAAGCATCACCCCGCCCGCTGCCCTGTCCTCCGCCCCACCCCCCACAGATCCTGTTCATGGTGGGGCGGGGTTACCTGTCTCCGGACCTGAGCAAGGTTTGTGGGAACTGCCCCAAGGCCATGAGGAGGCTCATGGCCGACTGCCTCAAGAAGCTGCGCGACGAGCGGCCCCTCTTCACACAGGTGAGGACACTCACACCCACGCACACACGCACACACGCACGCACACACACACACACTTGCACGCACGCACACACACACACACGCTCACGCACACACGCTCACGCACACACGCACACGCTCACGCACACGCCCACACTCACACACACGCTCACGCACTCACACGCACACATGCTCACACACTCACACGCACACACGCTCACGCACACACGCTCACGCACACACACTCGCACGCACACACACTCGCACGCACACACGCACACACACACACGCACACACTCACGCGCACACACACACACTCGCGCGCACGCACACTTGCACTCGCACGCACGCACACGCGTGCACGCACGCACACACGCGCACGCACAGGTACAACAACCACGCACGCACACACACACACACGCGTGCACGCACAAAGACACAGAACCCCTCCTGTAGCCTTGACAGACTGTTTGGGGCAAGCGGTGTTAGCTAGCACCTTTGAAGGTCAGCATGGCGCACGAAGGGCAGGGTGGCCACCACCACGCCCGACTGCCTTTGCCTCCCCATTGCTGATGTTTACACGCCGCACCAAGTACTCCTCTGACGCCGAGTCGAGGCCCAGGACCGGTTCAGATAATCTTCACCGTTGCAGGTATCGAACTCGCGGGTTCGTAGCGCAGCCTGCTTACTACCGCTCCCCACGCATGCACGCGCTCGCCCAAGTGTGCGCACACACACGTACACAGGCGCGCCCGCTCACTCGCGGGTTCCGTCGAGTTCCACGTGCGCCGCTTTTTCCCCTTGCCCCAAATTGTCCGACGCCATTGTGGTCGCCGACGCCGCCGCTTCCGTGGCGATTCCCTTTTTCCGACGCCGCCGGCGCCGCAGGTCCTGGCGTCGATCGAGCTGCTGGCGCACGCACTGCCCAAGATCCACCGCAGCGCCTCGGAGCCGTCGCTGCAACCGCTCCGGCCTCGACCTCGACGACCTGCGCTCCATGTTCATGCAGCCCACGCGCTTCGGCGCCAAGTGATTGCGCCCCCTCCTGCCCCCCCCCCCCCCCAACTGCGACCGGCGAGGGGCGGGCGCTCCACTCTCCGGCTCCATCGCACTGGAAAGGAAATGGGATGGTCCTACTACCCCCCCCCCCCCAACTGCACACATCGGCAAGTTATGGGCATCCCTTGGCGCACACCGTGGGGGGGGTGGGGTGGGGGATGGTGTCCGCTGTGAACCACACTCGCCAGACAGGGGTGGTGCCTCCCCTCCTCTCTCACGAGCCGGAAGATGGCGGCGTTCTGATGGTGCCCGCCTCTACCGCACGCCGGCGAGTGATGCTGCTGCGCCAGCGCCACCCCAACGTGTGGGAGCGGTGGCTTGGACGGCACTCGCCCTACGAGAGGAGATGGACGCCATCGCCGCCAGACACGGCAGGGCACTCGTGTGCTGCAAACCGCACGGGGTTGTGCACGTGTGCGAGCGTCTTGAGTGTGTGCGTGTGTGTGAGAGTTGGTACAATAAGTAGATGCGGTACGACAGAACGTTTTGCTGATTGGACTTGCCGGTGACGTGCCAGCGGTGTCGAGATCGGCCTCTGTGCAGGAGGAGGCTCGTGAAGGACGCTACTGGGCAGTTGGAGGTGGTCGCCCCCTCGACAACAAGTTGGCACAATCGGGAGCACAGGTGGTGCATCTTCCAGTCATCTCGGTCAACCTATAATACCTGGGTCTGTCTCGTGACCTCCTGCCAGCAGCAAGCCTTCTCCACGTCACGTGATGGCTTCAAAAGTGCACTTAGCCTGGCACAAGAGCATGAGGGTGGTGAGCCTGTGGGTATGCTTGTGAAGGCGTGCGAGTCTGAGTGAGCATGTGGGCGAGCGTGTAAAGCGTGTGGTCGTGTGAGTGAGTGCACGCCCGTGTACGCACATGATCGCGATGGTGATCGCATGGGTCGCCGCGAGGAGTTGCTGCTTCCATGAACCTATCGCAAACCAATCGGTGAGCTCGCAGGTTCTTCGACAAAAACACGTTTCAGGTCGTGTCCTGATGAAGGCCAGTCAGCCAAACCATCGGTGTCGACCGTTCCTCGTGGGGACTAACAGAAAAAAACCCCATCCATTATGGCGTTGAATCGATCTGTTATTTCATTAACGCGTGCGTGTGTGTCTGCGTGTGAGCATGTGCCTCAATAGGTGCTCGCCAACAGCAATTGCCCCATCGGGTGTATAAGGCTGTGTGTGCCTGTGTGCGTGTGTGTGCGCTGTCATCTTGGTGGTGGTTTTACCTTTTGGGTAACGTTTCTCCAGCCTGGTCAGTTTACTTATGCTGCCCTGGGGTCTTACAACACTGAAGCCTTAACCCACCCACCCGTAGCCCCCCCGCCCGCCCGCCTTCCCTGTCTGCCTCCACGAGCGGGCTGGTGGGCGTGGTGGTGGCCACGATGTGCCTTATTCTCGGGTGAGGCTGCCGTTGTGCCTCTGTGAAACCGGCGGCGAGGCCTTGACCGTGGTGCCGGCACGGTTGCGTTAACGCGAATCTACGGGGGGAAACAATCACTAAACACGAAGGGAAAACCCTGGCTCCATATGCCTCCTGCTGCTATTCCTGGCGATGCCGTCTGTACGGCCACGGGGCGGACTCCTGGGGTCCAATCCCCGCCAGCGACCGCGTCGCTCGTGACGGTGAACTACGAGGAGCGGCGCGCGGCTGCGATCATAGTTGTGGCGAGTCGTTTGGGTAGACGGGAGCCGCCGTGGTTGTCACGGTTATCGCTCCGCAGCTTGCAATCCAGAGGTCGCCGCTTCCAATTCGGCTTTGTGGCACGGCGAACAAATCTGAGTGAACAGTGTTACTACGATTCTGGGTCTAACAACTGTAATGAGAACAACTCATTGTAGCGCTGAAAACTGGACACAGCCGACAGTGGCTCCTGCTGCTCCAATCTACTCCATGCTGCTCTCTGCTGCCAGTTCCTCCAGGCTAAGTCCATGCTGCTGCTCCATGCTGCTGCTGCTCCATGCTGCTGCTGCTCCATGCTGCTGCTGCTCCATGCTGCTGCTGCTCCATGCTGCTGCTGCTCCATGCTGCTGCTGCTCCATGCTGCTGCTGCTCCATGCTGCTGCTGCTCCATGCTGCTGCTGCTCCATGCTGCTGCTGCTCCATGCTGCTGCTGCTCCATGCTGCTGCTGCTCCATGCTGCTGCTGCTCCATGCTGCTGCTGCTCCATGCTGCTGCTGCTCCATGCTGCTCCATGCTGCTGCTGCTCCATGCTGCTCCATGCTGCTGCTGCTCCATGCTGCTCCATGCTGCTGCTGCTCCATGCTGCTCCATGCTGCTGCTGCTCCTCCATGCTGCTGCTGCTCCATGCTGCTGCTGCTCCATGCTGCTCCATGCTGCTGCTGCTCCTCCATGCTGCTGCTGCTCCATGCTGCTCCATGCTGCTCCATGCTGCTGCTGCTCCATGCTACTCCATACTGCTGCTACTCCATGCTATTCCATTCTGCTCTCTGCTGCCAGTTCCTCCATGCTAGTCCATGCTATTCCATGCTGCTGCCCCATGCTGCTCCACGCTTGTCCATGCTGCTCCATGTGGCTGCTGCTGCTCCCTGATGCTCTTGCTCGCCCATGCCCTGCCGGGTCACGTCTTCCTTTTTCTTACCACATGGCAGCGCGGGCGCCCACGTGACGCCCCGTTGTGCGTCCTCACTGTGAATGGGCACCGGTGGCGACCGGGCGGCACAGCCCTGCCTCGGAGGCCTTATGGAATAGATTAAACATATCATTGTACCCAGCGCGGTGTCCCTCGCAAGGCGCCCTCTCTGTGTCCTGGTGCTCGTTGGAGCCTGTGGTCTGCAAGGCCCTGTGGTGTACTGGGCTGTATCCTGGCCTACAGGGCCAGCTACATTGCCCTGTGGTCTATGGGGCCCTGGTCATTACCCCTTGGTCTACAGGACCATGTCCACTGCCCTGTGGTCTGTTGTTGCATGCTTGCGATAGGTCCTGTGGGCCACGTGGTTGTGGTGGCTGCTCTACCGGATGGTTTTGCATGGCAGAGTGGCGTTTTGCATTTGAGATTCTGTGACTGTGATGTGGAGTTTTTATTTTTTAACACATCGGGTGCCATGCTCATTTTCATTCGGAAAAAAAGCGATGGATAATTAAGTGCGTTTTTATTTCATACTTTTCAACGAAAAGATGTTCGAAAGCAAACGAGGTTCACGAACTGGAAGGTGGTCTGTGTAAACTTTGTACATAGTGGCATGGTGTCTGCATGCGAGTTGTGGTGGTGATTATCCTTTTATTGGCGTCGCTGCTGCTGTGTTTCTGAAGCGCCTGCGTTTTACCATGAAGCGGCCGCCGTGTTCGCGGTGAAATCTTCGTTTATAGTATTCGTGGTGTGATCCTAACAGTTCCATGTATAGGGTTGGTTTAATAAAAGGGGCTTCTGTGGAGTGTCTTGCCATGGCTTGTGAGACCGGCGGCGGTGGGGTCGGGTGCTTGCCGGCGTCTCAACCCTCGGCCGTGGCAGCTCCTGTGGCGGTCACCGGCCCGACGCAGCAACGTCGACCAGTAGGCAAAGTCCGTTCCATCGGAGGCCTTCTTCCAGCCGTGGATTACTTGACACAGGGCTGCTGTGCTCTTAATTCGACTACTACAGATCAGGAAGACGCAAAGAAGGACGTGTCGAGAGGATGTGAAAACATCATGGAGCGGAGCCAAAGGGATTACTGCCAACGCCGTCAACCCCTCAACTCGCGCGCCGGCACAGACCAAGCGGCGGTCGTGGTGGAACGTCTGCCAGTCGCCTCTCCTGCCACACGTCACCCGGCACACCACATTCAGTACCACTCCGACTACAGTAGGTGGCTACGACCTGGTGCCCACCGGCAACCCGGAGAGACAAAGGCCTCTGCCCACCAGCAGTAGGTGCCACTGGGGCACAGGGCGGCGGCGTGCGTGTTAACACACGTGTGTGTTAACACACGTGCGTGTTAACACGTGCGTGTGTGCGCAAGCTCGGTTCCCATCGTGTCGGACTTTGTTGACTTACGCTCGCTTACTCAGGAGAGCCTTGCCGAGTCTCGACGCTCTTTCAGCAGGGTCCTGCCAAGTGTTTGCAGGAGCGCGCAATCTCAATTGGCAGGTAATTTTTCACCATTGTGATGTATGGTCCAATACCAGTTCCACGTTTTTGTTGTGAGCTATGAGAGCAAACCCCGTACAGACCAGGGGGAGATCATACAAACAGCAGTGCCCGAGTCGGGAATCGAACCGAGGACCACCTTGCCCCGTCGTGCCGAGTGCCACTACCGCCCCCACCCTGCCCTCCACGACGTATCCATGAGGACCATCTCGGTACCATGTCGATGGGTATTCCAATACATTTAAATGTCTGTGCACATCAACAAGAATACATTTAAAGTCGGTGAGTATCAGCGAGTATCTTAGTATACAACGGCGAGTATCGCCGAGTATCTCGTTACAAGTTGGTGAGTATCTTGGTACAAGTCGGCGAGTATCAGCGAGTATCTCGGTACAAGTTGGTGAGTATCAGCGAGTATCAGCGAGTATCTCGGTACAAGTCTGAATATCGGCGAGCATCTCAGTACATGTCGGTGAGGATCTCCAGCAGCAGCGGGTGCAGCTTGGCGCCCGCCTGCGTGCGCCGGTAGGTCTCCACGAAGTCCACGTGCTCCGTGACGAGCTCGCGCAAGTCGGCCAGCTTCTGCAGCAGCTTGGGGAAGAGGAAGGGGCAGTGCGGGTGTGCTCGGCGCAACTGCAGCGCCAGCGCCTGCAGCATGCGCATCTGGAGACGCTCCACGGCCGCCACATTCACCAGGCCCGGACGGTCTGCACACAGTGACACATTCACAGTGACGCATTCACACATACAGTGACGCATTCACACAGACAGTGACGCATTCACAGTGACGCATTCACACAGACAGTGACACATTCACAGTGACGCATTCACACATACAGTGACACATTCACAGTGACACACAGTGACGTATTCACACAGACACAGTGACACAGACACAGTGACGCATTCACACAGTGACGCATTCACACAGCCACACAAAACACAGTGACACACAGACACACAGTGACACTGACACATATGACTGACACATTGGCACACGGCGCCACAGACAAAGATGACCCCCCCCCCGTATAGCCTTCACAGACTGGGCAAGTGCCATTATCGAGTAGCACCTATGAAGGCCGGCACGGCACACGAGGGGGTGGGTGGCCAGCACAACGCCCGGCCGCCTTTGTCTCCCCAGTGCTGATGTTTTTACACACCCTACCAGGTACTTGGTCAAGGCCGAGTTGACCTAGGGGAGGGACTAGGACCAGTTAAAACAACCTCCACCGTTACTGGCCCCCGCTCCACGGGAAGAGGTGTCGCGGCGCCCACCGTCGCAGAGGATGATGGCGGCGAGGAAGACGGCGATGTCGTCGTCCAGCAGGCCCAGCGCGTTGAAGCGCTGCGAGAACTCGAACTTGGAGTCGCTGCTGTGGAAGCTGCTGCGCATGGCGTCGTAGAAGGGTCGCGAGATGTAGACGCCGCAGCCCGCCAGCAGCATGCCGTCCTCGCGCACGTGTCCCGCCATCATGGTGAACATGGCCTCGTACACGCTGTACTTGAGCAGCGTCACCTGCGGCGACGACGACGACCACCGAACTACAGCAACCACTCCATTGGAACCTCCTTTGCCAGTAGCAAAATGTGATAATTGGTTTTTTACCCTTTTATTTGGCAACAAATTTGACACCTTTTTTACAAGGAGTCATGTTTGCATTGACCACAATACCTGCGGTCAGAATGCAAACAAAAAACACAACTCTGATAATGTATGCACTGTCCTTGAAATTGATTGGTCCACACTCGAGACAGCTTTCCTTAGAGCCTAGTCTCTCATAGTGTTGGACCAGATGACACCAAAAGGTGCACAACTCAAAGACAATGCATCATCAGAGTATGAGAGCTCGGGGTGAAGCATTTACACCATTGGAACCTCCTTTGCCAGAAGCAAAATATGATAATAGTTTTTTTACCCTTTTACCTGGCAACAAAATTGCATACATTATCAGAGTTGTGTTTTTTGTTTGCATTCTGACCGCAAGTATTGTGGTCTATGCAAACATGACTCCTTGTAAAAGAGGTGTCAGTTTTGTTGCCAGATGAAAGGGTAAACAACCAATTACAACAACCACCACAAAAAGGCACAACCAACCGGGAACCACACTGGTCAACAAGACGGCCAAGACGCCATGGCAACTGCCACCGAGCTGACTTGACTCTTCACGTGGTCTCAAAGGGCACCTAGCCTGGCACGGTGCGTCGTGTCCGGGTGTGGCATTGCACGCAACTTTGTACCCACGGCACCCCCCACGGGCAAGGGGGTAGATTCGGAGCGTGTCGTACGGCTGCGTGTAGGTGAGAGAGTGTCCGTGTGTACAGGGGAGCGGTGGGTATAGTGGTTAGCGCTAAGCTGCGCTACGAACCTGGCGACCCGAGTTCGATTCCCGCTTCATGGCCAACATCACCAGTGACGGTTATCTGAACAGGTCCTGGGCCTCTCCTAGGTCGACTCAGCCTCAAATGAGTACCTGGTGCGATGTGTAAACATCGTCACTCGGGAAACAAAGGGGCCGTCCATAAATGATGTCACGCGACTTTGGACGATTTTTGAGCCCCCCCCCCATCGTCACACAGCGTCACAAAAAGTCAGACCCCTTCTCAAATGTGACGTCACAAAGCTCTGCCCCCCCCCCCCCCCAAAATAAAACATGGTTCAAATCGCTTTAAACGATTGTTATTGTAGTGCGTATTTAATGTGGCGCTGCACTGATGTTGTAGGAGGAAACATTTATTAGAAAGTCAATTTAATTAAGTAGAACGTGTTGTCCATATTTATTTAAAGTTGCGCATTTTGATGTGATGTCACATTTCTCAACCCCCCCCCCTCGTCACACATTGTCACAAATGTCTGACCCCCCCCACCCTAGGTGCGTGACGTCATTTATGGACGGCCCCAAAGGCGGCCAGGCCGTTCAGTGATTCT
This sequence comes from Lethenteron reissneri, assembly GCF_015708825.2. Classification (NCBI taxonomy): domain Eukaryota; kingdom Metazoa; phylum Chordata; class Hyperoartia; order Petromyzontiformes; family Petromyzontidae; genus Lethenteron; species Lethenteron reissneri. Next base: position 11,891,256 of record NC_083832.1, on the reverse strand, counting down.
GCACTTGTTCGATTCTCATAGTACTATACTGCCTTCAACTTTTATGAACGACTGGATGTTTAAGGTTATCGATTTGTCGTATTATCTTGCTGTATAGCGAAGGAATAAATACAATTACTTAACTATGCAAGTTAAAAAGTACGTGTTTTAATATTTAAGTGTTTTTTATTTATTTAGGGCCCCTGTTATGCGACAGGCCCCGCACTCGCTGAATCGGGCACTGCCCCCCACCCCCGTCCCTCACCTGGTCGTTGATGTCGATGGCGCCGAACCCCGGGATGGCTTTGGCGAACTCGGTGACCTGGCGCACCACGTCGGCAATGCGGTACTGGAACCGGTTGAAGAAGTGGACCAGCTGCACCGCGCCTGGCACCGCCACCGCCGCCGCCGCGCCCGGCTCCTGTCCGGGCGCCGCCTGCAGCTGTTCCCGGAGCATCGCCTCCATGGAGGGGTCGCGCTCGCTCGGCGCCACCAGCTGAGTCAGCCCGATGCTTCTGCCGAACTCCTCGAGGGAGCGCATGTCCCGAACGATGAGCACCTGGTTCGCACGCGCCACCAGCGCCGTCCACAGCGACAGTGAGCGGCAGGCGCAGCGCCCGACTGGCAAAATATACATTTCTCGGTGACTTTCCAGATATTGTATCGAATTCCAATTAACGGATGGTTAAGCCATGTTTGTTAAAGTACGGAGTTAGCCTGATAACTTTATCTAAATTGTCTTATGGGTGTTATTGTTAGACTTGCTTCCCACTGGGATTTTTGCACACATCGTTGAAATACGGTGCTTTTTTCTGGAAGATTTAGCGGTTTTTTCCTGGATTTTTCTGTCGCGCGTCGTCACTTTAAGATGTTCCTTGTTCATGTTTTGTTTGTTGTGGTTGAACCCGAGTCAAGAGACTCATGGCTCACAGGGCTACACCTCATAAATGAAAAAAAACTGAACCACTACGCTTGTGCACACCACACACACCACACACACCACACACACACCACACACACACCACACACACACGCACACCACACACATCACACACACCACACACGCACACCACACACATCACACACACCACACACCACACACACCACACACACACGCACACCACACACATCACACACACCACACACACACAGACACACCACACACACACAGACACACCACACACACCACACACCACACCACACACACCACACCGATACACCACACTACACACACCCACACACAGACACACCACACAGACACCACACAGACACCACACAGACACCACCACACTACACACACACACACAGACAGTACACACACAGACACCACACACACAATGACACGACACACCACACACACACACAGACACTACACACACACTACACACACCACTCCCCCTGCTCCTGTTGGACCACATTGTGAGCGTGCCGAGCCACGACCACGCAGAACGGGTCCTGCCGGCCCTGTCCTGAACTGCAAACCCAGCTGACATTGCTGGGTCTGGGGGGGGAGGGTGGGTCTGGGGGGGGGCTGGGTCTGGGTGGGGGGGGGTGGCTGGGTCTGGGTGGGGGTGGCTGGGTCTGGGTGGGTGGGGGGGCTGGGTCTGGGTGGGGGGGGCTGGGTGGGGGTCTGGGTGGGGGGGGTGGGGATGGGTGGGGGGCTGGGTTTGGGTGGGGGGCTGGGTCTGGGTGGAGGGGGCTGGGTCTGGGTGGGTGGGGGGGCTGGGTCTGGGTGGGGGGGGGGTGGGGCTGGGTCTGGGTGGGGGGCTGGGTCTGGGTGGGGGGGGTGGGGCTGGGTCTGGGTGGAGGGCTGGGTCTGGGTGGAGGGAGCTGGGTCTGGGTGGGGGGCTGGGTCTGGGTGGAGGGGGCTGGGTCTGGGTGGAGGGGGCTGGGTCTGGGTGGGGGGCTGGGTCTGGGTGGGGGGCTGGATTTGGGTGGGGGGGCTGGCTGGGTTTGGGTGGGGAGGGTGGGGGGTGGCTGGGTGGCTGGGTGTTGTGGTAATGCGCAGTAGCTGCGAGAGAACTCGACTGATCTTATCGAGAACAAAGAAGTGAAGTGGCGCTGCCCCATTCCGTGACAAGAAGTTGTCACGCGGCGCGAGTTTCTCGCTGTGCCCAACTGAGCGTGCGAGGGAGTTGCGAGGTTTCTTCCTTCCCGACAATTGCGACAAATACCACAGCGGCAGCAGCAGCAGCGCACCTGCAACATCACCTCGCCGGCACTCCAAGTGGGGGGCGACGGCACTGGCCACGAATCGCTGCACGAGGCCACGACGACAGAAGCAAGACACCGACTCGGGGAGCAGGCGCTCAAGCGAGCGGCTCGCAACGCTGCAGAGTTCGCATCCCGGGCGGGGGTCGACTCCGCGTCAGCCCTCCCTCCCGCCCCCCCCCCCCCCCCGGCACGCGCGCGACGGCTGTCCGCAATCGACCGACCAAATTTCCCAAGCTCTGCAGTCCTATATGCTGGGACGTGCAGCCAACTCCCATCGACGAACGAGCGACCGCGCGCGTGGCTGGGCAAACGCCCCTCATGGCGCGCCAAGCACGGCGCCCGCCACCATGCCTCTCCCCGCGTCTCCCCGTGTCTCTCCCCGTGTCTCTCCCCGTGTCTCCCCGTGTCTCCCCGTGTCTCTCCCCGCGTCTCCCCGCGTCTCTCCGTGTCTCCCCGCCTCTCACCGACTCCAGGTCCCGGAGGATGTCCTCCACCTTGGCCTTGGTGAGCGGGAACGTGCGGCGGTAGGCGGCCTGCACGTGGGCCGCCAGCGCCGCCAGTGCCTCCTCCCCGTCCTCGGCCGGCGACGGGGAGCTCTGCTCGCCGCCGCTCTCGACGCCGCTGCCGTCGCCGGAGCCGCCAGCGCCGCCGCTAGCGCCGCCGCTCGCCTCCGGCGCCGTCTCGGCCAGGATGCGGTCTCGCTCGCTGGGCGGCATGCGGCCAAACCGAATCGCTGTGGGGGCGCACGGCGTTAGCCCCGGGCATCACCAACCACGGCCACTCCACCGCACCGCCCGACAGCGGCGCCACCCCGTCATGTTATTACTGTTAATACATCACGCCTGTTTACGCAGGAAAGTCTCACCAAGTCTCGTGACTCTGTTCCAGGAGGGTCCTGGTTCTCGTGGTGAGGAAGGGGGGTGCGCTGCTGTGTGTGGAACCTCAATCGAGTGATTCTGCCAAATCCGGTGCTCACCGATGCAGCCGGGCTCACTACTCGCTTCAGAGAGCGTCACGGGGAGCTTTGACGTCCACTGCGAGCAAGGTGGATTGCGCGTCACGGTATTTACCGGTTGATACCCCAGCAGTAATAACCAGGGCGGCCCAGCTGAACCGAACCGCGTGTCTACGCTCGCCACAGGGTGGAACTTGCGAGGGGGGGGTTCTAATGTCAGCCGCCACGTGCGGGCAGCGGCGACATTCCTCACGGTCCGGATAATCCGGAACTCGCAGTGGCACACGTACACACGCGGACGCAACGCGGCCCTGTGGGCACGCGGTCACGTGCACACTTTAACAGACTCAGTTTAACACGTAGGCTTTCGCGACCAAGTGCTGTTAGCGAGCACCTATAAAGGCCGACGTGGCACACGAGGAGGTGGGTGGCCAGCACCACGCCCGGCCGCCTTTGTCTCCCCATTGGCGATGTTTACACACCGAACACCAGGTTCTTAGTTGAGTCCGAGTCGACCTAGGGGAGGTCCGAGACCGATTCAAATAACAGTCACAGGTGTTGGCCGTGAGTGGGGAATCGAACTCGGGTCGGCGAGTTCATAACACACAATCCAGCCTGGTTAAACCCAGGATGGATCGTAGGCAGGCAGCCTAAATGTTTCTAACCGGCGAAGATGCTCCATTAGGGGGGTCCACGTTTCACAAGCATAGAGAAGGGAGGGAATGACTGTGGCCGAGAAGACCTGAAGCTTCGTATGGAGCGACAGACCAGGTAGCTTCCACACAGCGTTACGCAACCGATGAAAAGATATTGCCGCTCGACTGATTCGGAGCGATACCTCTGCTGTTAAACTAGAGCCGGTCATAAGCACACTTCCAAGGTATGGGAAACTCTCCACTCTCTCCACTACTGTCCCATCATTGATTGGGAGTTGTGGGGGTGGAGTGTCCGATGGTACAAAATACCCAGGCAGGTGCTTAGTTTTGGTGGGGCTGATGGTAAGGCCCCACCTCTTAGTGGCACGCTCCAGTCTCAACAGCAGCGTTTCCAACTCCTCCTCTGAATGAGCAGCTATTACCAAATCATCGGCATACATAACGTGGTTGACCAATAGGGAGCCATCCCTTGATGCACCCGGGCATCGATCAGCCTCCCATTATATCTGTACCAAATGGAAATTCCCCCGGTACAGCTATTGAAGGCTTCACGAACTAGTGGTCAAAATAGATGTTAAATAATGTGGGAGCCAGAGGACATCCCTGTCGCACCCCAAGGTGTACAGGGAAAGGCTCTGACTCCCGGCCACGTAGTTTAACCTGGGCCCGCTCACCATCATGAAGGTCCTTAATGATCGTGAGCAGAAAGCACGAAGAACATCCCAGAGCCCAGGCCTACTGATGGTATCATATAGGCCTTGACCAGGTTAATAAAGCAGAGATGTAGGTCTTGTTGAAATTCCCTACACCTCTGCTGTAGCAGACGGACAGAAAATATGGCATCTTTGCAGGACCGCCCTTTCCTGAAACCGCATTGGGGCTCCGCAAGCCTCTCCTCAGCGTGCCTAGCAAGGCGATGTTGAATAATCCTTGCCAGGACCTTTCCCGGCACACTGAGGAGTGAGATGCCCCTGTAGTTGTTACAGTCTGTGCGGTTCCCCTTCTTAAAAAGGGGGAACACCAGGGCATCCTTCCAATCCTGCGGAACCCGTCCAGCGGTTCATATAGGGCAGTCTGTGCACAAACGCCACCCTCCCTCGGCATTTCACTTTGGAGTTCATCTCTGCCCGGTGCCTTTCCTGGTCTCAGACTCCGGATCGCCTTCAGTACTTCCTCAACAGATGGCACCTCAGCCAGCCACTCACAGGGGGTGACCTCTTCCAATATTTGAGGCACCGCAGCCTCAGCAGGGTTATCTCCACACGAACAAACACTACACACAGACTACACACACACGAACACACACACTACACACACACACTACACACACCACACACAGACACGAGTGAGTGCGTGCCACCCACCGTCGCGTGACATGCCGAGCCGCAGACACTTCTGGTAGCGGCAGTGCTGGCAGTTGTTGCGGCTGTTCTTGTGCACGGTGCAGGCGCGCGTGCACCGCGGGTACACCAGCGCCAGGCGCAGCGTGCGGCGGAAGAAGCCCTGGCGAACAGGGCGACGCTTCGGGAAAACGGCACGGCACCAACGACGCGGCTGCCATCACCACGCGGCAGCGGCGGCAGCGGCAGCAGTGGCAGCAGTGGCAGCAGCAGCAGCAGAAGTGGCAGCAGCAGCAGTAACATCAGCATCAGCAGTGGCAGCGATCAGTGCCCACCCCCGTCGTCTCACAGGCCACGTGCCGATTCTCGCCCCCTCTGTACCTTGCATCCCTCGCACGCGTGGAGGCCGTAGTGGAAGCCCGAGGCGCGGTCCCCGCACACGCGGCACTCCACGGCCTCCGCGGGGGGCCACGATGGCGACGATGCCGCCGCCACGGCGGAGCCCCCCGCGGATCCCCTCGCCGGGGAGCCCCTCGCCGGGGACCGCAGCTTCTCCCCGGGGGCCTCGGGCATCGCCATCGCCTCTGCTCGCACCACGCGAACACGGCCACTCGGTCAGAAGTCACGACGTTCGGTCAGCAATCACGGGCTCTCGGCCACGGGTCAGGGCTGTGATTGGGGATTGGTGGCTTGTTTTTGAATGGCGTGGTGCTGCCCGCCCCCCCCCCCCCCCCCCGGTATGCCGTGCCAGCCCTTCGTAGGTGCTTCTCGCTAACAGCACTTGCCTCAATAGTTTGTTATAAGGCTACACGGGGGGTCTTTGTGGTGGTGTGTAATGGTACGTATTTGTTCCAATGTGTGAGTGGTGGCGAGTGACAGTGAGCGATGGTGAGTGGTGGCGAGTGACGGTGAGTGATGGTGAGTGAAGGTGAGTGATGGTGAGTGATGGTGAGCGATGTCATCAGGTCCATCACACCATCACGATCACTCACACCACCATCACTCACACCACCATCACTCACACCATCACTCACACCACCATCACACCATCACACCATCACCATCACTCACACCATCACTCACACCACCATCACTCACACCACCATCACACCATCACATCATCACCATCACTCACACCATCACTCACACCATCACTCACACCATCACTCACACCACCATCACACCATCACACCATCACCATCACTCACACCATCACTCACACCACCATCACTCACACCACCATCACACCATCACATCATCACCATCACTCACACCACCATCACTCACACCACCATCACTCACACCACCATCACACCATCACACCATCACCATCACTCACATCACCATCATGCCATCACCCCATCACCCCACCATCACACCATCACCATCACACTATCACCATCACACCATCATGACATCACACCATCATGACATCATCATCACACCATCATCACACCATCACACCATCACACATCACACCATCATCACACCAACACCATCACCATCACACACACCATCACACCATCACACAAACCATCACACCACCATCACACCATCATCACACCATCACCATCACACACACCATCACCATCACACACACCATCACACCATCACCATCACACACACCATCACACACACCATCACCATCACACCATCACCATCACACACACCATCACCATTATCTCACCATCACACCATCACACAATCACACCATCACAAAAGATAAAGATCCCCCGTGTAGCCTTAACAGACTGTTGGAGCAAGTGCTTTTAAAAAAGACCTTTGAAGGCCGGCACGGCACACGAGGGGGTTGGTGGACTGCACCACGCCTGGCCGCCTGTGTCTCCCCAGTGGCGATGTTTTTACGCAAGGCACCAGGCACTCTATTGAGGCTGAATCGGTCTGGAAGATGCCCCAACACCATCACATACCATCAAATTATCACACACCAACACACAACAACAACCGCCATTCGCCACTAAGTGGCGGTGACGTCACCACGACGCTTGTGCCAGGCCATGTGCACCTTGAGGCCACGTGAAGTGTCGAACGCCCGCTGGCAGGAGGTCACGGGGCAGACTCAGGTGCCACGGGTCGACTGAGATGGCCGAGATGAGTGGCTGATGCACCACCTGTGCCCCCTACTGTACCAACTTACTGTGCTTTAGCCACCCGGCGCTCGGCTAGTTGTTGTGAGCGTCGCTCATCCGCCCTCCGTTGTTGCTGGAGGGCGACTGCCTCAACCAACACCATCACACCAACACCATCACACACCATCACATTATCACACACCATCACACACACACCAACACCATCACATTATCACACATTATCACACACCATCACACACACCATCACACACACCATCACATTATCACACACCATCACACACACACCAACACCATCACATTATCACACATTATCACACACCATCACATTATCACACACCATCACATTATCACACACCATCACACACACACACCATGACACACTCCATCACATTATCACACACCATCACATTATCACACACCATCACATTATCACACACCATCACACACACACACCATGACACACTCCATCACATTATCACACAACATCACACACACACACCATCACATTATCACACACCATCACACACACTGACACACACAGCTGACACACACAGCTGACACACACACACCTGACACACACACACCTGACACACTCACCTGGCAGCCGCTGCTCCAGTCGTCCTTGACTCGAGACGGGGCTTCCGCCTTCAGGTGTACCGGCTAGGGGAGGGGTACAGGTGGTCAGGGGGGCGGGGTACGGGTGATTGGGGGGCGGGGTACGGGTGATTGGGGGGAAGGGTACAGGTGATTGGGGGGCGGGGTACGGGTGATTGGGGGGAAGGGTACAGGTGATTGGGGGGCGGGGTACGGGTGATTGGGGGGAAGGGTACAGGTGATTGGGGGGCGGGGTACGGGTGATAGGGGGGCGGGGTACGGGTGATTGGGGGGCGGGGTACGGGTGATAGGGGGGCGGGGTACAGGTGATTGGGGGGAAGGGTACAGGTGATTGGGGGGCGGGGTACGGGTGATTGGGGGGAAGGGTACAGGTGATTGGGGGGCGGGGTACGGGTGATAGGGGGGCGGGGTACGGGTGATTGGGGGGGCGGGGTACAGGTGATTGGGGGGCGGGGTACAGGTGATTGGGGGGCGGGGTACGGGTGATTGGGGGGGCGGGGTACGGGTGATTGGGGGGGCGGGGTACAGGTGATCGGGGGGGCAGGGTACAGGTGATTGGGGGGGGGTGGTCCGGGTGGGGGGTGTGTTGGTGATTGTGATGATGAGGGTTGTGATGATGGTGGGGTTCTCTCTTGCTCCCAAACAAATAGTCATCAGGTGTCTCTCGCAGTTTTATTTTTCACAGTCAAATCACAGCAACCCACCGCCAATGAGCAATTAACCCACAGATGAGGAATTGTTCAACAGCTAATGAGCAATTAACCCAGATCTGTTGAGCCATTGACAACCCATAGATCATGAGCAATGAACTCGCAGCTAATGAAGAATTAACCCACAGCTAATGAGCAATTCACCCAGGGCCAATTGCCCCATAGCTAATGAGCAGTTAACAACAAGGCGCAGCTAATCTAGAACCAACACGGCGACTGTGCAATCACCAACCCACATTCACTGTGCAATGAGCCGCCAGTAATGAACAATCACGTGACCCACAGCGACTGAGCAACCAACACGCACAGGTAATGACTAACCCACAGCGAACGAGCAATTAACCAACAGCTAACGACTAATGAACTACTTCTAAATCGCGCTACTTATAATCATTCACCAATCACAATGAGCCGCGTGTGAGCACGTGGCGGCATCGACTCGGGCACAACGATTCGGACAGCAGGGCCCGTGGCTTCAACATCGTCATCACCACCACAACTGAACCATTATCATCAACACCATCACCACTGAACCATCACAATCAACACCATCACCACCACCACTCAACCATCATAATCAACACCATCACCACCACCAGTGAACCATCATAATCAACACCATCAACACCACCACTCAACCATCATAATCAACACCATCACCACCACCACTCAACCATCATAATCAACACCATCACCACCACCAGTGAACCATCATAATCAACACCATCAACACCACCACTCAACCATCATAATCAACACCATCACCATCACCACTCAACCATCATAATCAACACCATCACCACCACCACTCAACCATCATAATCAACACCATCACCACCACCAGTGAACCATCATAATCAACACAATCAACACCATCACCACCACCACTCAACCATCATAATCAACACCATCACCACCACCACTCAACCATCATAATCAACACCATCACCACCACCACTCAACCATCATAATCAACACCATCACCACCACCAGTGAACCATCATAATTAACACCATCAACACCACCACTCAACCATCATAATCAACACCATCAACACCACCACCAGTGAACCATCATAATCAACACCATCAACACCACCACTCAACCATCATAATCAACACCATCACCACCACCACTCAACCATCATAATCAACACCATCACCACCACCAGTGAACCATCGTAATCAACACCATCACCACCACCAGTGAACCATCATAATTAACACCATCAACACCACCACTCAACCATCATAATCAACACCATCAACACCACCACCAGTGAACCATCATAATCAACACCATCAACACCACCACTCAACCATCATAATCAACACCATCACCACCACCACTCAACCATCATAATCAACACCATCACCACCACCAGTGAACCATCGTAATCAACACCATCACCACCACCAGTGAACAATCATTATCATCAACACCATCACCACCACCACTCAACCATCATAATCAACACCATCACCACCACCACTCAACCATCGTAATCAGCACCATCATCACCACCACTGAACCATTATCATCATTACTACCACAACTGAACCATCATCATTTGAACCATCATCATCACTTATATCAGTCATAATGGTAACCCGGGTCCCATCATTATCGTAATCCAGGCAACATTATCACGACAACTGAATCATGTAATCATCATGACAACGGAACCATGCTCGTTATCATGAATCATTAGAGGGGTCTCATCATCTCTATCAATTATCATAGTAACCCGGTTTCCATCATCACAATCACAACTGAACTATCGTCAACTCAAATTATCCATCATCATCATTACATGGGCCGTATGATGTCTATAAACCACTATCATCATCAATACCGTAATCCATGTCCCATCACCACCATCAACACCCGGGCACCAAGATTGACCCGGGTCCCATCTTCATAAACATCACAAGCGCCATCACCATCGTCACAATGCAGCCTGATCACCATGGCCAAAGCCATCAACACCACCGGAACCTGAATCCCTCCAGTCACATCTCAACGTGACCCTCATTCATTACCATCACAAGCAGGGCCCCGTCAATACCGTTATAAGCCCCAGCCCCATCATCAGGGCCATCACAACGCGGCTCGTATCACCAACTTCGCCATCATTACCATAACAACTGGTGAATCATCATCATCATAACCCAGGCCACAGCATCATCATCACCATCATCCACTCAAGTGCCAAATGAAGAGGCCCAGGATCCTGGAGTCGAAACGGAGCCGGCGTTCCTCAGTCAATGACAACTCAATAAAGGACAGAGGCGCCAGGTCAACCCACACACGGCAACAGGCTCGGAGTGACGCGTGATAAAGATCCCCCGTGTAGCCTTCACAGACTGTAGGGGCAAGTGCTGTTAGCGAGCACCTATGAAGGCCGGCACGGCACACGAGGAAGTGGGTAGCCAACCCCATGCCAGACCGCCTTTGTCTTCCCAGTGCCGATGTTTTTACACATCGCACGATGCACTCATCCGAGGCTGAGTCGACCTTGGGGAGGTCCTAGGGACCGGTTCAGACAATCGTCACTGGTGGTTGTTCGTGGGAATTGAACTCGGGTCGCCAGGTCCGTAGCGCAGCGCGCGAGCCGCCGCATTATCCACCAACACACCGAGACGCATCCATCGAAAACACGTGGACTCGTGCCCACCACCATCGTCGATAACAGTGATCGCGCGCTGATCATCGATACGTTTACGCTCACACCAATCAATAAGTTACACTCACAGTGATCAATAAGTTACACTCACGCCGATTAATTACATTCACAGGCACGAGGAAACTTACGCACACGGCAATAACAAGAAGCCAATACGTTGACGCATGCGCACTCGCCGGGGTGATCGACACGCAGGCAACGCGCCAGTGCGGAGGAGGAGGAGGAGGTTCCATTCCTTCTGCGGTCCCAACGTTCGCGGACTCGAATCTCCGGACACTGACATCACCACCACCAACACGTACCCACCCCCCACCCCCTGAACACCACCATACCCCCCCACCCCCTTGACACCACCATGCACCCTCTCACCCCCTTGACACCACTCACCCCTAATTCCACCACTAACCCCTAACTCCACCACTCACCCCTAACTCCACCACTCACCCCTAACTCCACCACTCACCCCTAAGTCCACCACTCACCCCCTAAGTCCACCACTCACCCCCCCGTAATATTTAAGTCCCCCATGGATCGCGAGCTCCACTAAAGGAACTCCCAACTCAACCATGAAACCCTCTCCCAGCTGCACGCGGTCCCCGAGCTCAACCACGTATCCCATCAGCTTGACATGACGCCCCCAACTCCACCACCACGGAGCCTGCAGCCCGCCAGTGAACACGTGGCCCACGACTCAGTCGACCTCACCTGGCCAAGCACCTGTGCTCGGCCGCCCGGCCGACGCTGGGGAACCCAAAGGGGGAGCCGCCACACGCCAGTCCAGACACGCGACACGCGGGGCAGCGCTGCACTGGCTCGGGCCGGCGTCGTCTCAGGCGGCGGACGAGCTGCGCGTGACGGCGGCACGAGGCCGGGCTCTGCCCACAAACTCTGAGACGTGGGCAACGATTGGAGGCGTCATCGAGCGGATTTTCCCTGGAGCATAGCGGCGCCTACACCATTCAGAGTCGCGATCTTTATCCTGGAGGAATCCGATGAGCTAAGCGGCACTTTTTCCACAGATGTCCCTCCACATTTGCATTCCCCCCCCCCCCCAAATGTGATCCCGATCACTGCTACCGGCGTTGTGTCGTCACGAGATGAAGAATCCGTTCCGATCTTTCGCAAAACAGCGCGGCCCTCGGTGTATCACGGTACCGCAGAAGCGGACACGACAGAGCTACTTCCAAGATCTCTTCAAGTGACATTAGGGGTGGGAAGGGGGGGTTGAGCACTTTCCCTCCGGCTTTCACCATCGATGTTCATCGTGGGTGTGCTGCCACCGCCACCAAACCCGCCCCACCTCGTGACAAGGGAAAAGTGCTCAAACTACCGCAGGGCGTTGGACATACTCGGGAAGGACACTTTCACCCGCGCCGTGGTGCAAGGCGACTGTGGTGCTGCCATGGATGCGCATGCATGAACAGAGGCGAGCGGAATTAAGAAACTTGCTCCGTTGCTTCAACCGCCGCACCGGGAGGTCAAATCAAGCTGAACCGGTGACCTCTGGATTGCAGGTCCGGTGTGTTGTCCGCCCCACACCGCGGCAGCAGAAGCACCCCATTGTTGTGGCAGCCATTTTATATGTTTTCAAATTGGACCACGACGTCGCCCCAACCTGCAGCACTGCCCACACGGGAGAACACGCATGCACACGTACACACACACCTACACACCTACACACGTACACACACATCTACACACGTACAGGCGCGTGCGCGCCCACGGCGCAGGAGTAACGGCGACACGGGGTCACGGCACTTGACGGGATCACGGCACGGCTAAAGAACAGATAAGCGTGGGTCGCCCGCCCAGCCCCACGGGCGCAAACGGGCGGGCGCTCACTCGTGGCCACGGCCACGTGTCCCGTGGGGTCACGGCCGGGTGACCCGTGGGATCACGGCCGGGTGACCCGTGGGGTCACGGCCGGGTGACCCGTGGGGTCACGGCCGGGTGTCCCGTGGGGTCACGGCCGGGTGACCCGTAGGGTCACGGCCGGGTGATCCGTGGGGTCACGGGAGGTCGCGGTCGCCGGTCGGCGGCGACGCGCGCCCGGGGTGCTTGTGCTCGTCATTGCTCGCTGCAAATGCTCGCGGTCAGAAATCCTGGAAATGACGAATCCGTTCGGGACTCTCTCGCAGAGCGGCAACAAGCCTTCGTCTTGGACGACGGGCCCCCGGAAGCAGATATCACAGAGTTATCTCTGAGATCCCTTCAAGTGACCACCACCGGTCCACACCTCCCTCCCACGCGCAAGACAACGCCACCAACATTCTCCCTTGAGAGGGAGGTGGCTTGGGTCGTCGTGGAGGGAGGTGAGCAGGAATGCATCTCAAACTAAATATTTTCTGGGTTACCGGTAGACTGGAGTAGGTAGCACGTGACTAGTAGTAGCCACAGCCATAGCGATAGGTGTACTGGATGCGGTGTACTGGATGCGGTGTACTGGTGTGCAGAAATATGTTATGGGTCGTTGGTAGACTGGAATAGTTAGCACGTGACCAAGTAGCCACAGCCAAAGTGAAATGTATACTGGACGTGTGTGCCGGGTGCTGAGATCAGGTCGTGGATATGAGGCAGGGTGACCGAGGTGGTGAGACGGAACCTGGGTGGGGCCGGTGCAATGGGGGTTTAGACACGTGTGGCGCGGCGTGCGTGGCTGTGTCGGTGCGTGCGGTGCGTGCGTGCGGTAGTGTGGCCGTGTCGTGCGGTCGCATGCTTCAGTCGAGGAAGAAGGAAGCGAAGGACTTGCGGATGTTGCGAATGGGAGGCCAGTTCTCGGTCTGCTCCTGGCCCGGCTGGGGGTCGCCAGATGAGCTGCACACACAAAGACAAAGATCCCCCGTGTAGTCTTTAACGGACTATCGGAGCAAGTGCCGTAAGCGAGCACCTACGAAGGCCGGCACGGCACGCGAGGCGGTAGGTGGCCAGCACCACGCCCAACCGCGTTTATCTCCCCAGTGCTGATGTTTACCCACCACACCCAGGGAAGGCCCAGGACCAGTTCAAATATGCGTCGCTGTTATGGGAGCGGGAATCGAACTCAGGTCGCTGGATTAGAAGCGTGGTATGCTAACCGCTACACTACCGCTCCCTGCGCACACACATGTGCACACGTGTATATACACCCGCATGTAGAGATACACAAGCACGCATACATCCACACATTCATACGCATGCATGCACAAACACACGAGCACAGTTACAACAGCAGCAACATCTCACCTGCGCCAACCCCACTGCCCACTCACCCGAGCGGTTGGGGCGCCGATTCTTGCGGCTGCTGCTGCGGCTGCTGCGGCTGCTGCGGCTGCTGCAGCTGCTGCGGCTGCTGTTGCTGCTGCTGCTGCTGCGGCTGCGGCTGCTGCAGCTGCTGTTGCTGCTGCTGCTGCGGCTGCTGCTGCGTGGGTGCCGACGGTGCGGGCGCCTGGGCCACGGAAGCGGCCCTCTGTGCCGCAGCCGGGGCTCTCCCAGCGGGGCCCCTCTGGTGGTCGGGAGACACCGACGGGTTGCGTGGCCGCTGTGCGGGCACTGGGGAGGAGGAGGGTCCTTGCGGCTGTTGGGTCGACACCGGCCTCTGCTGCAGCTGTGGAGACCCCTGCTGCTGCTGCTGCTGCTGCTGCTGCTGCTGCGGCACTGCGTAGCCGCCGGCCTTCTGCTGCGGCCGAGGCGACGGTGGCTGAGCGGCCAGCTCGCTGGGCTTCGGAGGCAGACGCGGCCTACCCTGGGCCTCCCCGCCGCCGTCCGCGGGGCGGGGCTGGCCCGGCGGGCCTCTGGGCGGGATCCTCTCCGGCGTTCCCGCAGCGGGCGGGCCCCGGTCGGGCCTCGCGGCCAGCTCGGCCGGCTTGGGCTGGAGCGGTGGAGGGGGTCCGCGGGACCGCTCCCCGGGGGCCCTCTGCTGTGGGGGAGGAGACGGCTGCACGGAGGGACCGTGCCGCCGGGCCTGGGGGCTCGGCAGGGGCTCAGCGGTGGGGCCTCTCTGGCTCGCCACGGGCCCCGATGGCTGCGGCTGCTGCTGCTGCTGTTGCTGCGGCTGCTGCTGCTGCTGCGGCTGCTGCTGCTGCGGCTGCTGCTGCAGGACAGGCCCCATGCCTGGCGCCTGCTCGGGGGGCCACCTCCGCTGGGCGAGCACTCCGGGCTGGGGCCTCTCCCGTGGCTGGTGGGGTGGCGGGGACGCCTGGGGGGACGGGCCCTTGGACCGGCTCTGGCTCTGGGTGGCCTGATGCTCGCTCACAGATGGCTGCTGCTGCTGTGGCTGCTGCTGATGATGATGGTGAATGTCCAGCTCGTTAAACGGCTGCTGACTGTCATGTTGGTAGAGTGATGGCTGGCCGTGCTGCTGCTGCTGCTGTGGCTGTTGCGGCTGCTGCGGCTGCTGCTGCGGCTGCTGCTGCGGCTGCTGCGGCTGGTAGTCCGACGGGGCGACTGCGCGCTGCTCCCCAATCACACCGCCGCGGCTCCCCGATTCCTGTGACACCCAGGTCGGCCGCCCCTGTGCCTGTGCCTGAGGCTGCTGCTGCTGCTGCTGTAGTTTTGCTTGTGGGACCGGTGGCTGCTGCTGCTGTGGGGAGGGTGCCCTGATGAGATCGCCGCGTCTGTCCGAGCCCGTGCTCTCCACTCGCTGCTTCTGTGGCGATGGTGGTGCCGGCGCGGCCACGTCCGCCTGCGCCGCACCCTGCACTGACCGGCTGCGAGCTTTCCCCTGCTGTGGCGAGCCGGGTCCAGCCGCCGACCTCTGGTGCTGGGGCGACCCCGGGCCTGACCCCGGCGCCGATCCCGGCGCCGATCCCGGCGCCGATCCCGGCGCTGATTCGGGTGCCGACCCCGGCACTGGCCTGGGCGCCGACCCTTGTCTCACCCCACTCCACTGCGGAACGGGTGACCCTGCCTGCTCCGAGTGGGACTGCGTGCGTGACCTCTGACCCACGGCTGGTGCTGTACGGCTGCCCTGCTGCCCTCCAGCCAACCCTACCACCTGCTGCTGCTGCTTCTGATATGGCTGCTGCTGCTGTTGCTGTTGCTGCTGCTGCTGCTGTTGCTGCTGCTGCTGCTGTTGCTGTTGCTGCTGCTGCTGCTGTTGCTGCGGCTGCGGCGGCTGTTGGTGCAGCGCCATCTGCTTCTCGGATGGAGCGCCATCGCCCACGAAGCGCTGGCTCACGTTGGGGTCGCTCGCCTCCTCACCGGAGGTGGACCCGGTGGCTTGCGCCTGCTGCTGCTGCTGCCGCTGCTGCGGCGTCCCCCCCGTCGGCTGCGGCGGCGCCGTCTGGCGTTGCCCTCCGCCGGCCGCCCGTCGAGCCGCCGGCCCCCCTTCGCCCTGCGGCCCGTGGGGGGCCTGTGCCGCCCCGGATGGCGGGGGAGCGCCGCTCGATTGCGCGGCTTGGGGCGGGGGGCTCGACCCCTCCCCCTGGGTCCTAGGATGGGGGGCCCGGCCCCCACCGGAGGACGCCGCCGCCGTCGCGGGCGGCCCCCCCGCGGCTCCCGCGCCCCCCACCGCCTTCCACTTCTGGGCCGCCTGTCCCGGGGCCCGGGCCTGGGGGGGCTCGGGGCGGGCCCCGTCTTGCGGCCTCTGCTGCTGTACGACCACCGGTCTGCGAGGAAGAAGAGAATCGGGCGTACGCACAGATTCTCCACGACGCTTTCCCCAGCGCGCGTTGCCCTCCGACCGGCGACGTTCCGACGCGACGTCGCCCGGTGCCTCGCGATGTTGCGCGTGTCATGACGTCACCACCTAGACCACGTGTCGAGACGTCACCACCTAGACCACGTGTCATGACGTCACCACCTCGACCACGTGTCGTGACGTCATCACCTAGACCACGTGTCATGACGTCCTCACCGAGACGGTCAAGACGAATCCGATTCACGCAGATTTCTCCTCGGGGCATTGCGACTTCACACTAAACAACTTCACAATAAAACAACAAAACTCGATATGTTCGTCAACTGCACTGTGCGCTTATGGTGCGACCTTGATATATACAAATGTTAATATGACAAGTGACGTTTCGGGCAATGGCCCTTCTTCACGGCACGTGAATAGAGGCCAGGAGAGAGACAGCGCAAAGAATAAAAGTTGGGGACTGCATAGTTTTCTGATGACCGAGTTTTTAAATAGGAAAATGAAGAGTGAAACTAATATTAGCCACTGAGTAACAACAGACAAACTATTCAGCAATCAAGCAATATTTACCAATTAAACTCGGTTGGATCATAAGTAAAGTTGTGACATTGGGCCATCGTTAACGAGCGTTGTCGCAGGCAGACGCAGGGAGCTATTGTAGCGCTCGTACACCGAGGTCGGAGCCTCGGTTGACGAGCGCTAAAAGTGGATGGCGCTGTAGCCGTATAGGCCAAACACGTGGACACTCGCGGATCGTCACTCCGCGTGAAACTCGACACGGTCCCCCTGGACAGCGCCGAGTGGATTCCCACGGCCGCGTGGGTGATGTTACGGCGGCCATGTCTGCTTGGGGGTCATCTTCCCAGCAGCTCATTGGCTAGAACAGTGGCAGTGATTTTGTAATCCCCGCCGCCCCGCCCCTAGATTTACGATCCTACAGATAAAAATCATGTTTCACGCGGTGGCATTTAGGGAGCCCGGTACAAACGCAGCCTGCTGCATTTTACGAGCATTCTTTGTACTTGGACCCCATGCTCATGTGTAAAGCCGAGTCACTGACCCAGGGGATACCGAGAACTGGTTGAGATATTGCTCAATAGCAAAGACAAAGATCCCCCATAATAGCCTCAACAGACTGTTAGGGCAAGTGCTGTTCACGAACACTCTACGCAAACCTGATGAACGCAAACCTGTCAACCCACACGGTTTATTATTGTACAGGGAAATTGAGTTCAGGTCCATACGACGTACAGCCGCTTCAATACGAGCAACAATGTTTGTGTCTATTTTTTTGTGTTTCTCCCTTGTGATGGGACTTTGTAGGATGAGCGTTGAGATTTATAAGGGCACGGGGTGACCAATAAGGTCTGAATTGGTCTGTAATAAGGTAGGGCACTGGTAATGGGTTGACAGGTGTGTGAACACATAACACAACACTACAACGGCAACACACACACACACAGAGTGCCACACCACACACAGCCTCACCTGGCTAGCGGCTGTGCAGAGTGACCCACGGGCTGTAGTTTAGGCTGTGCCTGAGCGGGTTGTGGTTTCGGTTGTGGCGGCCCAGGTTGTTGCTGCGGTGGAGCTTGTGCCTGTGGCTGTGGTTGTGCAGGGGGTGATGACTGTGGCTTTGGTTGTGGCTGGACAGGTTGCGGTTGTGCTTTCGGTTGTGGCTGCCCAGGTTGTTGTAGTTTGAGTTGTGGTTGCCCAGGTTGTTGTTGTGGCTGCCCCAGTTGTGTTTGTGGTTTCTGTTGTGGCTGGCCTGGCTGTTGTTGTGGCTTGAGTTGCGGTTGCCCAAGCTGTTGTTGTTTAGGTTGTGGCTGCCCAGGCTGTGGCTTCGGTTGTGGCTGCCCCGGCTGTTGTTGTGGCTTGGGTTGTGGCTGCCCCGGTTGTTGTTGTGGCTTGGGTTGTGGCTGACCCACCTGATACTGTTGCTTCTGTTGTGGCAGAACAGGCTGTGGCTGTGGTTTTGGTGGCGTCTGGCCCGAGGGTTGTGGCTGGGCTGCCTGTACTCGCTGCTGCTGCTGCTGCTGCCCGGCCTTGTCAGTCTCAGTCGTGCCCTGTGATCCTGAGGGCACAAGGGGGGCGGGGCACCTCGTCAGAAGGGCAGGGCAGGGGCAGGGCAGGGGCAGGGCAGGGGCAGGGCAGGGCAGGGGCAGGGCAGGGAGGAGAAGCGAGGATAGGTCCCGAGCAGTAGGGCGGCTGCAAGGCTCTCACCGTTACAGTCCAGGATGTACTGCAGGCAGCCCTGGGCCGGAGGCTTGGGGTTGTCCGGGCCGTCTGTGGTGCTGCCCTGGAACGGGATCAGCCGTGTCACATGACTCATCGTTAGGATAATAATTATAATAAGTGTAATAATTAATTACCCAGGAAAGGCACTCTGAGTCTGAAGACTTGTTTTCTGGAGGGTGCTGCTAAATTGGGATGTTTGGCCAATATCAATGACATTATGTTTTTATGTTATTTTGCTATGGGAGGAAACCGCAGAGCAGACAGAGAGAGTCCATACAAACTCCACTGACTCACAAACTCACTCACTCACATACTCTCTAGAACAGGGGCAGAACACACCAACTCCACTCACTCACAAACTCACTCACACACTCACTCACACACAAACTCACTCACTCACACACTGTCTAGAACAGGGGCAGAACACACAAACTCCACACAGGAAGGCACCCGAATTGGGATTTGAATCCAGGCCCTTTTCGCCGCGACACGAGCATTGCCACTGCGCTACCACCCTGCGCCCTGGTCGCCAGACTCGTGGAGACCAACTCCATTGCCCGTTCAACCCCAACCCGAGCGCTCTGAACCAAGTCACGAGCGCGGTGCGAGGGGCGGTGGGATTGGACGCGGGTGAATGCTCGCAGCGCTCGCAGCGCTCGCGATGATGATGGGAGTCCGGCTTTGGGCACGGGCGGCTGCTCTTCTGTTCTGCCACGCGGGGGGGTTGGCGGCACGAAGGCCAAAGAGAGGTGCACGACATGATGATGATGATTGTGGTGATGATGATGATGATTGTGGTGATGATTGTGATGATGATGGTGATGATGATGATGATGATGAAAGTGGGGAAAGTGGTGATAATGAGGGTGGCGATGATGATGTAGGTGGTGACGACAATAAGATGATGGTGGTGGTGGCGATGGAGGTGTCACCCTCACCTGTGCGTGCGCGCGCTGGTGGGTTAGCAGGGCCTCCCAGGAGGAGGTGACGAGCTGCGCGATGAGTCGCTCGTCCTCTTCCCGCGTCTCCCCGACCAGCGGCACCGAGCCGTCCATCACCTGCCCAGCGGGGTCAGGGGTCACGGACCCAGCAGTCAGGGGTCGAGTGAGCGAGGGGTGAGGGACTCGGGAAGGAATGGTGATGGTGATGATGAGGGTAGTGGTGATCCTAGTAGCATGATGCTGGTGGTGGTAGTATAGTTGTGATGATGGTAATGGTGGTTATGATCGATGGTAATGGTGGTTGTGACGATGATGATAATGGTGGTATTCATGGTAACTGTCGTGATGCTGGTGATGGTGGTGATGATTATGATGGTGGTTATGTTGTGCTTTTGATGCGGTGATGTAGTGTTGACGTAGAGCCGATTGTGATGTAGTGGTGATGATGGCCGTCATGTCGTGGTGATGGTGATGATATAGTGGTGATGTAGTCGTGATGACAATGACGATATCGTGACATAGTAGTGATAGCAGTGATAGTGGTGGTATGGCGGTGGTATGGCGGTGGTGGAGCCAATGGTGTGCTTCTATTCTATTTCGGAATTATATAGCGTCCTTTCCATGTAGTGGTGATGGCGATGATGTTGGTACCGACAGTGATGGTATATTGGTGATGGTGTTGGTGTGGTGAAGGCGATGTGGTGGTGGTGGTGGTGATGATACAGTGGTGATGGTGTTGGTGTGGTCAAGGCGATGATGTGGTGGTGGTGGTGATGGTATAGTGGTGTCGGTGATGTAGTGGTGAAGGCGATGATGTGGTGGTGGTGGTATAGTGGTGATGGTGTTGGTGTGGTGAAGGCTATGATGTGATGATGGTACAGTGGTGATGGCGGCAGCAGCAGCGCTCACGTCGATGATGTAGTCGCGGCCGTCCTTGGCGTGCACCGCCTTGACGGCGCACACGTGCAGCCCGCCAAACAGCTGGGCGCACGCGTCCACCCACACGCGGTACCTGCGCCACCACACAGACAAAGGTCCCCTGTGTAGCCCACGCAGGCTGTTGGGGCAAGTGCTCTGAAAGTGAGCGGCACCTATGAAGGCGGGCACGGTGCACGGGGAAGGGATGACGTGGCCAGCGCCATGCCCGCCAACGATGATGTGTTGTACACGCCGCAGCAGGTACTCGTTTAAGGCCGAGTTGACCTAGGGGAGGGGCCCATGAAATTTTGGGATATAATTCCCTCATGTTGGCTGCGAGTGGGAATCCTGTGTGTATATCTCTGTGTCGCTGTGTGTATATCTCTGTGTGTCGCTGTGTGTGTCGCGGTGTGTGTCGCTGTGTGTATATCTCTGTGTGTATATCTCTGTGTGTCGCTGTGTGTGTCGCGGTGTGTGTCGCTGTGTGTATATCTCTGTGTGTCGATGTGTGTATGTCTCTGTGTGTCGATGTGTGTGTCGCGGTGTGTGTCGCTGTGTGTATATCTCTGTGTGTCGATGTGTGTATATCTCTGTGTGTCGCTGTGTGTGTCGCGGTGTGTGTCGCTGTGTGTATATCTCTGTGTGTATATCTCTGTGTGTCGCTGTGTGTGTCGCGGTGTGTGTCGCTGTGTGTATATCTCTGTGTGTCGCTGTGTGTGTCGCGGTGTGTGTCGCTGTGTGTATATCTCTGTGTGTATATCTCTGTGTGTCGCTGTGTGTGTCGCGGTGTGTGTCGCTGTGTGTATATCTCTGTGTGTCGATGTGTGTATGTCTCTGTGTGTCGATGTGTGTGTCGCGGTGTGTGTCGCTGTGTGTATCTCTCTGTGTGTCGATGTGTGTATATCTCTGTGTGTCGCTGTGTGTGTCGCTGTGTGTATATCTCTGTGTGTCGATGTGTGTATGCCGCTGTGTGTCGCTGTGTATATATCTCTGTGTGTCGCTGTGTGTATATCTCTGTGTGTGTCGCTGTGTGTGTCGCTTTGCGTGTCCCTCTTTGTCTTTGTGTCCGTGCGTCCCTGTGCGTGTCTCCGTGTGTCTCTGCATCACACCTGTCCGTCATCGCGATCTGCTGGACCATGGCGGAGCCCGTGTTGGATTTCCAGCTGCCAGACATGGATGTCCTCCTGCAGGCGTCACGCAGGGACGTGCGCCCCATCAGCAAGGAGCAACACAACCGCAGCGCAACACAGCACAGCACAACACAGCAACGGTACAGCACAACACAGCACAGCGCAACACAACCACAGCGCAACACAACCACAGCGCAAAACAACAACGGTACAGCGCAACACAGCACAACACTGCATCATAACATGGCACAACCACAGCACAACCACAAAAACTCCTCGTGTTGTTAGGGTAGCACTCACGGGAAAATGCGGTAGGGGTAGTGTTAGGGGTAGGGTTAGTGCTCACATGAACGCACAGTAATGTTAGTGTTAGGGGTAGGGTTAGTGCTCACATGAACGCACGGTAATGTTAGTGTTAGGGGTAGGGTTAGTGCTCACATGAACGCACGATAATGTTAGTGTTAGGGGTAGGGTTAGTGCTCACATGAACGCACAGTAATGTTAGTGTTAGGGGTAGGGTTAGCGCTCACATGAACGCACAGTAATGTTAGTGTTAGGGGTAGGGTTAGTGCTCACATGAACGCACGGTAATGTTAGTGTTAGGGGTAGGGTTAGTGCTCACATGAACGCACGGTAATGTTAGTGTTAGGGGTAGGGTTAGTGCTCGCATGAACGCACGGTAATGTTAGTGTTAGGGGTAGGGTTAGTGCTCACATGAACGCACGGTAATGTTAGTGTTAGGGGTAGGGTTAGTGCTCACATGAACGCATGGTAATGTTAGTGTTAGGGGTAGGGTTAGTGCTCACATGAACGCACAGTAATGTTAGTGTTAGGGGTAGGGTTAGCGCTCACATGAACGCACGGTAATGTTAGTGTTAGGCGTAGGGTTAGTGCTCACATGAACGCACAGTAATGTTAATGTTAGGGGTAGGGTTAGCGCTCACATGAACGCACAGTAATGTTAGTGTTAGGGGTAGGGTTAGCGCTCACATGAACGCACGGTAGGGTTAGTGTTAGGGGTAGGGTTAGCGCTCACATGAACGCACGGTAGGGTTAGTGTTAGGGGTAGGGTTAGCGCTCACATGAACGCACGGTAGGGTTAGTGTTAGTGTTAGGGTTAGCGCTCACATGAACGCACGGTAATGTTAGTGTTAGGGGTAACGCTCACATGAACGCACGGTAGGCCGCCCCGATCTTGTAGACCAGCACGTCGTACTTGGCCTCCAGGTACGGTTCGGTGGTGGCGTACGCACGCACCAGCGACAGCAGCCCCGGCAGCTCCTGTAACCCCCCGTGGCTCTCCGCTCTCACCTGCCGACCAACATCATCATCGTCATCGACATCATCGTCGTCAGTCAGCAATAGCTCTCATCTGTCAACCAATATCATCATAAACCATAGCTCTCACCTGCCGACCAACATCATCATTGTCATCAGCTGTGGCTCTCCGCCCTCACCTATCGACCAGACTAGCGCAGCAGCTAGAAATTCCATCACCAATGACAACGGCAAGCAGCCAGTAACAGACAGCACCATCAAAGTGGTGATGGGTATCGAGTGTGGTGAGTGTGGTGAGAGTGTTGAGTGTGGGTATCGAGTGTGGTGAGAGTGGTGAGTGTGGTGAGTGTGGTGAGAGTGGTGAGTGTGGTGAGTGTGGTGAGAGTGGTGAGTGTGGTGACAGTGGTGAGAGTGGTGAGTGTGGTGAGAGTGTTGAGTGTGGGTATCGAGTGTGGTGAGAGTGGTGAGTGTGGTGAGTGTGGTGAGTGTGGTGAGTGTGGGTATCGAGTGTGGTGAGTGTGGTGAGTGTGGTGAGTGTGGTGAGTGTGGGTATCGAGTGTGGTGAGTGTGGTGAGTGTGGTGAGAGTGGTGAGTGTGGTGAGTGTGGTGAGTGTGGTGAGAGTGGTGAGTGTGGTGACAGTGTGGTGAGTGTGGTGAGTGTGGTGAGAGTGGTGAGTGTGGTGAGTGTGGTGAGTGTGGTGAGTGTGGGTATATAGTGTGCGCAGGTTTCTTGCACTGAACGAGGCTATTGTGAGAGAGCTTGGGGGAAAACGAGACGATGGGACCATTGCACGGGGCGTCGTGAGTGTGGTGAGAGTGTGGTGAGAGAGTGGTGAGAGTGTGGTGAGAGTGTGGTGAGAGAGTGGTGAGAGTGTGGTGAGAGTGTGGTGAGTGTGGTGAGAGTCTGGTGAGAGTGTGGTGAGAGTGGTGAGTGTGGTGAGATGGAGTGGTGAGTGTGGTGAGTGTGGTAAGAGTGGTGAGTGTGGTGAGAGTGATGAGTGTGGTGAGAGTGTGATGAGAGTGAGGTGAGTGTGTGGTGAGTGTGGTGAGAGTGGTGAGTGTGGTGAGAGTGGTGAGTGTGGTGAGAGTGTGGTGAGAGTGTGGTGAGTGTGTGGTGAGAGTGTGGTGAGTGTGGTGAGAGTGTTGTGAGAGTGTGGTGAGAGTGTGGTGAGTGTGGTGAGAGTGGTGAGTGTGGTGAGAGTGTTGAGAGTGTGGCGAGTGTGGTGAGAGTGTGGTGAGGTGCTCACCTTGCCGAGGCCGCCGTGTGTGTGTCCCATCTTCACCACCGCCGGTAGCTCCTGAGTGCTCACCTGGGATGCATAGGCCACACTGTATACTCGCACGCACACCTTCACACGGCCTCAAAGTGCACCTAGCATGGCACAAGCGCCGTGGTGACGTCACCGCCAATTAGTGGTGAAAGGCAGTTGTTGTTTTCTTTGTATGTCTGTGCGTGTGCGAGTACATAACTGTGGGTGTGTATGTCAGTCGCTACGCGTGTCTAAGTGTAGTGACGTACATGGAGTCACGAGGGCGCTGAGCGCCAGCTGCTGTAAGTGTGCGTCTTGAGTCTCTCCCTGGCACCTGAGTGGGGATGGCGTGGAAGCTGCCCCAGGGGGCACGGTTCTGGTGACGGTCAGAGAGAGGGCAAGTCGGGACGTGGCAGTCTGGGAGAACACGAGAGGGCACGTGACGTGGACAGGGTAGCGAGGGGGCCCAAAGGGTGGCTCGAGGGACACGTGGTGCTCGGTCGAGAACCTTCTGGTGAGATCCAGAAGGGGGCGTGGAAGAGGGCGAGGCCACGCCTCTCAGGAGCGTGAAAGGGAGGTCTCGAGAGCGATGGCGGCTGTCTGCGGGAATGGAACCCATCGGCGCTACGTCTCTTCGGTCCTCCGTCTTCACGCTCGGCATCGTGGGTGTTAGCCGACTGACCCGGTTATGTAGTTACCCTGTTGTGGTCTAGTTAACCAGTGCACGTTCATGTAGTTACCCTGTTGGGGTCGTGTAATAAACGCGTTGCCTCCAAGTTCAAGTGTGCGCCTCCGTAGAACCCACTACATAAGTGTGCGTACACGTGTTTATGTATGCGTACGTCTCCATGCTTTCTGTGTGGCTGTGTGTCCGGTTCTGTGCCTATACTAGAGTGTGTGTGGCTCTGTGGGTTGGCGAGTTACCATGGCCCTGTGGTCCGGGTAGAAGGCCTGGGTGATGAGAGGAAACGCTTCTCCCCCCAACTTTCTCCTCACCCCGATCAGCTGAGCAAACTGTCACCGACAACCACAAAGATAGAGGCAAAGATCCCCCGTGTAGGCACACAGGACGTAGGAGCAAATGCTGTTAGGCAAGCAGCTGTGAACAACACCTGCACGGCCACACATGGGGCTGACGTATACCAGCACTGCACCCGGCCACCTTTGTCTCCCCAGTGACGATGACTTTCCATCTACACCGCCGCACGATGTACGTGCTCATTTAAGGCCGAGTCGACTTGGCGAAGGACCAGAACTGGTTCAAATATCACTGTGACTGATGATGATGTTTCTGATGTTGTTAATGTTGCTGATGATGATGTTTCTGATGTTGTTAATGTTGCTGATGATGATATTGCTGATTATGCTAAAGTTGATGTTTACGTTTCAAAACATGACATTGCCGATGTTGATGCTGCTGATGTTTTTGCTCATATGCTCGAGTTGTTGCTGGTGTCGCTGCTGATGTGGCCGTTGCTGCTGCTGATGATGATAATAATAATGAAATCATAACGTCCCAGATTTTGCAGACAAGTCAACAACTCAGAGGCGCAGAGCCAAGCTCAGGGCTGCTCGAAAGCCTGACCCAGGCAGATAAAGGCCTTTGGATGTTTCTTGAAAGTCGGAGTACATTTGATGTTGCGGACGTGCAAAGAGATAAAGAGTTCAACACCGAAAGGGCAACAGTAGAGAACCGACGTGAGGCTGTGTAACAGTTCGAGACCTTAGTGTCTGAAGCAGATTTTGAGTGACGCTGATGGTGATGTTGGTGCTGCTGCTAATGATGACGCGGCGTGGAGACTCACCACCCAGGGCCGGTCACAGAAGTGGTAGATGGACGAGAGGGAGTTGAGCGAGGCCACACCCCCAAACTGCAGGCCAATCAGCAGCGAACGGAAATCCTGGCCCCGCCCACCGTCGCACACGTGCTGCCGAATGAGGACAAAATCCGGCACAAACGACCTGCGGACAACGCACACAGAGACAAAGTCCCCCCGTACAGCCTTTACAGAGACGGCACGGCACACGAGGGGGTGGTGTGGCCAGCTCCAGGATGTAGTCCCAGGTCATACCAAGTTGGAAGTAACCCTGTGATGAAGGTAGTCCTGGGCAGGATGTAGCCCCAAGTTCGAGGTCGCCCCCACGGAGGAGGTCGTGCCTATGTGGAGTTAGACTCAGAGAGGAGGCAGCCCCGAGAAGGAGGAAGCCCCAGGGTGGATTTAGCTCTGGTGAGGAGGTCGTACCAAGGTGGCGTTAGCCCCAGAGAGGAGGCAACCTGGGGTGGAGGCAACCTGGGGTGGAGACAACCTGGGGTGGAGGCAGCCCCAGGGTGGAGGCAATCTGGGGTGGAGGCAGCCCCAGGGTGGAGGCAGCCCCAGGGTGGAGGCAACCTGGGGTGGAGGCAACCTGGGGTGGAGACAACCTGGGGTGGAGACAACCTGGGGTGGAGGCAGCCCCAGGGTGGAGGCAATCTGGGGTGGAGGCAGCCCCAGGGTGGAGGCAGCCCCAGGGTGGAGGCAACCTGGGGTGGAGGCAACCTGGGGTGGAGACAACCTGGGGTGGAGACAACCTGGGGTGGAGGCAGCCCCAGGGTGGAGGCAATCTGGGGTGGAGGCAGCCCCAGGGTGGAGGCAGCCCCAGGGTGGAGGCAACCTGGGGTGGAGGTAACCTGGGGTGGAGACAACCTGGGGTGGAGGCAGCCCCAGGGTGGAGGCAATCTGGGGTGGAGGCAGCCCCAGGGTGGAGGCAGCCCCAGGGTGGAGGCAGCCCCAGGGTGGAGGCAACCAGGGGTGGAGGCAACCTGGGGTGGAGACAACCTGGGGTGGAGGCAGCCCCAGGGTGGAGGCAATCTGGGGTGGAGGCAGCCCCAGGGTGGAGGCAGCCCCAGGGTGGAGGCAACCTGGGGTGGAGGCAACCTGGGGTGGAGGCAGCCCCAGGGTGGAGGCAAGCTGGGGTGGAGGCAGCCCCAGGGTGGAGGCAACCTGGGGTAGAGGCAACCTTGGGTGGAGGCAGCCCCAGGGTGGAGGCAGCCCCAGGGTGGTGGCAACCTGGGGTGGAGGCAGCCCCAAGGTGGAGGCAACCTGGGGTGGAGGCAACCTGGGGTGGAGGCAGCCCCAGGGTGGAGGCAATCTGGGGTGGAGGCAGCCCCAGGGTGGAGGCAACCTGGGGTGGAGGCAACCTGGGGTGGAGGCAGCCCCAGGGTGGAGGCAGCCCCAGGGTGGAGGCAGCCCCAGGGTGGAGGCAACCTGGGGTGGAGGCAACCTGGGGTGGAGGCAACCCCAGGGTGGAGGCAACCTGGGGTGGAGGCAACCTGGGGTGGAGGCAGCCCCAGGGTGGAGGCAGCCCCAGGGTGGAGCGAGCTCCTCACCTGCTCGGCTGCCGGAGGTTGTGGCTTTGTCTCACGGTGACGACGCACGGCTCCCCGGACTGCGCCACCAACCCGATGTCTCCAAACTCGGCCTAGGGGAGTCGGGGACATCGCGACACCATCGCAGACAGCGTCACGGCACCATCACAGCAGACAGCGTCACGGCACCATCACAGCAGCGTCACGGCACCATCACGGCAGTGTCACGGTACCATCACAGCAGACAGCGTCACGGCACCATCACGGCAGCGTCACGGCACCATCACAGCAGACAGCGTCACGGCACCATCACGGCAGCGTCACGGCACCATCACAGCAGACAGCGTCACGGCACCATCACGGCAGCGTCACGGCACCATCACAGCAGACAGCGTCACGGCACCATCACGGCAGCGTCACGGCACCATCACAGCAGACAGCGTCACGGCACCATCACGGCAGCGTCACGGCACCATCACAGCAGACAGCGTCACGGCACCATCACGGCAGCGTCACGGCACCATCACAGCAGACAGCGTCACGGCACCATCACGGCAGCATCACGGCACCATCACAGCAGACAGCGTCACGGCACCATCACGGCAGCGTCACAGCACCATCACAGCAGACAGCGTCACGGCACCATCACGGCAGCATCACGGCACCATCACAGCAGACAGCGTCACGGCACCATCACGGCAGCATCACGGCACCATCACGGCAGTGTCACCGTCGCGGCTTCGTCAGAGCACAGCCTGGCAATGGTTCGAGCTGCGGTTGGGTAGGGGCCAGGGGTGGCGATTGGTCGGGCTGTGGGTTCAGATCAGCGGCATTGCCACGCACGTGTAGGGCCCCATTTGCTTATCCACTGCTGGATGAGGGCCTGCCCACGCCGCACGGGTTGTAGGAGTTATAGTGCGGGTTGGTGAAGGCGGGGAGCATTGATGTCGGAGCAGAGAAGTACAGTACAACGCAATGGATGTTGCTGCTGTCAATGTCGCTGGGCAGCTGCCTCCCGCACCGGCCTGTCAAGGTGGCGGTCGCCCATCCAGGGGCTAACCAGGCTCAAGCCTGCTTAGCTTCTGAGACCTGCCGGGACTGGGGCGCATTCTGGGCTGATTTGATCATAGGTGTCGGCAAAACCAATGCAATCAACATCAGAATCATCATCAGCAGCAATAGAACCACCATTACCATCATCAGCGCACCCCCCACACTTAGCCCCCCCCCAGCTCCCACCTGTTCCACCACGATGTCATGGTCCTGTAAAATCTTCTTCCCTCGAAAGAGACGCTGCCTGCACACACACACACCACAAAGACAGAGATCCCCCATATAGCCTTGAAAGGCTGTTGGGGCAAGTGCTGTTAGCAAGCAGCACCTTTGTCTCCCCAGTGATAATGTTTTAACACGACGCACCGAGAACTAATTCATGGACGAGTCGATCTCGGGGAAGCCCAGGACCGATGCAGACACCCACTGACACGAATGATTGAGACGTGTACAAGACGATTCGTTCAATATCCCAGCGAGAATCAGACAGACGTTTGAGCAGACATTGGTGACGAGGCTCAAACCATCAGCACTTTCAGAAGGGCCATTGCCCTGAAACGTCACCAATTATAAATTATTTATTTTAAGTTTTACACGTCGGCTTTCGCGACCAATATCATCCGTGAAGGCTGCACACAGCGTTATAGACGAACGTGTTGGGGTTATATATGATGGTGTCGGACGTACGATACTCAGCATATACTGACTCGCACTCTGGGGATGGTGGTCACGGTGCATTTCAGCTTTGTGCACGTTTCAAACCGGTGACTCTGTCCGTCACGTAATAATCCACATGCTGTCCACCACTGCAGGTCACCATTGCCTCCAGTGACATCCCCCACCCCACACACGAGAGTCATTTGGGGCCTTTTCAGCGACTGTGAGGTCGCCCGATATGTGGCGACACTCCAAGCACACGCCTCAAACCGACCATTATCACTCCTTCACAATACACTCTGCACGCACATACAGAAACACGCACACACACACCAATGAATAAACTACACAGAAGACAATCAGCTCACGTGTAGCCTGAAACAGACCTATAATGCCGGTCACGGCACACGAGGGGGGTGAGTGGCCAGCACCAAGCACAGCCGCCTTTGTCTCCCCAATGCTCATTTTTATTTTTCACACCATACCAGGTACTCATTTAAGGCTAAGTCTACCTAGGGGAGGCCCATAACCGATTCAGATATTCATCACCAATGTTGGGGCAGTGAGCGGGAATCGAACTGGAGTCGCCGGGTCCCACGCTGCCCTGCCGAGACCCGCGGCACGTGGCCGCGTTTCACCCTCCGTCTTCCTCCTCCTCCTCCTCGTCGCCACCCACACACTCTCAAAGCTGATGGTACAAAACTCGTTGGGTTTTTGAACGGCAAATTTTGCTTGGAAAACCTTTGCGCTGTGACTTGGTTTCAAAGGCAGTGGACCGGCGGCGATGGCGTTTGGTTGTCGCCGCCGCGTCCATCGTGAACAGTCACGAGGTGCTGCTCCTAACGAGCCGAGCCATCACCGCGTTGCCGTGGGAACCGGCCCGTCGTCTAGCAACCACGCTCGGGCTACGGGAAGGCAGAGACACGTCGAGCAGGGCATGATGTGTAACACGCTCACTCACTCACTCTCTCATCCATGGTGGCTCACTCACTCACTCACACTCACTCTCTCATCCATGGTGGCACACTCACTCACGTATTCTCTCATCCATGGTGGCTCACTCACTCACACTCACTCACTCACGTATTCTCTCATCCATGGTGGCTCACTCACACTCACTCACTCACGTACTCTCTCATCCATGGTGGCTCACTCACTCACACTCACTCTCTCATCCATGGTGGCTCACTCACTCACTCACACTCACTCACTCTCTCATCCATGGTGGCTCACTCACTCACACTCACTCACTCACGTACTCTCTCATCCATGGTGGCTCACTCACTCTCACTCACTCACGTACTCTCTCATCCATGGTGGCTCACTCACTCACTCTCTCATCCATGGTGGCTCACTCACTCACTCTCACTCACTCACGTATTCTCTCATCCATGGTGGCTCACTCACTCACTCTCTCATCCATGGTGGCTCACTCACTCTCACTCACTCACGTACTCTCTCATCCATGGTGGCTCACTCACTCACTCTCTCATCCATGGTGGCTCACTCACTTACTCTCACTCACTCACGTACTCTCAATTACACTCGCTCACTCACTCACTCTCACTCACTCACGTACTCACTCACACTCGCTCACCGACCCTCACGGTTGGACAAACTCGTGTTATTCCTCATACCACACTCCATCATCCACACTCCCCTCCCTGGTGTTCTCCTCACACCCTCACACTCTCTCACTCACTCAGAGAACACGGCACACTCGCTAGTCTGTTGCCCAATATAAATTAAAACTATTTTAGTTTACCAGGCAAGGCCCACTGAGCTATGTAGCTCTTCTCAGAAGTGACCTGCCCACAAATGAGAGCTCAACCAAGTGGCTCGTCATCGTCATCATCACGTGGACATTTAGAGCAGCAGCCAAATACTCTGAACGCGTGTTGATTCTAAATGTGGAGGGAAAAACCAGAGGACCCGGAGAAAAATCCACGCGACCACGGGGAGAGAGACACGCAAACTGCAAATATACAGCAGGGGTCACGGTGGGGATCGAGCCCACGACCTCCTGTATACCAGGCGAGGTAGTTAACACCTCACCACCACCGTGGCGTCCCATATACACGCAGGACAGCCTCATGGAGTCTCAGGACTCGTTTTACAGGCAGGCCCTGCTACCGCTGGGATCTCTTGGCCACGAATCGACTGGCAGCAGAGAGCTGCTTGGCCTCGTGTGGGAGGAGGGAACCGGACAACGCGGAGAATACCCAGCACCGCACCGCTATACACGAGGGGGCGACACTCAGAGCTCCGCACAGATGGATTCACGGATCAACTTTCTGTACCGCCTCCCCGTAGCCCAGTAGATGTTGGCAGTTGTCGCAGATTGTCCGCGTGATCCACCAGCCCTCGCCTCCACACACGCACAGAAGAGCCGACCACTGCATGACTCTTGACGCATTCCCCGTCTCACTCTTCACTCTGTCCCTTGCATTCATTCAAAGTTTTTTGGTTTGGCCATGTTTGTTTGTTGTAGTACAGAGTTAGACTGATGGCCTTAATCTAAGTTGTCTTGTGGTTGTTGTTGTTTGACTTGCAACCCACTGGGATTTTTGCACAGGGTTGGTGTACGGTGATTTTTTCTGCAATATGTTGCTGTCTTTTCTTGGATTTTCTGTTTGCACTTAGTCACTTTAAGATGTTTTCTTGTTCATGTTTTTGTTTGTTGCGGTTGCACCCGATTCAAGAGCCGAATGGCTCACAGGGCTATACCTAATAAATGAACTTTGAAATAAATGAACTTTGAAAATGAACATTCACTTCTGACGACAGCATCCGTGGCAATCATTCACCCTCGACCTCGTGAGTTCACTGCCTCGTGCATTCAATTAGTCATTCATTCACAACCTGAACGGTGCATTTATCATATTCATGAATTCGTTCATGAATTTGATCTGTCAATCATTTATGTAGATTCATTACTTTTTCTTTAATCTCTGCACCGATTCCATTTTTGTCCACACATTCATTTTCCAACATCCATTAATGCGTATCATTTGTTAATTCTCATGCTTTCATACATTTTCATCTCTCATTCATTCTCATGCATTTATTAATTCACATCGTGATTTATTTTCATACTTTCGTTCATTCCCATCGTGCATGCATTAATTTGCATAAATGAATTCCCAATCAGATCATGTATTCATTAATTGCCATACAGAATTCCAATCGTCCATTAATTTGTCTCCATCTGGAATTCAATCTTACGAATTAATTCACACCGTGCAGTCTTACCCATTGCGCATTTATTCACATATGGCCATGCAATCGTTCCTTTGTATCGTTCCTTGAGTCATTCGATTCCTATATTTAATCATTCATGCACTGGCCGCTGTTTAATTCATTGCTTGCGGCTGAAGGCGCCAGGGCCTAGACGTGGCCTGCACTCAACACCAGCATCACTCACAGCACACGACGCAACATACACAACACACACAGCACACTACGCAACACACGACACACGCACCACACTCACAACACACTACGCAACACACGACACACGCACCACACACAACTACACACGCACCACACACACACAACACACAGCACACTACGCAACACACTACACACGCACCACACACAACTACACACTTCACAAACACACAACAGACACAACACACACACTCACCCACTACACTACAGGTCACAACAACACGCCCACCCACTAACCACCTGCAGATTACAACCACACATCCACTCACCACACTGCAGGTGACAACACTCACCCACTCACTCACTCACCACACCCACTCACCACACTGCAGGTCACAACAACACTCACCCACCCTTTCTGCTTCTTCTCACATTGGAATTCCCTCTCCCATCATCATCGTCGTCGTCGTCGTCTCCCTCCTAGCCCAGGCTCTTACATAACAACGACCTTGCTGACCTCAAGAGACGCGTTACACTCTCAGCTATCACGTGCAACTGCGCCCACACACGAGAGGCGAACACAACACACGACCCCCCCCCCCCCGTGTAGCCTCAACAGACTGGAGGGCCAAGTGCTGTTAGCGAGCAGAACCTATGAAGGCCAACACGGCACACGAGGGGGTGGGTGGCCAGCACCACGCCCGGCCACCTTTGTCTCCCCAGTGACGACGTTCACACACCGCACCGGGTACGAGTCGACCTCGGGGAGATGGTAATCGTCACCGGCTTTGGTGGCCGTGAGCGGGAATTGAACTCGGGGGGTGGGGGGGGGTCCACCCCTCGCCACGCGTCACCGCAGAGGGGTCCTCAGCAGCGGCGTGGCAGGGCGCTGCTGCCGCTGCTGCTGCTGCCGCCACGGCCTCACGGCCTCACGGCTCGTACATCGTGGTGGCTGAGGGCGGCTCCGTCGCAGCGAGGATGAATGTGGTGGTGGTGATGGTGGTGGTGGTGATGAATGTGGTGGTGGTGATGATGAATGTCGTGGTGGTGGTGATGATGATAAACGTGGTGGTGATGGTGATGATGAACGTGGTGGTGATGATGATGGACGTGATGATGGACGTGGTGGTGATGGTGGTAGTTGTGATGGTAATGATGATGATAGTGATTGTGATTTTGTTGCTCCTGGGATTCCTGCTACTTACGCAGACGAACCGTTCTGCTGACGGTGCTACCACCGCTGCTGCCGCTACAGATGCTGCCCCTGCAATCCACCGCTGCCGATTACGATGCTGCTGATGCTGCAGCTCCTGATTATTACGCCGCTGCCGGCAATTATTATGCTCGGAATATTCCTGTAACTGCGGTTGTTAAATCGAAATATGCTGATGCTGCTGCTGCTGCAGCAGCTATTGATGCTGATAGCGACACTGCAGCTAATGCTGTTGCAGCTGATACCGATGGATCTGCTGCTGCTAACGCCACAGCTGCTACAGAAGTCGATTCCAATGAACGATGCTGACGATGGCACTGCTGCGACGCCTGGCGCCAATGCATCAGTTGTTGTAGCCGATTACTCCTGTCGCCAATGGTGAATGTGATCACACCCATGACAGCTGATGATGATGACACGAGCATCAGCAGCAGCTGCTGCTGATGCTGCTGCAGCTGCTGCGTGAGCGGATGATGGCACTTTTACCTGCAGCAGCTGCTGATGCCACTAATGCAGCTTCTGATACTCAATTGGCTGCTGATGATGATGACACTCGAATAAGCATCAGAAAAAGCTGTTACTGCTTCAGCTGCTGATGAAACGAGCATCAGCATCAGCGAATGTGACCGATGATGATGATGATGCATCAGTTATTGGTGACGATGGCACTTTGCATCAGCGCTCGCTGCTGCTGATGATGATGGATCTAATGATGATGATGATGCTGATGGTGTCGATGCTGATGATGCTGATGATGCTGATGATGCTGATGATGCTGCTGCTTGCTGCTGTCGAAAACACGGCGACGACGATGCCCATCAACGTGCAGCGAGTGCCACCAGCACCACCACCAGCACCAGCACCACCAGCACCACCACCACCAGCACCACCACCACCAGCACCAGCACCACCACCACCAGCACCACCACCACAACCAGCACCACCACCACCACCAGCACCACCACCAGCACCAGCACCACCACCACCACCAGCACCACCACCAGCACCACCAGCACCACCACCACCAGCAGCACCACCACCAGCACCAGCAGCACCACCACCACCAGCACCAGCAGCACCACTACCACCACCAGCACCACCACCACCACCAGCAGCACCACCAGCACCAGCAGCACCACTACCAGCACCAGCAGCAGCAGCACCAGCAGCAGCACTCACCACTCGGTGGTGCCATCGTCGATGACGAGCAGGATCTTCGTCCTCGCCGACTTCCCCTCCTCGCCGGGGGAGGCCGCGGCCGCCTCCCCCCCGACGAGCCCCGCGGCGGTGCTCTTCACGGCGTGCGACAGCGACGACGACAGGGCGCTCAGGAAGCCCGCGGCGGCGGCGGCGGGCTGCTGCTGCTGCTGCTTCTGCTGCTGCTGCTGCTGATGATGGGCGGCGGCGTCGTCCGCCTTGCCCGGCGGCCCCGCCGCGGCCGGCGCGCCCTGCTGCTGCTGCTGCAGGTCGGACAGGTACCCGTTGGGGAGGCTGCCCGCGAAGCCGCTGTCCGACAGACGCCGGCGCAGGTAGTTCATGGCGGCGGCGGCTCCTCCTCCTCCTCCTCGGGCTGGCGGGGCGAGGAGACGACCGGGCGGCTGGAGGTGCGAGGGGAGAGACGCGGGAGCAGGCGGCGGCGGCGGCGGCGGCGGCCCCGTCAGCTGCCTCCGAGACGGCGCGTCGCTACGCGCGTGCGGACAGCGTGCGGAGAGCGTGGTGGTCGGGCTGCGTGGGGGATGCGTGGTGGGGGATGCGTGGTGGGGGATGCGTGGTGGGGAGGGTGCGTGGTGGGGGATGCGTGGTGGGGGATGCGTGGTGGGGAGGGTGCGTGGTGGGGGATGCGTGGTGGGGGATGCGTGGTGGGGAGGGTGCGTGGTGGGGGATGCGTGGTGGGGGATGCGTGGTGGGGAGGGTGCGTGGTGGGGGATGCGTGGTGGGGGATGCGTGGTGGGGAGGGTGCGTGGTGGGGGATGCGTGGTGGGGGATGCGTGGTGGGGAGGGTGCGTGGTGGTGGATGCGTGGTTGTAGATGCGTGGTGGGGGATGCGTGGTGGGGAGGGTGCGTGGTGGTGGATGCGTGGTGGGGGATGCGTGGTGGGGGATGCGTGGTGGTGGTGCGTGGTTGTGGTCGGGCTGCGTGGGGTGGGGTGGGGGGTGGTCGGGCTGCGTGCGGGGTGCGTGGGGTGGGGGACGTGGGGGGGGGGTGCTGCGATCTGCCCCGCAATGCAACAGCACCGCGCGTTTTTATTGGCACCGCGTGCGGCCACCCAGTGGTGCGGAGCGGAGCGATGCGAGGGGTCGGAGCGCATCGGGTGCCGGTGGTGGTCAAAGCATCGGCGTCCGCGCACTGGAATCGGTGCGCCGGGGGTCGGTGCATTGGAGTTGGTGCAATGCAGCGACTGCACTCGATTTGGTGCCCTGGAATCGGTGCCCTGGAATCTGTGCACGGGGCAGGCGCCTCTGTGAAGTGGGACCCGGTGCGCCGTATTCCGAGCAATGGAATTGGAATTGGCGCACTGAATTCGGTGCACTGCACCGGGACCAGTGCCGCATCACGTGATGCAGCTCGCGTGCTGCGTCACGACCCTCCTTCAAGCCTCTCGCTGGCACCATCCCGCATCACGTGATGCGTCTCGCTGTCACCATCCCGCATCACGTGATGCGTCTCGCTGTCACCATCCCGCATCACGTGATGCGTCTCGCTGTCACCATCCCGCATCACGTGATGCGTCTCGCTGGCACCATCCCGCATCACGTGATGCGTCTCGCTGTCACCATCCCGCATCACGTGATGCGTCTCGCTGGCACCATCCCGCATCACGTGATGCGTCTCGCTGGCACCATCCCGCATCACGTGATGCGTCTCGCTGGCACCATCCCGCATCACGTGATGCGTCTCGCTGGCACCATCCCGCATCACGTGATGCGTCTCGCTGTCACCATCCCGCATCACGTGATGCGTCTCGCTGGCACCATCCCGCATCACGTGATGCGTCTCGCTGTCACCATCCCGCATCACGTGATGCGTCTCGCTGGCACCATCCCGCATCACGTGATGCGTCTCGCTGGCACCATCCCGCATCACGTGATGCGTCTCGCTGGCACCATCCCGCATCAGCGTCGCCGGCAGGGGACGCTGCGCAGCTCACGGTCACACCCCGACCCTGACCCCGACCCTGACCCTGGCACCCCTCAGCGCGGTGTGCGCGTGGCTCAATCGCGATGCGTCAGCTGACGCCCCAGACAACAACGTTCAGAAACGAGAGGCCTCGTATCATCACAAACATATTTTTCAAAGTTAAAAATATTCTAATGAATGAACAACAATAATGTCCACTTCTATAGCGCCTTTGAGCCAGAGGTATCGAGGGCGCTGGAATGGTGCACAAGAATTGGTGCAATTGTGGGGGGCGACGTCCACCCCCTCAACTCCCTCCTCCTCCACCGCGTCAATCGGCCCCCGCCGACCGGGTGATCGGCCCCCCCGCGTGAGCGCCCCCTCTGAGGGACATCACTCTAGGGGCCCTTCGGATGAAAACCCGTGGTGCCGGGCTACCCCCCGCCGGGACACTCCGTGTGTGTGCGGCGCGTGCGCCTTCAGTGCGGGGGTAGGGAGAGTCGTAGCGCTTGCGGAGTGGCTCCGCGGTCGTGGCACCACACAATCGAGGAAGTGTGCACTGAAATTGGTAATTATAAATACAATCTTCTATTTATCCTGGAGGAATGTGACGAGCTATGAAACTCCTTATCACAGCTGTCCAGTAGGGGCGGGTCAGAAAGTAACATCAATACCCGACCCAAAGATTTCCTAGGTTACGTTGAAGTCCCAATTGTATTGTGGACGGATTCATCACAGGATCGGGGATGAAACTGCCAAAATACAACCACGTTCATGCGCGCTGGATGCTGTATATAGGCACTGCTCCTCTCTTGTCAAGGATTAGCAACTCGGTGCCCACGTGACAGCAAACGTCAAAGCGACAAACTCGTCTGAGCAGCCAAGAAATGACGCATTCTCCGTCCACATCGGTAAATGAATGCGGTTTTTTTTACGTATTCATTCAAAATAGAAGTTACAACGCGTACGCGTTCAATTTTAAAAGGACGTGATTTGCATTATCCGTGTTTTTTAATGATATCCGGACCGCCCGT
The DNA here is from genome assembly GCF_015708825.2 of Lethenteron reissneri. NCBI lineage: Eukaryota > Metazoa > Chordata > Hyperoartia > Petromyzontiformes > Petromyzontidae > Lethenteron > Lethenteron reissneri. The sequence continues at coordinate 11,852,808 of NC_083832.1, read as the reverse complement.
CCTCTCCCACCACGATCGAGCCAACTGCGGAGACTTGACGGCTTGCTGCGGTGCACGATCTGCGATTGGAGAACCCTCGTTTGTCTCGTTTCCCGTCTGCTCCACCCAACCAGCATCGCCATCACCATTGCGTTGTGTCCGTCTCATTGGTCACACATCTTAAACTGGTTGTTACAACTGTTGTATATGTTGGGTATGAAAATTTGTTATGTTGTATGCGTGCGTGGGTGAAATTATTATGTTGTATATGTGGGTTATGAATATTCAGTGGAAATAATAATAATTAAATGAAATTTGGCCAAATGTGTAATTACCCGGAAATATGTTAATTTATGTAATTACGCACATTTTAATTATGCCAATTCGAGAGGTAATCGTATTAATTATGCGAGTGGGTGTAATTATGATAATGCAAGTCGTTATGATAACCAGACCCCGGTTCACCCCGTTATCGCTTTAACGTTTACTGAGTATGTATTAGTGTGTTTATTAAGGTCACCAAGTTCAAATCTCAACGCAGAAGCAGATCTTATGCATAGATTTCAGGAAAGAATCACACAACCACTTCTGTATTGATCAATTTATTACTAATTCAACCTTAACTATGATATAGTATGCGAACTCTCAATCCCGGAACGTCAATACGGCATCAATACAGTATCATCAACGATTGTCGGATTTCACTTCGACAACTGCACATGGATCCCGCCTAACGCGATGGTTGTTAGTGAGAGAGAGAGTCGTTAAAACGTGCAAATACTATGCTAAGAAAACCTTAACGTTAATAAATGATTATACTCAATATTGTTCACGCAGTACCGCACTCCTTATTGATCATACGCAACCCTTATCACGTTGTTAACACCTTGGGTCACGGAACAGTTGAATATTCTGTAGAGGATGCGAGTACGTGCGGCGATTATGACTGAAAGATACTTGAAAGATTATACGGCGATAAAAAAAAAACACAATCAAAACAGTTATTATTCTTAAAGGCACCAATCTCAACAGATACATCGGCAGGTTATCTCAGAACGGCTCGGAGTAAGGGCCTGCGACGGTGCTCCTTTTCCGAAGATCGTTATCTTATACCAAGTTTACTAATTGGGGACCAGATCACCTGATAAGGATCCGGTGGGCCACCACTCCCCACGTGAGCGTGGCTCGGCGGAAGGAGGTGCCAAGAATCAGTTCGTATTGATGGATCTGTTGGGAATTTATGCGATTAAGAGTACAGCCCACTAAATATTAAAGATAAAAATTAAGAATACTCTTATACGACGGAGGCCACCACTCGGTCTCGTTGTGATGCCTTCCCAGCCACGGATGACTTGTGGGTTCGAGTGTGTTTGAGTGGTAAGAGTTGTCTTGAATAGTCAGTGTTCGGAGTCGATTCTTTATGTCAAACAGACGCCTGGTGGTCGTGTGGTGAGGGGGCGGTGCGCGTCATACGTATCAGGCGCTCCCCTGTCACCGTGGTGAATTGGCTCGGATGGCTGTTGATACGCTGTCGCAGTTCGGAACCCGGTCGGTAGGTGGCGCCCACAACTCGCTCGTAGCGTGCAGCGCTGGATCGTCGCCAAGTCGCGACGCTCACCACCGGCGGCAGCGGAGATCTCCGGCGGCAGCAGAGATTGACGAGCTGAAGATGAGTCGAGCCGACCCGCTGGTCGCAGCTCGCTCCTGAGTCGACCCTCCCGGTCGAGCTCGCTCCTGGGTCGACCCGCTGGTCGCCCTCGCTCCTGAGTCGACTCTCTGGTCGCACTCCTGAGTGGACCTGCTCTGGTCGCACTCGTTCCTGAGTCGACCCTCCCGGTCGAGCTTCTGAGTGGACCCTCCCGTCGCACTCGTTCCTGAGTCGACCCTCCCGGTCGAGCTTCTGAGTGGACCCTCCCGTCGCACTCGTTCCTGAGTCGACCCTCCCGGTCGAGCTTCTGAGTGGACCCTCCCGTCGCACTGGTTTCCAATGTTCAGGATCCGTTCCTTTATGCTGAAAAATCCCCCTGGATCCCGCCCACAAGGCGGGGCTTCCGATTTTTGCTGTGTCAGGATCTGTCCGTAGGCAGGTGTGTCCATGTGTGTGTCCGTATGTCCTTGTGTGCATCACTGACGGTATATTCCGTTGTCAACTCCCTCCATAAAACCCACGAGCAAACAACCAGATGTTACAAATTGTCTCGAAGTCGTCTCTCTGTCTGGGTGCAATTTATCTCTTGTCTGGCCTTCTTCATGAACCCAAAACACAGACGTTACAAATCGTCTCATAGGCGTCTTTGTTCGTGTTGCACAACCTGGAGGGAGGGGCAACACTCTCTCCGACCCGGCGCACAAAGAAATGGTTAAAAGTTTTAAGTTAACATTTGTCCCTTACTATTTCACAGTTATGATTCTGTATGTAACCTAAGGTCTGTCGTTTCCCATCGTGGTTCCCGACCCAAGTGTAGGTGTTTCCCCGAGCGTACACACACTCCTATCCCGCGCTGCGGGGATACAAAGACGGCCGGGATCTCCCTTTCTCTCCGACCCTGGGTTTAACATTGTTTTTTTTTTTTATTATGTATTTATATTCGACCTGGTGGTGATTCATCCCGTTATCCTGGCTTTTCCATAAGTTTTACTTTTGTCTTTTCATGCATATACTTATTACTATTAATTTATTTCCGATATCTTAGGTTAAGGGGTAAGTTTCTTGATCCTAGGAATTCGTATTCCTTGGTGCCTGGATGGTTATATAAGCGGAATATAGTTTACGGTGAATAGCGTTAACATTGATGTTATGTGCGATATTATGTATTGTGATGTCTTTAACTTAACTTGTTTGTCAGGGCTTTACTGACACGAAGTTGCATTCCATAGCCCGCAGTCTTTGCCCCACCCTATCTCTGCTCGCCGTTGTTGTTGCCTGCCGTTAATTCAAGGCCTCATTAATTTCCGTCACCCCTGAGTAGGTGAGGGCGGTTGAACCTTGGAGTCAGTTCTGGTTTTTGTCTGCCTGCTTCTTCTTGTGTCCCCTGACCCCGGGAGTTATTATTCTACTTTATGGCCTGTCGAAGCCCCACTCGCTGTTGCTGGGCTGGTGTTGTTCCCGGCTTTTTGCTTACGTTTGCAGTTCGCCGTGCTCTTGATTTCCTTCCCTCTTCAACCTTATATTGACTATTCGCTCCTGTCTGGGTGCGATTCAATTTTGACTTAGGAAGGTTCTGATTGTCATATGCTTCGGGTCGAATTGTATAGAAAGTATTGAAGTATGGAAATAACATTTCATATTGACTTAATAATGGTGATGGTTCAGTAGGCGTAACTTGTGGCCTGGTTTAATTGGAGTGGGTGTGAATATCGATAACTTTAGCCTACCCTGTTGTTAAATTCCGACTTTAACGTTACTTTAATAGCAATACAGAATAATTGAGCTTTTTGTCTTAACTAGGCGAATGCGAACTTCTGGTGACCCCGCAGCCTTGTTGTTCAGCTGGGTCTGCCTCCTTGAGAGATATACACCACTCTTATTCTCGTCTCACTGTGGTCATCCAACCTTCTGCTCTGGGAGTGTTATTCTTACTTTCAGGTCAAAGGCCCCCTCACATCCAGACGCGCAGGGTTGTTTACATCAGCTCCCCCCCTGTGCACGTGTTCTAACTAGCTCGGAATTCCTGAACACACAATCAGTGATGATTCCTGGCTTTCTGTGGTTGTGATTTAGACAAAGGCGCCTCTGTTTTCTTCCATTGCCTTTGAGTCGACACTGCCCTATTATTTGCCCATGTGCTGAGGTCATAGAATTCGTTTTGACTTCAGTAATATTAACATTCAGTATTGGATTAGCAAATGGGCAATGGTTCATTGATGTAGCTCGCAGCCTGGTCTCCAGTTTGAGCGAGCGCGAGGATCGACAATTTAGCCTACTCTGTTGTTGAATTTCGAATTTTGACGTTACTTTAAAACCATGCAGGATGGTTGGGCTTTTTGCCTTAACGATGTCTGGCTGACACTCCCACTGTCTCTGCCGCCTGCACGGGTGACATGTGCCCGTTCATCAGGCCTTATCTTTCCTTGAAGCAAGGTTGCAAATTCTGCCATCCTAGCCCTCCTCCAGTTCATTACTTAACAACACCTGGTGTTTTGCAGTTTGCTGCGCTTGGTGTGTTTCACTCATTAAAAAAAACAAGTAAAAAGATAATATATATAAAAATCATCAAATATTATTAATCTCAATTATGGAAGAAGGGTTAGGATACAACATACCGCCCTTTTAAAAATGACCAGTGGTCAAATGGCCACGGGTTATTTTTAAAAAAATGTATACCCTTCTTCCATCATGAACCATCGATTGTCCTCAAGTTTTGCTGCTATTCCTTACAACGCGCGCGTACGTGTCACAACTTAACATGGTTATATTTGAATTGAGCAAAGAAAATTAAACAAGCGTTAAACATCGATATTGCGTTACATCGGTTCTGATACATCATGACTCCGACGAATATTCATTTTTGTTTTTGTTAAATCCTGGGAAACGCTAGGTAGCGGTTTCGAACGCATTTATGCGTTACCTTCCTCATGTTGCCTCGTTCACCACTTATCACTTCGATAATTCGATCACGGTTTTCGGGTTCGTTTTTGTAGTTTCCTCTCTGACTCTCTGTGTCGTGGGAGTGTGTGGTGAAAAATTGTGCTGCACATAACCAGAACTCGCGCACACGACCCACTTTGACACTTGGTTCGAGGCATTCGCTCTCTCTGCGATTACATGCACATTTGCCGAGTCAGTGTGTCGATTTAATTCTGTCCCTCGTAATGTTGCCCTCTTTGTTTTTACTAGTGTGTTGGATTTCAACACCATTCCCGGTACGTCATGGACATTCGTCTCCATTTTAGCACTCCGATCCACATAATTTTTGGTTTCCCTTGGATATTTTCCATTCAAAGGCTCATGCCTGCGCTCCTCAGGGCGTATCCCTGCTGTCTGTTTTTGTACTGTCCGATCACGCTTCAATTCAACCCTGTCCTTGTATTCGATCCGCGCGTCATTTACGGGAGCACTGTCCACGTTTTTGCCCGCCCTGTCACTTGCAGCCTGCCTGTATTTCACATTGAGCGCCGGGTTTAACACCTCGGCGGGTGTGGCGCGTATGGGCTGCCCGCTCTCAATCACTGTGGATGGTTCATCACGTATTTGGACCGTATTCTGTGTTATTCCTCTATTCCCTCCTGGTATAGCCGGTGGAGGAATTGGTCGGAATTGTATCGATTGTGTTTGACCTCCCATCCTGCGATTCTCGTGAATGTTCGCATCCATACCTCCGCGGTATGTGTAACACCTTCCCGCTAGGTGGTTATCTTCCCATCTCTGTGCGTAATTTGAACCTTGCGTGTGTCGTGGGATGGGGTGTTGATATGGTTCTGTTCTGAACCTCCCCCTCCTACGATTCTCCTGCACCCTTGGCCCAGTGTTTTTCCCATTTGGGTGCCAAATTTTTCCTGGATTGTTACTTCGCCATCCCTGTGGGTAATCTTGACCTTGCGCATGTCGGGGCATGGGGTGTTGGTATGGTTCTATTCTGAACCTCCCCCTCCTGCGATTCTCCTGAATGTTCGGCTTTGTGCCGCTCTCATTCTCGTGCCAACCTCTCTCTGGGTTATTTTGCCATGTGTGCGTGCGTTTCTGCTGCTCTCTGCATGGTGGGACTGCTCGGTGATTTTTATTCCTCTCTGAGAGGCTGGGTTCCTCATCCCTCTCCCTGTGTTCTGGATCCGAATTATGATTCTTAGCTCTGTATAACCATGCCATGTACGCCTTGCTCTCTATGCGGCGTAAGGATGCGGTTTCTGGATTCAAAACCATTCTCACCCTTTCTGTAATCTCTGGGCTCAAGGATTCAAAAAACATTATTTTGAACATTTTATCCCCTTCGTGGTATTGATTCACATCGCCTGCGTAATACGCTCTTTTAAATTGGACGAGGTAGTCACGTGGATCTTGGTCCATGCCCTGGGTCATCGATTTTACAGCATAAAACCCCTCAGTGAGTGTCGAATATTCTCCAAACTTCCGAATCACTGCCAGGCTCAATTGTTTAAAATCATTTCTAACCTTGTGTGGTAGTGACTTTACCCATGGAATAGATTCTTTATGTAAGGTCCGTTTCAACAAACTCGCTTTTTCATCCCGTCTCCTCAGCCCTCTAATCATTGCCTCCTCTTCCACTGTCGCGATATGTGTGTGGATATCCATAGTCTTATTGTGGGGGTCAAAATCGGGAATTCTGACTAGAGCCTTGTCCATCAACTTAAGGGTTTTACTGGTGAACAGGTATTCCGAAAGTTGATTGCTGACAGCGTCATCATCAAACAAGTTATCATCAGGCAATCTGTCACTTTGGTCTGTGCTGTGTCTCCTGTGTTTAAGTGGTGTGCATTTTCTGTGTGCGCGCCCAGTGCCGTGTCGCTCGTGTTGCCATTTCCCTTCAGTTTTTGCCTCTGCCCTTAGTGTACCATGTCCTGGCGATTTTACTTTAACTTTTGTGCGATCAATCCCTGGACTCTGTCCACGTACCCAAGAGAGTGATTTGATGTTACTTCCATATTTATTTTGTGGCTCAACGTCTGTGAGTTTCGCTGGTGTCGCGAGCTTTGACTTCTCCTCCCTCTCGAGGGCGTCTGCTGCTTCAATTTGTTGTTCTATTTGTTCTTCTATTGTAAGGACTCTTCCCTCTTGGTTTGGATCTAGGGCCTTCGTGGTTTCGGGCGGCTCAATTGAAAGTTCCTTTTGCGTTACTATCGGTTGAGTTGCCTTGGCTTCATCCGAGGGTAATACGCTCTTGCCCTTGGGTTCTCCTTCATCAGTTTGCAGTTCGTCGGTTTGGCCTCCAGGGGGCGGTATATACTCCATGAGGGGACGGTCTTTCGGTGATACTGACTCTAAGTCGGCTTCCTTTCGGACTTCTCTCAGTCTGTTAGTCATTAGCTGAGTGATTCGAATTCCTGCGGGGAGCTTGTCTTCGTTCCTGATTGTCGTTGATAGGTCGTCGAGCTCTTGTGTTATCACTTGGATTCCCGTGGAGTCTCTCATAACGTCTTCATCTTCTGAGTCCCTTTGTTTCTCCGGCATTGACTGTGCCCAAATTTGTCGGGATTCAAGGTTCACAATGGGTTTCAGGCGATTCAGTAGTTCGATCCCAAAAATCAGTTCTTTACCTGGGTATTGTACGACATATAGTGGATGGTTCATGTTGATTTTGTTGAACGTCAACTTCGTCATAACTTTGCCCAATGGTCGCATGTGGGTCCCTTCACATCCTGAGTAGGTAAGTTTACTTGGCATCATTTGTAGTGTTTCATTCTTCCTCTGGAGGGCAGTCTGGAGTTCGTCAAATAATTCTCTGGATATCATGGATATTTCTGCTCCAGTATCACAAAGGCCCTGGCTGGTCAGGGTGTCTTGCAGTATTACTTCCACGTGGACTCGTCCGACTGGTCCTACGGGAATCAATTCCCCCAGATGGTACCCTTTTCCCTCTGGTACCACTTCGGTGATTGCTTCGAGGCTTCTTGTCTTCCCTACGTTCACTTGGGCTACCTTTGCTCTGGGTGTGTCCTCCTCTTGTGTGGGTATAGTTGGTATTCTTCCCTTCGCTACTTGCATGGGAGTCTTCATACTCCCTAGGAGCTCTTTTTCCATCCTAATGTGGTGAGCATATCGATTCCTGTTAGCTAACGGTGGTCTATGCTCCATTGCTAGTGGAGGCGGCAGTGGGGGACGATATGGTAACTGGTTTGGTGGGTGTCGGCCTCCGCGGTGTAGGTATGGCCCGTCACTCTCTCCTCCTCCTCCATAATTCCAGCCTCCGCCCTCTTCTGCATTCCATGGTGGTGGCGGCTGTGGGTGCCATGTTCCTCTGGCCTCGTTCCTCCTCTCACGTGGAACGTTATTCAGCGTGTTGTGGACGGGTGTTGATTCTATTGGGTTAGGCGCCCTCTCCTGGGGGAATTCATGTTCACCCCGTGTGGCGCTAATATTATTCCTTGGAGATTCGCTTCCCTCCAGATCGAGGCATTCTTTATCTCTGGTGACGATGTGGGTTTTGGCTATGCCAGTGGTTTTCCGTCCGTTCACCCAGGCCGTGTGGGCCTTGCTTTCAATCTGGCGTAGGGAGGCAGTCTCGGGGTCCAACATCATTCCTACTATTCTCACTATTTCAGGTCTCAATGATTGGAAGAACATCACTTTTAAGACTGTCTTATCTCCCTGGGCATTGTCCACGTCCCCTGCGTAATATGCTTTCTTAAGGCGCAGGAGATAATCTCGTGGGTCTTCGTCTACACGCTGGGTCATCAACTTTGCCGCGTTCAATCCTTCGGATAGTGTGGAGTATTCCCCAAATCTCTTAACTACTGCTCGGCTCAATTGTTTAAAGTCACTCTTCACCCTATTTGGCAGGGAGGCTACCCATGGTCTGGCGGGTTCATGTAGGCTCCTTGATAATAAACATGCCTTTTCTGCTGATTTACCCAGACCCCGGATCTTAGCCTCCTGTTCTACTGTAGTTATGTGAGTGTGGATATCCCTGTTTTTGTTATGTGGATCGAAATAGGGAATTCTCACGAGTGCTTTGTCCATTAGTTTTAGTGTCTTACTGTTAAAAGTGTGTTGTTCGTCATCAGTGGTGTCGGTTCCTGAGGAGTGCTCCCTTGAGCTACCCTTGTCTCCACTATCACTGTTGTCATGTGTCCCGTGTCTGTGTCGTGATCTCCCTCTGTCCGAGGATTCGTATCTGTCCCGTTGCTTGTGTCTCTTGTTTTCCTTATGTGGGTCTTGTGATTCGTGCTTGTGGGTTGGTGTGCGTGATCTCCTTGAGCGGTGTCTATGTGGTGAGTGTTTTTGTCCTCGACCTTCATGCTGCCTACTACGTGTGTGGTGCCTGCTAGGTGAGGTGTTGAATTTATGTTTGTCTCGTGCTTCATGGTTATCGGGATTCCTGTCTCTGGGATTTTTGGTGCGGGTGGTTTTGCGTGGGTGATTTTCACATGTCATGCGTCCCTCTGGTGAGCTCTCTCTGGTACCCATGTCGTGTTGGTCATTGTCAGAGGAGTCAGTGTTAGATGAGCCGTCACCATCACGGTGGCTCTGCTTAACATAACTTTTGTAGTGCCTTTTGCACCTGTTACGTGGGTCAACTTGGCTCGGTGATTTCTGCTTATCCCATGGCTCATGCTTGTGTGATGTGCGTCTCTCTGGTGAGCTCCTGTTATCCGTGTCGTGTTGGTCATTGTCAGAGAAGTCAGTGTCAGATGAGCCGTCACCCTCACGATGGCTCTGCTTAACATAACTTTTGTAGTGCCTTTTGCACCTGTTACGTGGGTCAACTTGGCTCGGTGATTTCTGCTTATCCCATGGCTCCTGCTTGTGTGATGTGCGTCTCTCTGGTGAGCTCTTGTTACGTGTGTCGTGTTGGTCGTGTTTGTGCGAGGTGCGTTTCTCTGGTGAGCTGTCTCTGTCATCTGCATCATGTCGGTCATACTTGCGTAGCGTGCGTCTGCCTGGTGTTCTGTTTATGTCATGTTTCCCGTCTTGCACCAGCTCCGCCCTTTCCCGCTCTATCATTACAGTGTATCCTGATGACTTAGGGTTAATTATTTGTCTCTCTCTAACGTTGGGGTGGTCGGCCTCATGTTTTCCCGTTTGTATTATTATTTCCTCTTCTCTCTCCTCGATTTGCGAGGGTGTTACTTTATCAAAATTGCTTTGCATAGTAGCCACACTCATTGTGGGATCTGGCCCTGGGCTACGTCCCCGTGGCTCGGAGTGTGGTAAATTGTTACTCCCGTATGTGTCCTGTGTATCAACGTCTGGGTGTTTCACTGGTGCATTTAGTGCGGATTCTTTCTCTCTCACGAGGGCGTGCAGACGCTCTACCTGCACCATTAAGGACAGTTTCTCTTGTCTCTCCCTTTCAAATTTTTCCTCATTCCATAATCTTTCTCTGTCTGTCTGTGCGAGGAGATACGAGTCTACCCTCGCTATTTCTGCAATTTTTACGTCACGTTTGGCTTTGCCACATTTCATCACATCCTTAAGTAGTTTCCTTCTATGGGCCTTAACATCTTCTGTATGGCTCCCCTCCCATATATCTCTCTGCTCCGTCTGCTGGCTAGCAGTCCGTCCAGTACGTTTTAATACAAATTCCCGATATTGTTTTTCCATAGATTCCATCTCCTCCTCAGAGGTCCACTCTGTATCAGTGTTATGCGTTGGTGTGTCAAACTCAGAATGTTGTGGATCCTGTGCCCTCTCTATTATGTAGTGTGGTTAATAGACTTAAGAGTGTATCTTAATTCTAACATCTCATGTGCGTCGTGAGTTACTCTAGAATTCCCCTTCAGAGCACATATAAACAATTGTATCACAGGATGCGTCAGTTCAACTCGAGCAAATAATCTCAGCCCAGCTGTCTTTGTTATACTCTGCTACTCTGGTATTTCCCTTCAGAGCGCGTTTTGTTTGTATACCCCCGTTTACAATCACAAGGCAACGTTAGTTCACAACACTTTGATTAACACATCAGTGATTCGTTCCTGAATTCATGCATAACTGTCTGCGAGAGATCCCGGAAGACGAGCCCCCATTATGTTGTATATGTTGGGTATGAAAATTTGTTATGTTGTATGCGTGCGTGGGTGAAATTATTATGTTGTATATGTGGGTTATGAATATTCAGTGGAAATAATAATAATTAAATGAAATTTGGCCAAATGTGTAATTATCCGGAAATATGTTAATTTATGTAATTACGCACATTTTAATTATGCCAATTCGAGAGGTAATCGTATTAATTATGCGAGTGGGTGTAATTATGATAATGCAAGTCGTTATGATAACCAGACCCCGGTTCACCCCGTTATCGCTTTAACGTTTACTGAGTATGTATTAGTGTGTTTATTAAGGTCACCAAGTTCAAATCTCAACGCAGAAGCAGATCTTATGCATAGATTTCAGGAAAGAATCACACAACCACTTCTGTATTGATCAATTTATTACTAATTCAACCTTAACTATGATATAGTATGCGAACTCTCAATCCCGGAACGTCAATACGGCATCAATACAGTATCATCAACGATTGTCGGATTTCACTTCGACAACTGCACATGGATCCCGCCTAACGCGATGGTTGTTAGTGAGAGAGAGAGTCGTTAAAACGTGCAAATACTATGCTAAGAAAACCTTAACGTTAATAAATGATTATACTCAATATTGTTCACGCAGTACCGCACTCCTTATTGATCATACGCAACCCTTATCACGTTGTTAACACCTTGGGTCACGGAACAGTTGAATATTCTGTAGAGGATGCGAGTACGTGCGGCGATTATGACTGAAAGATACTTGAAAGATTATACGGCGATAAAAAAAAAACACAATCAAAAACAGTTATTATTCTTAAAGGCACCAATCTCAACAGATACATCGGCAGGTTATCTCAGAACGGCTCGGAGTAAGGGCCTGCGACGGTGCTCCTTTTCCGAAGATCGTTATCTTATACCAAGTTTACTAATTGGGGACCAGATCACCTGATAAGGATCCGGTGGGCCACCACTCCCCACGTGAGCGTGGCTCGGCGGAAGGAGGTGCCAAGAATCAGTTCGTATTGATGGATCTGTTGGGAATTTATGCGATTAAGAGTACAGCCCACTAAATATTAAAGATAAAAATTAAGAATACTCTTATACGACGGAGGCCACCACTCGGTCTCGTTGTGATGCCTTCCCAGCCACGGATGACTTGTGGGTTCGAGTGTGTTTGAGTGGTAAGAGTTGTCTTGAATAGTCAGTGTTCGGAGTCGATTCTTTATGTCAAACAGACGCCTGGTGGTCGTGTGGTGAGGGGGCGGTGCGCGTCATACGTATCAGGCGCTCCCCTGTCACCGTGGTGAATTGGCTCGGATGGCTGTTGATACGCTGTCGCAGTTCGGAACCCGGTCGGTAGGTGGCGCCCACAACTCGCTCGTAGCGTGCAGCGCTGGATCGTCGCCAAGTCGCGACGCTCACCACCGGCGGCAGCGGAGATCTCCGGCGGCAGCAGAGATTGACGAGCTGAAGATGAGTCGAGCCGACCCGCTGGTCGCAGCTCGCTCCTGAGTCGACCCTCCCGGTCGAGCTCGCTCCTGGGTCGACCCGCTGGTCGCCCTCGCTCCTGAGTCGACTCTCTGGTCGCACTCCTGAGTGGACCTGCTCTGGTCGCACTCGTTCCTGAGTCGACCCTCCCGGTCGAGCTTCTGAGTGGACCCTCCCGTCGCACTCGTTCCTGAGTCGACCCTCCCGGTCGAGCTTCTGAGTGGACCCTCCCGTCGCACTCGTTCCTGAGTCGACCCTCCCGGTCGAGCTTCTGAGTGGACCCTCCCGTCGCACTGGTTTCCAATGTTCAGGATCCGTTCCTTTATGCTGAAAAATCCCCCTGGATCCCGCCCACAAGGCGGGGCTTCCGATTTTTGCTGTGTCAGGATCTGTCCGTAGGCAGGTGTGTCCATGTGTGTGTCCGTATGTCCTTGTGTGCATCACTGACGGTATATTCCGTTGTCAACTCCCTCCATAAAACCCACGAGCAAACAACCAGATGTTACAAATTGTCTCGAAGTCGTCTCTCTGTCTGGGTGCAATTTATCTCTTGTCTGGCCTTCTTCATGAACCCAAAACACAGACGTTACAAATCGTCTCATAGGCGTCTTTGTTCGTGTTGCACAACCTGGAGGGAGGGGCAACACTCTCTCCGACCCGGCGCACAAAGAAATGGTTAAAAGTTTTAAGTTAACATTTGTCCCTTACTATTTCACAGTTATGATTCTGTATGTAACCTAAGGTCTGTCGTTTCCCATCGTGGTTCCCGACCCAAGTGTAGGTGTTTCCCCGAGCGTACACACACTCCTATCCCGCGCTGCGGGGATACAAAGACGGCCGGGATCTCCCTTTCTCTCCGACCCTGGGTTTAACATTGTTTTTTTTTTTTATTATGTATTTATATTCGACCTGGTGGTGATTCATCCCGTTATCCTGGCTTTTCCATAAGTTTTACTTTTGTCTTTTCATGCATATACTTATTACTATTAATTTATTTCCGATATCTTAGGTTAAGGGGTAAGTTTCTTGATCCTAGGAATTCGTATTCCTTGGTGCCTGGATGGTTATATAAGCGGAATATAGTTTACGGTGAATAGCGTTAACATTGATGTTATGTGCGATATTATGTATTGTGATGTCTTTAACTTAACTTGTTTGTCAGGGCTTTACTGACACGAAGTTGCATTCCATAGCCCGCAGTCTTTGCCCCACCCTATCTCTGCTCGCCGTTGTTGTTGCCTGCCGTTAATTCAAGGCCTCATTAATTTCCGTCACCCCTGAGTAGGTGAGGGCGGTTGAACCTTGGAGTCAGTTCTGGTTTTTGTCTGCCTGCTTCTTCTTGTGTCCCCTGACCCCGGGAGTTATTATTCTACTTTATGGCCTGTCGAAGCCCCACTCGCTGTTGCTGGGCTGGTGTTGTTCCCGGCTTTTTGCTTACGTTTGCAGTTCGCCGTGCTCTTGATTTCCTTCCCTCTTCAACCTTATATTGACTATTCGCTCCTGTCTGGGTGCGATTCAATTTTGACTTAGGAAGGTTCTGATTGTCATATGCTTCGGGTCGAATTGTATAGAAAGTATTGAAGTATGGAAATAACATTTCATATTGACTTAATAATGGTGATGGTTCAGTAGGCGTAACTTGTGGCCTGGTTTAATTGGAGTGGGTGTGAATATCGATAACTTTAGCCTACCCTGTTGTTAAATTCCGACTTTAACGTTACTTTAATAGCAATACAGAATAATTGAGCTTTTTGTCTTAACTAGGCGAATGCGAACTTCTGGTGACCCCGCAGCCTTGTTGTTCAGCTGGGTCTGCCTCCTTGAGAGATATACACCACTCTTATTCTCGTCTCACTGTGGTCATCCAACCTTCTGCTCTGGGAGTGTTATTCTTACTTTCAGGTCAAAGGCCCCCTCACATCCAGACGCGCAGGGTTGTTTACATCAGCTCCCCCCCTGTGCACGTGTTCTAACTAGCTCGGAATTCCTGAACACACAATCAGTGATGATTCCTGGCTTTCTGTGGTTGTGATTTAGACAAAGGCGCCTCTGTTTTCTTCCATTGCCTTTGAGTCGACACTGCCCTATTATTTGCCCATGTGCTGAGGTCATAGAATTCGTTTTGACTTCAGTAATATTAACATTCAGTATTGGATTAGCAAATGGGCAATGGTTCATTGATGTAGCTCGCAGCCTGGTCTCCAGTTTGAGCGAGCGCGAGGATCGACAATTTAGCCTACTCTGTTGTTGAATTTCGAATTTTGACGTTACTTTAAAACCATGCAGGATGGTTGGGCTTTTTGCCTTAACGATGTCTGGCTGACACTCCCACTGTCTCTGCCGCCTGCACGGGTGACATGTGCCCGTTCATCAGGCCTTATCTTTCCTTGAAGCAAGGTTGCAAATTCTGCCATCCTAGCCCTCCTCCAGTTCATTACTTAACAACACCTGGTGTTTTGCAGTTTGCTGCGCTTGGTGTGTTTCACTCATTAAAAAAAACAAGTAAAAAGATAATATATATAAAAATCATCAAATATTATTAATCTCAATTATGGAAGAAGGGTTAGGATACAACACAACCACGGTCCCGGTGGAAGAAACCGACTTAAATCGATTCATCCACGCGCATCGTTACCCACCCCAGCTCGGAGGGCATGGCTGCTGCCCTTGTCCCTCTTCTCCCACTCCGCTGTGGACGTGGCCCCGCCGCTCTGAGGCGTTGGGCTGGGACCGCCGAAATTCCCGGGTTCAGAATCCCGGCAGGCTTGGTGATTAAACCGGCTTGTCAAGTGCAGCAAGTTGATGATGGTCTTAGCCCGGTCGCCCAAAAAATACGCATCACATTAAAAATTATTTGTGCCGTGCTTAATTTGTCAAAATTCCAACCCTGAGAATGAACGATACCAGTTTGACTGCCATAGGATGACGAGCGTCATCCTATGGCAGTCAAGCTGGGGGGTGGGAATGAGTCGCCGCCTATTCTATGGACCAGACGTCAAGTGCAGAGCGGGGCCTTGGAGGTAGCTCTGCAATATCCGCTTCCGTGGGTTGAATGGGTTCTTGATCTCATGTAGCAGCACTCATAGCGCAGACTCGGTGCGGGGGAGGGGAGGGCAGGAAATCAAAATAAATCAAATATCGTTGTTTATTAAAAATATACACGGTCATTTTAACACGTAGCTCTTTCGCGACCAATATCACCCATAACACAGGTTTTTTTGGGTTAGATCGCGTAAATATAAAAATGTGTCGTTAAGCCAGCCACTACCCGACACAGCCAATTAATAAGGGTTGTCATGTAAAGACCTCTATACAAGGATGAAACAGATGGACTTCTCCACAAATCTGGCTGTCGCCTGATGAAGCTAGCTGCCACGTTTTATTTACCTGACAACCCTTACTAGTTGGCTGTGTCGGGTGGTGGCGGGTTTAACGACACAATTATATATTAACGCGATCTAACCCAAAAAACCTCTATTATGGAAAATACACGGTGCAAGCGTTGCGAGGTGTCCACCCCGTGTCCACCCCGTGTCCACCATGTCCACCTCGTGTCCCCCCACGGCGCCCCCCATCCCGGCTACTTAGCAGTGCCGGGCTTGGTGCGACTCTTGCGAATGGCGTCCTTGTGCTTCTTGCGGTAATCCTGCAGCAGAGAGAGCATGGGGGGCGACAGAAGGGCGAGCACAGGGCTTGAGCAGAGAGAGCGTGGGGGGCGACAGAAGGGCGAGCACAGGGCTTGAGCAGAGAGAGCGTGGGG
Organism: Lethenteron reissneri; assembly: GCF_015708825.2. Classification (NCBI taxonomy): domain Eukaryota; kingdom Metazoa; phylum Chordata; class Hyperoartia; order Petromyzontiformes; family Petromyzontidae; genus Lethenteron; species Lethenteron reissneri. The sequence continues at coordinate 11,836,940 of NC_083832.1, read as the reverse complement.
GGCGACAGAAGGGAGAGCACAGGGCTTGAGCAGAGAGAGCGTGGGGGGCGACAGAAGGGCGAGCACAGGGCTTGAGCAGAGAGAGCGTGGGGGGCGACAGAAGGGCGAGCACAGGGCTTGAGCAGAGAGAGCGTGGGGGGCGACAGAAGGGAGAGCACAGGGCTTGAGGAGAGAGAGCGTGGGGGGCGACAGAAGGGCGAGCACAGGGCTTGAGGAGAGAGAGCGTGGGGGGCGACAGAAGGGCGAGCACAGGGCTTGAGCAGAGAGAGCGTGGGGGGCGACAGAAGGGCGAGCACAGGGCTTGAGGCAGAGAGAGCGTGGGGGGCGACAGAAGGGAGAGCACAGGGCTTGAGCAGAGAGAGCGTGGGGGGCGACAGAAGGGAGAGCACAGGGCTTGAGCAGAGAGAGCGTGGGGGGCGACAGAAGGGAGAGCACAGGGCTTGAGGCAGAGAGAGCGTGGGGGGCGACAGAAGGGAGAGCACAGGGCTTGAGAGAGAGAGCGTGGGGGGCGACAGAAGGGAGAGCACAGGGCTTGAGCAGAGAGAGCGTGGGGGGCGACAGAAGGGAGAGCACAGGGCTTGAGCAGAGAGAGCGTGGGGGGCGACAGAAGGGAGAGCACAGGGCTTGAGGAGAGAGAGCGTGGGGGGCGACAGAAGGGAGAGCACAGGGCTTGAGCAGAGAGAGCGTGGGGGGCGACAGAAGGGAGAGCACAGGGCTTGAGGAGAGAGAGCGTGGGGGGCGACAGAAGGGAGAGCACAGGGCTTGAGGCCGAGAGAGCGTGGGGGGCGACAGAAGGGAGAGCACAGGGCTTGAGGAGAGAGAGCGTGGGGGGCGACAGAAGGGAGAGCACAGGGCTTGAGCAGAGAGAGCGTGGGGGGCGACAGAAGGGAGAGCACAGGGCTTGAGCAGAGAGAGCGTTTGTGTCGTGTTGGTGCTCCTCCGTTGAAGGAGCGCAGACTACAGTGTGGGACTTGGTTGTCCACAAAGTTAAAATCCTCCAAACCAGGATTTGAATTTGTTAGCCGCTCATTCCGCTGCCGAGCGCTGGTCA